>NC_047068.1:12273035-12596006 GCF_902459465.1 Asterias rubens | reverse complement strand
TGTACTGCGATAAATCTGCAAAGCTCTATAGATGTCTTGGCCACTGTTAACTGTTTTGCGGATCATGTTCTTGAAAATTTTCACAGCATTTTCCACCAATCCATTTGACTGAGGATAGTGGGGACTCGATGTGGTGTGTGTGAAGTCCCAATCTGCTGAAAAGCGTTTGAATTCAGCACTGGAAAACTGGGGTCCATTGTCGGTGAACATTTCATGTGGAGTTCCCTGTCGCGAAAACACAGACTTCAAGTTGTTAATCACTGTGCCGCTGGTTGTGCTTGTCAATGTGCAAATTTCTACAAATTGTGAGAAGTAGTCTACAATGACTATATAGTTCTTACTGTTGAGTGTGAACAAATCTGCTCCTACCTTTTGCCATGGGCGGTCGGGAGTAGGGTGCGGCTGGAGTGTTTCTGCCGTCTGCTTTGGCTGGTATGTTTGACATGAGTTGCAATTTTTTACCATGTCAGCTACATCTTGGTTGATGCGAGGCCAATACATAACTTCTCTGGCTCTACGTTTACATTTCTCAATGCCGAGGTGACCTTCATGGATTTTCTCAAGCATGCTTCGGCGCATTGATGTTGGGATGATTATTTTAGTTCCCTTGAACAACATGTCGTCTGCTTGTGAAAGTTCATCACGTGCGTTCCAGTAATCGCTGATTGCAACTGGACATTTGCTCTTCACGTCGGGCCAACCTTCATTGATGATTGTGCTCAGTGTCTTGAGGGTTTCATCGCGTTTTGTCTCCAGGGCGATTTCTTTCTTCCTGTTAGAGGACACTGGCATGTTGGTCAATATTGTATTGACATAGGCTTGAATGTCATCCTCTTTGGAGCTGTCTTTATCTGCATGAGGATCGACTGCCCATGAAAGTGTGTCAGCGGTATACATTTACCCGGTGTGTAAGACACTTTCAAGTCGTAGCGTTGTACTCTGATGAGCATGCGTTGTACTCTTAATGGACAATCACACAGTGGTTTAGTGAACAACGGAATGAGTGGTTTATGGTCAGTTTCCACTTCTATTTGTTGTCCGTAGATGTACTGGTGAAAGCGTTCACATGCATAGGTTATGGCTAACAGTTCCTTTTCAATTTGGGCGTATCTTGTCTCGGCCGCTGTCATGGCTCTGGATGCATACGCCACTGGTGCCCATTCATTATCATACTGTTGTAGTAGAACTGCACCGAGCCCATTCTTTGATGCATCAGCTGATAGCTTGATGGGCTTTTTGGGGTTATAGAACCTGAGCACTGGCGCTGTTGTCAGTATAACTTTCAGTTCTTGCCACGCCTTTTCCTGTGCTTCAAGCCACATCCATTGATTCTTCTGGTCAAGCAAGCTGCATAGTGGTGCTGACTTGGTAGATAGATCTGGAATGAATTTGCCCATGTAGTTGATCATCCCCATGAATCTTTGTACATCATTCTTATTTTGAGGTTTCTGCATGTTGAGGATAGCAGAGACCTTTTTGGGATCAGGCAAGACTCCTTGGTCGCTGATGACATCTCCAATGAAGGTAAATTTTATCACCCCAAACTCACACTTTTCTCGGTTCAGTTTGAGATTATTACGCTCTGCTATCTCTAGTACTTGTCGGAGATTCTGGTCATGCTCTTCGCGAGTTGAACCCCAAACGATGATATCATCCATCATTGTGTTGACCCCTGGCACTTCAGAAAAGAGATCATGGATGATTTTGTGGTATACCTCTGGTGCACTGCTGATGCCAAAGGGAAGACGAAGGAAACGATACCTTCCAAACGGTGTGATGAACGTGCAAAGTTCTGAGCTGGCATCATCTAATTTGATTTGCCAAAATCCGCTTGAGGCATCAAGTTTACTGAAGAATTTTGCTCCTGCAAAGTGTGCTGTAATTTCAGCACGAGATGGCAATTTGTAGTGCTGTCTCTTGATTGCCCGGTTTAGATCTCGTGGGTCCAGACACACTCGGAGCTTGCCGTTTTTCTTGTCAACGACGCAGAGTGACGACACCCAATCTGTTGGTTGGTCTATCTTTGTGATCACCTGCATTTGCTCCATTTTGTCCAGCTCTTCTTTGAGCTTTCCCTGTAGAGGAAAAGGCACTTTCCTACATGCATGCTGGACAGGTATGAAAAAGTTGTCTCTGCTAGACTTACTGAGCACATTAATCATCACAACCTGTTTGAACCACTCCAGTCTGCATACCGCAATTCACATAGCACAGAAACTGCCCTCCTCAGAGTACAGGATCACGTTCTCAAAGCAATTGATCAACAAAAAGCTATTTTGTTTGTTATGTTGGATCTCTCAGCGGCGTTTGATACGCTAGACCATGGCATCATGCTCCACCGCTTTCAAGAAAGCTTTGGTATATCCGGTAATGCCTTGCAATGGTTTTCATCTTATTTCAACTGTCGCACTAACCATGTTCATGTTCCTGGAGCGGACTCAACTACCACTAATCTTGACTACGGCACCCCGCAGGGCTCTGTTATTGGACCTTTGTCTTTTACACTTTACACAGTCCCAATTGGGGAAATTCTACGTAAGCACAATATGTTATATCACATGTACGCTGATGATATTCAGATATACTCCATCATCGACCCAAAGATCCCGTTAGATGCAGAATGTGCATTGTTCAATTTATCTACTTGTGTGAAAGACATTCAGCATTGGATGGTGGCCAACAAACTCAAACTTAACGCAGATAAAACTGATTTCATCATAATTTCCTCCAAAACTGCCAGTAAAGCTCTTGGTCACCTCAAGTTTACTTTTGAAAACACAACTATTTCACCTGCCAAATCGGTACGAAATCTGGGAGTTGTGTTTGATTCCAGGATGTCAATGGATGATCATGTTGCACAAATGAGTAAGAACACCAACTTTCACCTACGAAATATCGCCAAGATACGTCCTTACATCGATGAGGATACATGTCATTCCGTTGTTAGATCACTTGTGCTGTCAAGACTAGATTACTGCAACTCGCTTTTGAAAGGAACCACAAAGAAAAACATAAATCGTCTCCAGAAAGTTCAGAATAAAGCAGCCAGACTCATCTTTAAGACCGGTCGTCACGACAACATTTCACCACTATTTCAGAAATTGCACTGGCTGCCCATCTCAAACAGAATTGACTTCAAACTTTGTCTTCATGTCTTCAAATCCCTTGCCCACCAGTCACCATCATACATATCCGACATGCTACAACCGTATGTCCCACCGCGTTCCCTACGCTCTTCCTCAGAGAACCTCTTGGCTGTACATCGCACCGTCTCCAGAGCTGGTTCGCGTGCTTTTTCTGCTAGTGCTCCAAACCTGTGGAACTCATTACCATCACATCTTCGCCATGCAACTTCACATAAACAATTCAAAAAACTACTTAAGACTCACTTGTACAGAAATACTTGACTCGTTTACTTCACTTTACATTGGAACATCTTGGGTTTGGATTTCTTTCTTTGTTGCATCTTCTGTAGGCGCTTTGTAACCTTGGGAAAAAGGCGCCTCATATAAATGCTGATATGTATGTATGTATGTATGTATGTATGGCATCTTCACTTGTTGTGATGTGGTGTGTTCCAGGTAGGCATCCTAACCCGGTGAACACATCTGCAAAATCTTCTACTTCGAGGGGTGTTTTAGTGATGTTTAGTACTCTTTTTATGAGGTTCATCTTCTCACAAGCTTGCAACCCTAACAATGGCTGATGATTACCTGGTGTGACTAGAAATGCAATGAAGTAGTTCTTACTTTTGTGTTGCACTTTCACCATACATTTGCCGGTGATGGGTATGTCTACTCCCGAATATCCTGTAGCCTTTACTTTTGCTGCGTGAAGCTTTGGCTGTGGTTTCATTTGTTGAAACAGCTTTTCAGGAAGGAGATTTGCTTGAGCCCCTGTATCCAACTTGTAGTTTGCTTTTATACCATGTGTATGGAGTTGAAGTTTCCATTCATCGTTGCCTGAATCACTGTCTATCACATCCACAAAGAATTCTTCCATATCTTCTGGAGTTTCAGTGACGTTGTGTACATTTTTCTGTCTGTACGGAGAGCTTTGTGCACCCTTGCAGGCTTTTGCAAAGTGATTTATTTTTTCACATTTTGTGCACGTTTTTCCATGAGCAGGGCATGCACCATACTCGTGTGTTTGGGCACATCGATAACATGTCTTGTTACCCTTATTCAAAGCATGTGGAGACTTTTTGGAGAAATTTCCTTTGCCATTCGATCTTCGATCTTTTGCTCGTACTGCATCTACTACTGGCTTGCCGGATGGAGCTAGCTCTTTTGCTTGTAGCTTTGTGGTTTCTGCTGCTCTGCATAGCTGCATGACTTTTTCCAGAGTGAGGTTATCTCCCCTTAAGAGTCTCTCTCTTAAGCTATCCTCTGGAATTCCACAAATGATGCGATCTCTGATTAGCGAATCTTTAAGCTCGCCGAATTCACAAGATTTACTGCGGGTACGGAGTTCCGTAGCATACTGATCAATGGTTTCTCCTGGTTGCTGATCTCTGGTAAAGAATCTGTGGCGTTCAAATGTGATATTGCGCTTCGGCATGCAGTATTCCTCAAACTTCTTTAGCACAACATCTTGTTTCATACTATCATCTTCCGATTCAAAAATAAATGTGTTGTAGATGTCGAGGGCTGCCTCCCCTATGATATGAAGGAGAGTTGATGTCTGAGTCTTATCATCTTTCTCAGTTAATTCTGAAGCTATATTATACAATGTATATCGCTGCTTGAACCGTTTCCAATTCTCGGCAAGGTTGCCAGTCAGATCCAATGCCGGAGGTTGTGATAGATGGGGTAGATGTGCCATTTTAGTGTTCAAGATTGTCCTTTTATTGATGAGTATTATTGATCTCTGTCAGGTACATACCCCTATTATAAAGCCTGTAATAGCTAGACAACAGGAGGAGCAAAGCCCGTCCCCCAACGTATGAGATCAGTTCGACAAGAAACGTTACAACGTTTTTTTTCAATGTCTTTTTATATCATCAATTCTTGAGTTTTATGGCTGATTTATGGCTCACCTTCTATCAATCTTCAGCTATACTGTCTTGACAGGAGAAATCTTCACTTCTGACACCATGTTTTGATTTGAGATTACACGGATGGCAAGGATTATTCTTTGATTATATTTATTCATGAACTGCTACATGTCTGTAACTAGGTAGCCATGTTTTAACCGTCTAAAGTCTGCCAAGAGAGGGCGCTATTACAATAACATGTAAAATCACCACAGTTTGTGTGGACAATAGTATACATTACCATTACATTAATTTATTTTATTTTTTATAACGTAACCCCGACGGCGAAGCCTGAAGCTTGCGGGAGGAGGATTACGTTATCACAACTATAGTTTTATTTGCAAATTGTTGTTCTATTCTTGGGTTGTAGTAGTTGTTTAATCTTAATTCTAATCTCTTCTTAATCTTAGTCTACTCGTAACTAACTTATTTATAACTAGACTAGCTAGACCAATTCCTCCATGACTAGACTATAATATAAAGCCATTGTTGTTAGCTGTATGAGAAAGGCTCGTTGTTTCAAAATTTGTCAATATTGGTCGCAGTGTAGTACGGACATGACCTGGTTGCGATTTTTAAAAAAACGTAACCCTCCCCCCAGCGGCATAGCCGAGGCTTCGCCGTTGGGAGGAGGGTTAATATTGCAACTAGACATGACCGATAATGACGGATTTAAAAAAAAAGTAGTTCATTTCTAGACTCTAAAAAATAGTCTAGAGCTACACAATGTGATTGTCCTCCAGTTATTGAACCACTTGAGACGTTGAGTTCTTCATCTCCTTCTTTTTTTGGGGGACCCGAATGTGCACAAACAGATCCTTCTGACTCTACAATGTGCAAAAAGAACTTGCATCCTTTGATCTTGAATACATTTAATCTTCACATAGTGTGTAAATTTTCAATGCTTTAATCATTTCAGTTTGTGGGGGTCCAGGGAACATCTGTTCAGCAGACCATTTAGAACAAGAATTGTGCCCCCAACAGTTATTACCTGTAATTCAATCTGTCTGCCTTCTGATTGTACCCAGTCAGTGGTTCCAGCATAATGCATATTAATTTGTTGGTGTGTCTCAACATGCATAAAATAACAAACCTCAATCGGCTCAATCGGTCATCGAACTTGCGAGATAATAATGAAAGAAAGAACACCCATGTCACACAAAGTTGTGTGCGTTTAGATGGTTGATTTCAAGACCTCAAGTTCTAAATCTGAGGTCTCGAAATCAAATTTGTGGAAAGTTACTTCTTTCTTGAAAACTATGGCACTTCAAAGGGAGCCGTTGCTCACAATGTTTTAAACTATCAACCTCTCACCATTACTCATCACCAAGAAAGGTTTTCTGCTAATAATTATTTTGAGTAATTATCAATAGTGTCCACTGCCTTTAAACAAAAAAGGCATCAGATTTAACTACTGGTGCAAGTTTTGTATATTGGAAAAGTAATGCAGTGATACTCTATTACAGGGCAGTTGACAGAGATGATGGCAGCCTGATGAAGTTCTGTTGCTGCATTTAGACACTGTACCACACAATTAATAAATGTTATTATGATGAGATTCTATTGCAATGATGATCATGTTTTTCTCTCTTTTGAAGCTACTTCAGGCCTTCTTGTAGAGTGTCGGTGAACATTTGATGTAGGCCTACTCAACTTTGTTCATTCAACCACTAAGAAACTCCAGACGGATATGACGCCCCAAGGTGCCCCACCCCAAGGTGCCCCACCCCAAGGAGCCCCACCCCAAGGTGCCCCACCCCAAGGTGCCCCATTCCAAGGTGCCCCACCCCAAGGTGCCCCACCCAAAGGTGCCCCATTCCAAGGTGCCCCACCCCAAGGAGCCCCACCCCAAGGTGCCCCACCCCAAGGTGCCCCACCCCAAGGTGCCCCACCCCAAGGTGCCCCACCCCAAGGAGCCCCACCCCAAGGTGCCCCACCCCAAGGTGCCCCACCCCAAGCTGCCCCATTCCAAGGTGCCCCACCCCAAGGTGCCCTTCCTCCCATACACGTACCCCAGACTCGTAATGCCGGGAAGCCTTCCATGATCTTGGGAACGGGCCTTTGTATGTTCGCCTTGTTCTTCGGACTAGCCGGGGGGGCCATATTGTTTGGTGGCCGGGGCACTGTTTTAGTAGCCCCAGGTGCCATCATGTTCGTTATTGGTGTCATCTGTGCCATTTTCACTGGCATATTTTTCATGCGGTGGCAGAAGCAGGAAAAGGAGATGAAAAATGTGACACAACAATCAGCTAGGTTCAGAACTCTTGGATTTAACTCGTCAGGGACACAGTCGGCTATGGTCCATCCGCCAGCGGTGGGGCCAACTGGCGTTTATGGCCCCGGGGCAGGAAATAGCTACCAGGGGCCGCCTGTTCATCAAGGACAACCACAAGGTTGGCAAGTACAACCTCAAGAGTATCCGGAAGTTCCTGCAGTACAGTATCCGCAAGTTCCTCCTGCACAGTATCCTCAAGTTCCTCCTGCACAGTATCCTCAAGTTCCCCCAGTACAGTATCCGCAAGCTGGAGCTCCCTACCCAACTCAGTAAGTTTAATTTACAAAAATGGGATCGGAATAGAAGAAAGGAATATCTTGCACCATGCAAAGATTCTGTTTAATTAAATAGTAGACTTTATAAGACATAAGAAACTTTATTACTCTAAAAAAAAAAAAAAAAAAAATCATTACTCGCACAAGTTTAAAAATCACAAAAAAAAATTCAAAAAGTGACAAATATTGCAAAAGAAACAATGTACACGGATTTAAGAATATTGTCCATACACACCCAGTCAGACCATGTAAACTACCAGATACAAAAATTATTTATACTACTATTTTGAGGGGAGAAGGGGGAACACTCAATTTCCTATGTAAACTGCAAAACAATTTTGTTGTAAACTTGTTTAAAAATATGACATAGTCTGCGTTATAGGCCTAAATCAAAGGTTTTTGTTAGGAATCTTCTTTCTACAAGAACAAACAACATTAATGATTGATAACTACCAACATTTTGAAACAAAATCTTTTTAATAATTGTGTTATAGAATGATCATTTTGAAGCTTGCTTTCATATAACTGATAACTTCCATAATTACTGTTATTTTTTGTCTATTCAGGACTCTAATAATTCTTTTGCATTATGAATTAAGGGTTGAATGACCATGATAATAAATCTTCCAATAATAATATTTTACTTTTAATAATTGTAACTATTTTTGGATGCTATGCGCATCGCTATTACAGAGCCTACTTTTTCACATCTGAAAGAGATCATGTTAAGGTTTAAGGTGCTGCGTATTAATTGTTTTACAGCCATCACTCACACAAATTAGACTTGTAGACAAGTCTGTCCAGAGTTTTCTCGCAAGACTGCTGTGGCCCCGCGAGACTACTGCTCTTACGACTACAGTCCCGGAAACCTGCAGTATGTGCGAGAGCAGTGATCTAGCGAGGGCACCGCCACAACTCGACTATCTCACCCTGGCAGACCATTAACGACTTGTCCACGAGTCTACACACATTAATGACTTATTGACTCTTTGTCCCATCTGAAGGATAAAGCAAAGTGGCTGGCCTATAGTGACTTTCTTAAGTGTTAAGACTGGGACTCGAACCCACACTCTGCTCATCAGAAACACAAGAGCTTGAGTCTGATTTGCTTGACTGCTTGTCCACAAAACTACCCACTCTTTAAAAACTTCCCCATCTCACCTTGATACATGTAGTTGATGTGTGTATAATTGCTGAAATTGCTGTTTTTCCTTTCATTTTACCACATTCCTCGCTCAATGGCTTTCTTTGTTATTTCCACAGAGCACCATATCCTGAGCAACCCGACATTGAGGCAAAGGAACCGTCAGCTCCACCCCCATCCTATGATGACACTTTCAAAAAATAGGTAATAATCTAACAACGGGGACACCTGTATTGTTTTTTATCTTCAAGTACGCGCTAATCCTCCAATCAGATTCGCAGAATGGCCAAATAAATATTAATAATAATAAAAATAGTTAATGATAAATGCTCACTGAAATTTTACCATATGTCTATGATAAAGCCTAGAACTATTTAGACTCTTTTTTTCTTTAGTGAAAGGAAGCTCCATACTCTAAACAAAACTGTAAATTGTTTTTAAATTGTTATCTGAAATTCTATTTGTTAGATTTGCCAAAGTAATTCATCTTGAGGTGCCCCCTCCTAAAAATAGAGCACACACCGACAAAGGAAACATGGATCTGGTCTACAGCCGCGTTCGAATTGGACTTTTTGGTCTGGTAACTTATACCAGGGAGTGTAAGTTACATGCTAGGTCACCAGGGTCACCATTCCTGACCAGATAACGGAAATCACGTGACAGTATTGTTCAGTTACCGGAATGGTGCAATCGCATTTGCGGCATTGTTAAGTTAACGCGACTCGAATCGGCCTGTTCTGTTCAGCCGTAATTTACCACCCCGGTAAGTTACAGACTGTTTGCATTTTGCGGCGGTAAGTCCAATGGGAGCGTGGCTTAAGATACTTGACCATGGTCGAGAGAATTTTTTCTTAAAAGTTTTCTTTTTAATAGTATTTAACAAAGCTTTTTATGTGCACATAGCCAAAGAGTGCTCAAAGTGCCTTTAGGAGAAAAAATAATATATAGTATAGAAATATTACAAAAAACATATTTAGGCCTATTTTATTGTGATAACTTTTTGATGCTTTTTGAATATATTTTGTATGGTATTAATACTCTTTCTCTGAAATAAGGCACCAATATTTGAATTTTTTATTTTTTCAGGGAGGTAGTTTTTCGGTAATATTTCAATATTAGTGTAGGGGTAAAACACAAATAATATTTGTTGACCCTGATGTAAGTTTAACATACATTGGATTGGTAAAGATCATCTCATAAGATATGAACCAAGAGTCATGGGGAAGGGGTGGGGCCTCCCTCCCTCCCTCCCTGTCTGCATACTTGATACAGCTTTAATGTGTACAGTGCATTTAGTTATAAAACACACGATGGTCACTTGTCAAAGTGGTTCATGTTTGGTAGGAAATATTTGAGGGCAATTTTGGGGTATACCATCTACCCCATACCGAGAGTTCTATGGAGTTATTATGTGCAGTGGTGAATTGATCACAATCAGGCTGGAGGTTGGGCTGGAGTTTTGAAGGATTTAGGATGAAATTTGTTCTTCAATCCTCAAACGAGGTGGAGGATTGCAAAGGACTGGGGTCAGTAGATGTATAGGTCATAACAACAACTGCTTATTCACAGGGTCAGGCATTCTAAGTCTAAACACTTCAGTGCGGAGTGACCTATAGGAGATGAGGAAATTAGAGGGATTGGTTCTCACTCTAGACAAGTTGCCAAGTCTCAGAAGTTTGTAGGTTTTTTTTAGAAATGTAATTAATAGCGAATGTTTTTACACCATTTGGTTGATAATCAGTGACTGAAATACAGATTAGCTGAAATACCCAAACTGGTATTGGGGGAAAAGTGGTATGTGTGAAGTCTCACACACTACATGTGGGGAATTTTTTTTTTTTTTAAAGATAGATTGATAGATAAAAAAATGGTTTATTAAAAAATTGTCCTCGCAGCACGAAGGCCGATTTACAACAATTTTACATTTACAAAATAATACAAATTGAAATTAAATAGAGTAGAATTCTATTAATGGAGCCACACTTTGACATTTAAAAATATTGACATGTAAAATTAAATTAACTCAAAACGGGTGTGGCAATAAACCACTTATCATTAGACAAGAATGGAAAAGGTTTTATCAAGAAAAAAAAAGTCACCTTATGATAGTTAACTATTTTATTTTTTTCAAGATGGTTGTTGAGACTGTGAATGGAAAGTACTAATTAAGCATTTTAATATTTAGTCTAAATTGTACTTTATAGAGTGTTGAATATGCATCCTGTGTTAAAGCCATTGGACCCTTTCGGTAAACAGTATTGTCCAAGGGCCACACTTCGTGTATCACAACTTCTATATCAAATAACAAACCTGTGAAAATTTGGGCTTATCGGTCATCGGAGTCGGGAGAAAATAACGGGAAAACCCATACTTGTTTCCGCACGTTTCACCGTGTCATGACATGTGCTTAAAATAAATCCGTAATTCTCGTTAACGAGAATTGATATTGTTTTACTGTTTTCTCAAAAAGTAAAGCATTTCATGGAATAATATTTCAAGAGAAGTCTTTCACCATTACCTTCTGTAAACCCTGTAAGTTATTTGTAAATCTGTGAACTTTTTCTGTACCGAAAGGGTCCAATTGCTTTAAACAGAAAGGTCAGCACAGGACTGACTTGAAAAAATAAAGGGTCACACTGCCTTTGGATGTTGGGAACTATTAAAAGATATATTCAAGTGTAGGGCTATGTAATTTACTCAAATTTTATTTTCAATAATTGTTATTAGCAATTTGTATTGACTTGTCATAATGACAAAAGTCTTTTGGGCATTGTCTTTCTGTGTGGATTTAATAATGGTAAACAAATAAGACTGAAATAAAAATTAATGCCAAATATTTTTTCTCTACCTAGAATCACTGAATTTGTGTATAGTATTGCAGTTTGGTCTGTTAAATACATATTATATTTGTATACACTCAAATTGAGGCAGATTCTTGGTCCATGGGGAGTCATGTAGTAGGAACTGCACTGATGCCTTTTAAGTAGCTTGGCCCTTTAAGTATCTTGGTCATGGATATCAGCTAAGTTTGTGGATTTTGTTTGTATTGGAATATATATTAAGCCAACAACTGAGAAAATCATTCATAGGGGCCAATTGTTTTATCAAATTTGTATTCAATATTTGGGTCTGCTAAGCAGAAATGAGCCGGTGTCAGATGCAATTGTGTCCGCCATGCAATACTGTCCGCTCCGGACATTTTTGCATAAGTATGAAATCGTGTCCGGGGCTATGCCAAAACCGTCCGGTGGACATGTAAATGACTGACTGTACCTAGACCAATTCGACGCGCACCGGGCACGCAAGTGTTTGATGTCATTTGATGCGGTGTCTTCAAAAGACACCGCAGTTGGTAAGTTTCAATTGAGGGCGCTACCAATGTTGTTTCGTCGGATTGGTCTATATGCAGCATGAATATTCACGTATTTTATGAACGGCCGAACATTTCCCATGTAATTCATGACATCCACTTAGCTTGTAAAAACAAATGGTGAACGTGTTCCGTCGACCAAGGGCGTTTAATTTACTGCAAGGACGATTTTGCACGAAGGCGGACACAACTGCATATGCGGACACAATTGCATTATGCAGCAGCGTCCGGGCGGACACGATTGCATATGCAAAACCCTCCGGCAGACATTATTGCATATACAATACCGCCTCCGGATAGTTGCATAGAGGACATAATTGCATGCGACACCAGATACCAGTTACAAACTGTATGTGTGAAGGTAGTTTGGCTGCTATCCTTAATCTGGTAAGCAGGTCTATGAAATTGGGCCCAGGTTGGACTCCTCAGTTGAATAGTGTGGTGGCACTATACGTCCTACTTACCAGGGCTAGAGGCCTAGGTGTCCAGAGAGTGATCATCAATGGAAAAAGATTATTATGAAGAAAACTTTCCTAAAGAGTGTAACACTGTTTTGATGAAACTTTGGCTACACATGTAAAATAGTAAAATTTAACTCTCTTGTCCGAGTGGTGTCATTTTTGCTCTTTTGAGAGTGAAAGTCAATCTGTACGGTCACTCTTTTTGAAATTGGAGCGACTTTCACTCTAAATCGAGTTGAAAGTAGGGCTACCCGTCTGTTTGTCCGCCATTATAGCGGCCCTTTGCAAGAGTGGTGGGGCCTATGGCGGACAAAACTGTTGGTTTTCACTCTTTTACATAAACAGATGACTTTGCACATAAAAATACATGATGTTGTTGACAATCATTATGCTGTCATGTTCACTCCATTCATAATAATAAAACATAGTTTTCTTAGTTTGGACATGTTTTGATCATAGTTCGCCCCCAGCCCCGGGTTTGTGCTCAACCCATGAACCCCGTCACAGCGTTCGACATCCGTTTTGTTATAATGCCTACCATAATTCGATTGCAGGAAAACAAACAATGTCAAGTAAACACAATCATACTAAGCGAATATTGCATGTATTGTTTAGTTCGACAATTAATGTAAACACTTTCATTGGATGGAAAGTACCTAATTCTTATAACTTATAACTATACAAATTATAATGAACCTTGGTCAAAGATTGTATTTCTCCGACCGACACATCTTTTGGAGTTGACCATAGGCCAATTTCTATAGCTGCTTATATACAAGTACCATTGTAGCCAAGCACAACATGCTTACCAGAATAGGGTAACCAGCCAAAACGTCATATCACATGTACAATATCTGACTGGTATCCTGCTTTTTTTTGCTCGGCAGAAAATTTTAGCAATATTTCTTCTCATATGAAATTGTGCACTGTTGTCATCTCTAAACATTATCATGACGTAATGGACAAGACAAATGAAACAAAATCGCCCTCTTGGGACATTGAACCATTAATCAATTATTTGAAAATATATATATCTGTATGTGTATGTGTACGTCACAGAGACAAAAACTGGCATAAAAGCAACAGTGTATATATAATTATTATTTATTTACACATCTGAAATAACATAATAATAAAGAACAGCAATTGTACTTTAGGAGTCCTTCTACTGCAACATAAAATTATTATGTTCAGAACATAACTTTAAATTCAACTTTGTCTAAAAATAGTGCAAAAACTTACTTTCAAAATGTATGTCTGAAACAGATGCACATTTCAGGGTTTTGTCCTTGTGGCTGACCCCCACTCTATAAGTATTTGTAAAATAATCGTTTAATCCCCCCCCCCACCCGAACGGCTGCATGATTATGGCCAGTCCATTTCCGCTAGATGAGATAATCTCAATCAAAACTTGATTTAATTTTCACACTAATAACGGAAAGATGCTTAATGCCTTGCTCCACAATGAAGGCCTTACTTATACGTTTGTTGATGTTCACCTTTGAACAAGAAATAAGGGAAGAACCAGAATTTCAGAACTACGTTTAACACAAATGTACAAAAGCAAAAAGAAAAATTAGTAAATTATTCTTACATTGCATTTTGATCATTTTTTTAACATTACAAAAATGTGTATAACATTTGTGTAACGATTAATTTTGATATCTCCATTTTGTATTATATCACTTTTTCAAATATTTTACTCACTACATTGTCCTGTAATTCAACCCTTGGTCGCCATGGAAAATGTGTTTTTAGAGATTAAACATTAATTAATTAAATACTTTATTCACGCATACCATAATACTTAGGCCTACAGACATTTAGTAAAACACATTTTAAGTATAAAAATATAAAAATATGAACACCGAAAATTTTGACAAAAACGAAGGAGCAACATACAAAACAAAAGTTGGGCTGCCTATAGGAGAAAATGAAATAAAACACTACCCACAGAGGTGTGTTACTCCGAAAGAAAAATTAATGAATTTCCAAGTCAAACACCTTTTATTATTAAATGCACTGGAGACTATTGGTAATTACTCAAAATAGTTGTTAGCATAGAAACTTACTTGGTAACAAGCAACGGAGAGCTGTTGATAGTATAACAAATATAAACAAATTGCTAGAAACGGCTCCCTCTGAAGAAACGTAGTTTTTGAGAAAGAGGTAATTTCTCACTCAAATATAATAACGGACATCAGCTGAAGCCTTCCATCATGAATCTGAAAACACACAAATTAATGCAACAAGGGTGTTTTTTCTTTCTTTCATTATTCTCATGCAACTCCGATGACCAATTAATTCGAGTCCAAATGTTCACAGGCTTATTTTCACAGTTATTTTATGCATATTATATTGGGATACACCAAGTGAGAATACTGGTATTTTGACATCACAAATCGTGTCCAGGGCTCGATTTCACAAAGCACTAAGATTCATCGGATGAGTTGTCTGTAGTGTGTATAGTGACGTCACATTTTTTTTAGAAACTATGCTCTATTTGCAGTTCTAAGATCAATCTCAGCTCTTTATGAAATCCACCCAAGTGTCTTTAAACAATAACTAAGAGCAAACTCAGCAACACAACTGCGAAAATGACTCCCATCAATCGGCCAGCACCACCGAACAGGGTCAGTGCACTGCTCTTTGAGGGCTTGGCCACTGTCCTGGTTTTAGTCGGGTACGTGGTATTCTCCCAGCCGTTCATGATGGCCTCTCGGGCCCCCTTCCAGGGATAGGGTCCGTTCAGTCGGTAGTTGGGTGGGTAGGCTGGCCCGAAGAAGCAACGGAGCGCTAGTTTGGGGTCCGTCAGGAGGAGTTTGGTGAAGTTGGGCTTGGCTCCGATCTTCTCTGCGATTTCGTCCGAGTATGGAACAGGTGTATACTACAATATAAGAAAACAAGGACAACATTTAACATATGAAGAAAAGAACAGTATAAACGGAGGCCCTTTGAAGGCATTGGTGTCCGCAGAAGTTTATCTTTTAGGCTTCAATATTGTTTAATGGAAGTGCCCTAAGAAGCTAAACGAAATTGACCCTGCCTTCTGAAAGATGAAACTCCAGGCCTGTGCATGAAACGTGGTTTATAAAAAATGAATACGAGATGGAACACTTGAAGGTAGTTGGTATCTGTTGGCTTGCTGGGTTAAAAGCACCTATTTACTTCGAGCCTTCGAGAAAGACTCTGCTATATAGGGTCCAAACGTCAAGCCATTTAATAACTCTTTTTTCTTCATCTATACCATAGGTTCTTGTGGTTTGTAAGTTGTTTGCCAACAGCTAATAATATTTTCTATATCAAACTAAGTCTAAACATTTTTATTCCAATGTTTTTACAATTTTTGAACGATTATAAATACTTACAAATATGCGATGCCTTCCAAATTTCTCAAAAAACATATCTTTCCTTCTCTTGACATCAGTGAGTCGTTCTTCGACGTCTGGTAACTGGACGTTACCGAGGAAGACCTGAGCAGCCCAACGGGACTGTAGCTCAAATACCGGGCTCTGTGCTCCGGATGTTGCCAGGTACCCGACTGCTGCAAGCGTTGGGTGCGTACGACGGGCGGGCCAAACGTGCATGTACAACTCCGAATCTTCGACGCTCTCTGTAAAAAAAAAAGAGAAGTTTTGTTTTAATGTTAAAGCATGCAGACTGTTGTCATTTTGAAAAAAAATTCAAACCCAAGTAATGTTTTATTCTTAAATCCTTGGGCGTTGTTTCTTGTGTAATAATTGTCGTGACATAATCTTTACTTTTTGATTTTGTGGTGCTTTTCAACTTGTGCAAAAAAAATGTGACTTCTTATTTTTGAAAAGTAGTAAAGTTTCGTATGTCTTTGTCTACTATCGTAGCTGTGGGTTTCATTTGCAGTATTTTCTACCCCTGTGTGTGAACCACATTATACGTGATGCAAAACGAGTGAAACAAACTGGTTCATCTTTGTTGTTGTTGTTATTATTATATATTTGGCAGCATTGATACAAGAAAACAGCATGCAAGCAATCATTAGAAGCTCAACTGTAATTGCAATGCGAGGAACTTTGCCGTTGAACGGAGAAACCCGATCCCTATTGGAACTTCTACGCAATTGTCACTTGTCACTCGTCACTCGTTTGAATGCAAATAATATAATAAATTGGTCTGAGGATGATCCAAGGCGGCCTGTGATGCTCCAACAATTATATATTTTCAGATTATGTCAATTACAAAATCAGACGACCACAAGATATTATGAAGACAATGTGTACGATGAAAGACCGACTGTGGACAGACGTCCTACTAAAAAGAAACACCCCAGAAAGTTAAAAATCCATCACTCACCACCAATGATCTTTTCCTTAAAGAACGGGAACTTGAAATCGTACCCGGTCGCGAAGACCACGGCGTCCAACCCCTCGACCCTGGTGCCGTCCTCGAACACGACTCCCCCGGGCGTGAACCGCTCAATCCCCGGCTTGCACTTGATCGCACCGCACACGATACGGCAGTGTATCTCGTCATTCACCATCAGGTAACCGTTGAACAGCTCTCTCTTGCACCTCATGCCGAGGTTGTCGATGTCGAAACGGTCCTCGATGATAGACTTGGCAATCTTGCGGGTGACGGCCTCGGGGACCATGCCACGCCAGCGACGGTTGACAAAGGAGTCTGTTGGGACACCCTTGGGGCCGAATCTCCCGACGACCCACGAGCCGTCTCGCATACTCAGATACACCTGCAACAATGACATAAGGGAACTTTAGTATCATGGTGCGGCCGCTTTTATTTTCGCCCATTCAAATTAATGTAACCAAACCGAGGCTGGAAGAAGAAATAGTCCGATTCCTGTTTGTACAATTAATATAGCATCCATTACTGTTATTGGATACGAGGAACATGACCAAGATGGCGGAAGCATGCACGGTCTATGTTGAGCGCCGCTTTACACAGACATTGCCATGAAAGACTTCTCCCATTATAAATTATTTCAGTTGTTCGAAAAGTTGTACACGTCACTTCGGAGCAGCCCAATCACAACACGATGGATAGCAAACGTCACTGCACGTTCATTCAATGAAATCATTGCATCCAAC
Organism: Asterias rubens; assembly: GCF_902459465.1. Lineage (NCBI taxonomy): Eukaryota > Metazoa > Echinodermata > Asteroidea > Forcipulatida > Asteriidae > Asterias > Asterias rubens. Next base: position 12,578,365 of record NC_047068.1, on the reverse strand, counting down.
GACAGAAATCAATGGGTCTGTAAAACCAGTGCCTGCCTATATTCTTCGCCGACAAAGACAAGGGGTAAAGACTAAGGGACCATTTTACTATTGTATATTTGGTTTGCGGTAACACCATGTGTGTATCTACTTGCCAGGTAGAGTTGTTTTTAGGGAACTGTCTTGCTTTATTCTACTGCCGCGGAGTAGATAATCGGAGGTTCGGGAGACTTCTCAGTTCTGAAAAGAACTGTCCTGCTTTTTAACTATTACCAGGGCGGATGGTATAGAAATTAGACTGGACTACTACTAAAGCTTATAGGATCGTAATTAACTGTACTGCCGCGGAGTCAGTTCTGAATTGGTCTCAACGTTTCGACTAGCTTGCTCTAGTCATTGTCAGTCTACTATTATAACCTTACCTGACTGGCATGGCGGCTCGTGTCTACAGCCACATCCCCTGCAGAATGTGAGGACCCTGAAAGAGTAGCAAAAATGGGGGAAAATAATATATTACTTTTCCTCACGCTTTTTGGGGTGTGTTGGTTGAACTATTCATTGTGCATTATTTTTTTTTTTTTTTTTTTTTGGGGGGGAGGGGGGGGGGGGGTTGGGGGCATAAGAGGGCAAGGGTTCTGAACCCGAACCCCTCGGGTAACGCCATTGGTCATTGTTCGTACATCAGATGAGTAAACAAAATGTTTGACTTACCTACAACCAAGACTGTTTTGCCAGCAAACTGTTCACCGCTCTTGAATTTACAACTATGCACAATCTTCCCCTTAAATTCATCCATGCCTGGATACCGAGGGATGAAAGCCTCGTTGTAGAGCCCGGTGCTGACAATCACGGCATCGAAAACCTCTACGGTGACACCGACCCCCTCGTTTTGATCCCTCGGCCGTGAGGTGACCACCCATCGCCCCGTAGCCTCGTGGTCTTCGCTCGGTGTCACTTCCACTACTTCCGTAGCGAGTCGGATGCGCTTCTCAAGGCCATTGTGTTTGATGAAGTCTCGGTAGTAGGTAATGAGATGTTTTGGGGTGAGGTACGGAGGAAACTCCTTGGGGAAAGGGAAATCGCTTATGGCCATCATTTCTTTGCTGGAGTTTGTGATGAGACATTTGTAGATTGAACCTCCGTTGTAATCATCAAAACTGTCCATTTCTGGAGTCGCCCATACGCCTCCTGATAAGAAAGATGTTATTTGAGTGAATGTATTCCATCTTTAACTCAACAATGGGTTGAATTGAATTAAAATTGTATTTGTTAGTGGACGGCATGGTTCTTGGCAGTTGTGGAGCATGGTGGTGGGTTGGGTGGAGGGGGTTGATTGGGTGGGCAGCAACCATTTTAGGGGCTATTCTGCACAATTAAATACAACCACAGCTGATTTGAAAGCATTGAAATTACTACATGAATGCTTAACAAAATTGTGTTTTTTACTCTGTTAACTTTTAATAGCACAGATTTGAAGTGGATGTAGGGCGCCGGACATCAGTTGGAGGGAGGGGGGGGGCGTTCGCCTGGTAGGGTTGTCATACAGCTAAACATATAGAGGATACCACGGATTTAAACGAACTTTTTAGATACATTGACACAAACACACCATTGACAAAATAACAGTCTGGACCGAGAATCGACCTCGGGTATGACGTAAAATGCAGTGAAAGTTCAATGAGACTTCCCTATTATATTAATTATTTCACGACAACTAACCTGCTTTGTCACCCCGTTCGAAGCAGACCGGTTCCAGGCCGCACTCCAGGCATGACTTGAGCGAGAGAAGCCCGCTGACTCCTCCTCCGATCACGGCGACTCGCTTCACCTTCGGCATGATGAAATTAATCTTCAAACGTAGAACACACTGTCTTGCTAAGAATAATGTTTAGCTGTACCTCCTCTCAGTGTCTGTAAGGCGGATGTGATAGTATCTGTGGAAGGAATACGGAAACATTACTCTCTCTCGCTCCATCCTTCTCTTATGGTATATACGTTTGGTAATTACTCTAAAAGACTGTGGCAATAGTAACTTTTAAGTTACTATTGCCATCATTTTTACTTAATGGAACACGTTGCCTTGGATCGGACGAGTTGGTCTATCAAAAGTGTTTGTAACCGGTTTTTTTTAATAAAATGCATATATGGTTGGAAAGATGTTTTAAAAGTAGAATACAATGATCCACACAAGTTTGCCTCGAAATTGCGTGGTTTTCCTTTTACTGTGCGAACTAACACGGTCGGCCATTTATGGGAGTCAAAAATTTGACTCCCATAAATGGCCGACCGTGTTAATCGACGAGGTAAAAGGGAAACCGTGCAATTTTGAGCAATGCTTGTGTGGATCATTGTATTCTACTTTTAAAACATCTTTCCAACCATATATGCATTTTATAACAAACGGTTACAAACGCTTTTTATAGACCAACTCGACCGATCCAAGGCAACGTGTTCCTTTAAAAGAAGTTAGAAGTACAGCAGCCTTGGATAGTATAATGCATTTTTGAGAAACATTTCACTACGGTTACGGACAGATATATCAATTTTTATTCGCCAAAATTTGAATATGAGAAGCGTTACTGCGGTAACGCTTGGCATATTTGTATTCCTGTAGGGATTATTCTTCCTGAGTGATGGACATCGCTCCGGAGTTTCGGCGATTTCTAAAACAAAAACGCGAAATTGGGTTCATTTCATGGGTTACAACTATATTAAGTATTAAGTATATTATTTTTTCTCCTTTAAAGGTAGTGAACACTATTGGTAATTGTCAAAGCCTAGCCTTCACAGTTGGTGTATCTCAACATATGCATAAAATAACAAACCTGTGAAAAATTGAGCTCAATCGGTCATCGAACTTGCGAGATAATAATGAAAGAAAAAAAACACCCTTGGCACACAAAGTTGTGTGCGTTTAGATGTTTGATTTCGGGACCTCAAGTTCTAAATCTGAGGTCTCGAAATCAAATTCATGGAAAATTACTTTTTTTCTCGAAACTATGGCATTTCCAGAGGGTGCCGTTTCTCACAATGTTTTAAACCATCAACCTCTCCCCATTACTCGTCGCCAAGTAGGTTTTATACTAAGAATTATTTTGAATAATTACCAATAGTGTCCACTGCCTTTAATAATGCACGCACCAACTAACTTGTAAAGGTTGAAGGGCACCGATTTCGCATGCCAAAGTGAACGCCCGACTGCTCTGTAAAAGCGTACAATGTATACAAAAAATCCGTAACATTTACGGTGATTTACCTGGCAGCTATAATAGGGTGCCAGGTAAAGTGCCGTAAATTTCACGGTGAAAGTTTGCATACTACCCATTCAAGGCACAATTTACAGAACTTCCACTGTGGAATTTACTGCACTTTACCTCGCACCCTAGCTGCCAGGTAATGCACCGTAAATTGTACGGATTTTTTGTATTTACAGTGTTATGCAAAATAACAACAGAACCTGTATGTTGCTGCTACGCTTATAGTTTGTGTTAGAAAAATACAAAATTAAGTTGGACTGCAGCTGGTATACTTTCAAGCAAGAAACTTTTGCAAACTTACATAATACGGGTTAAAACTGCCTCTGTTTGGACCCAGAAAATTGACACGTCTCGCTCCCACAGTAAAAGCGTCAAGAATGAAAGCAATCCTTGGCTACTTCACTTTTTTTCATCAAAAGATCCGGGATGTTTTGTCTGCATGAATGATCACAACACTAGTTAGTCAAGCCATGGAGGTAGAAGCTGGACTCTCTCTAGTCATACATATTCATGAACGACAATACAATTGGTGTATTTTTAATGCATTACAAGTTTTTTCTTTGGGTGTGTTTCAGTGGATGGAACTGGATAGGACTCGCTGGAAATTCAGTGTTCTGAATCCAGAAGGATAGAGGCATGCATAGGCCTAGGTCTTACTAAAAAATAATTTCCGGGGTCTCGCTTGAAAAAAAAGTTCCGCTGGCTATCCAAAATTATTTTAACGGTAACAATACAGGACGTTTTTATTTCCAATTGCCCGGAAATTGGGAATAATTTTCCGGTTATTTTTTATTGTTGTGAGTGAAAATAGGCACCAGTCAGACTTGCACTGCTTGAAAGTAAACTATTTTTTATTTTAACCAGAAAATAAAAGATATATTTTGTGTTTCCATTTTTCAGTAATGGGACTTTTTTTTTTTTTTCAGCAGCAGAATATTTCTGGTTTGTCTGTTTGGAAAACTTCTACTCGAGGAGTTCCGAAGATTATTCACTCACCGAACTCGTTAAAGGCAAAGCATGACTTTGGTTTTGGGAACCATTTTATGATTTCTTTTAAACAAGTATTACTATTTATTATAAGTGGTTTATTTTATTTTATTTTTGTTTAAATCAAAACGTAATCAAAAGATCGACACCATTCAAATTTACAAAGGTTTTACAAAGTTAATTAAAAATAGGAATTAACAATAAACGGGTTTAAACAATGCACACACACAAAACAATTGTTACTAAAAATAAATGAAATCCCATATAAAATGTAGGGGTAGGCCTACATTCATTAAAAAATAACCTGTGAACATTTCATTTTAAAAGGTGATCGCGTTTTCATCGTCAAAAATCCGGCGCAATACTTATGTCCTTATGTACTTATTTTGGGGCAAAACAACTTATAAATTTTTTACATTACCACACTACTTTTATTTGTTATGCTTCTTACCGAAAGTTTGTATGTAATATATTAAACTCAAGACTGATTTTCAAACGTGTACCATCCTTTTAAAGTGATTGTGATAAACAAGTTTACACTTTTCTGTCCTAAGAAAAAGTCACCGCTTAAAAAATTCAATGAAATTTGGGGCCGGGTGATTTACTGAAAAAACGACGCAATTACACGTAAAACCACTTCTACGAATTGTGCGTATACAACATCCTTGAGCGCATATAAAGTCTGTGACAATACAAAGAACAGGATTTCGGACCACAATACCCAAAGTATTTGGTCAATACAAAAAAATACCCACAAAAGTTTTCAGTCAATACAAACAAAGTTTGTCACTGAAGTAACGGGGTAGCCCCTCTTAGCAATTCAATTCACCTGATACCCGGATACATATAATGCCCTGAGAAAAGAATTGTTTCAATGATTGTCTTTTGACCGAATGACGTTTGTTTGCTCATTGACGAAGACAAATGTTGGGACCCCGGATTCAGATCCCCGTCTCTGAACGTATAAGACGTTAGTATTTCCTTGTACTAAAAAGGGAAATCCCCTGTCCCCGTCTGTATTTGAGAGAGCAGAGAGCGTGTGAAGAACATATGTGGTTCCAAAGCGTTTCCTCCTACAGGCACTGTACACGTTTGGTAATATTGTCAAATACCAGTATTCTCACTTGGTGTAATCCCAACATATGCATTAAAAAAATCCTGTGTAAATTTGGGCTCAACTGGTCATTGAATTTGCAAGAGAGTAATGAAAGAAGAAAAAAACACTTGTTACACTACTTTGTGTGCTTTTAGATGCATAATAAAAGGCTTCAGCTATGAAGTATTTTATTATACGAGTGAGAAACTACACCTTTCTCAAAAACTATACGTTACTTCAGACGGGAGCCGTTTCTCACAATGTTTTATACTATCAACAGCTCTCAACAATTATTTTGGGTAGTTAGGCTACCAATAGTGTCCAGTGATTTTAAGTGCTGGTGCTGACAAAATATAACTGTTATTTCAACTCGTCTAGACGAAAGACGTGAGTATGTCCTATAGTGCTAAAAGGGGGAAGTTTCCAGTCTGTTTTTGACAGAGAGAGTGTCACGAAGAAACAATCAGAATCCATTGTGGTTAGGTGGTTATAGACTGCAGGAATTGCAATCACACGTTGTGGGTTTGAAAGGGGTTGTCCCCCAATGGGAAAATAACATGGGCCGAAGGAGGACTCAAAATTAAATTGTGTTGTTGACCACATGTTTCTCTATGAGCTTAGATAAAAACTTGGTGTTAGCGACAGGACGATAGTTCTTGAGTTCGTCTGGATTCAGTGACCGCTTCTTAATGAGAGGGTTGAGTACAGTATGCTTTAGAATACTTGGGAAAATGCCTGTAGTGAGAGACTTATTTATGATGCCTGTTAAAACCGGTAGAAATAGGGAAACATCTTTAAGAAACCAAGTGGGTACAGGATCCAATATACAACTTTTTGTGGCAGCTTTGTTAACAAGCTTAATAACATCTTCTTCAGACACTTGACTGAATTCAGGTAGTTTACATGCTACACAAACATTGTGGGAATTACCACACGTTACACTTGATTGAACATGTTTCATACTAGAATAAATGTTAGCAACCTTCTCTTGGCAATACACTGTAAAGTCATTACTTAAATCTTGTGCACACTCATATGCGGGTAACACTTTACTTGTATTATTCAAGAGCCCATTAACAATTTTAAACACAGTCTTTGTATCAGAAGCAGATTGCAGCTTTTCCGAAATATGCTGCTTTTTAGCTTCCTCTATCCTGCAATATTGACTGTTCTGTTTTGTTCAATATAAAGCTGGTGATGAACTTCTAGACGAGTCTTGCGCCACTTCTTTTCACACTTTCGTCGAATTCTGCGAGCTTCGTGTATGTTTGAGTTATACCAGGGTTGTCTAATTCTTGTCTTACGAGTTTTCATAGAGACATGGGCAAAATTGTCCAAGGAATTGATTGTGCACTCTTCAAATGCCTCCGTCAGACAATCGATATTATCAACTCCAGCTATAATGTCGTTAAACTTCAATTTCAACTCTTTCTGAAAGTTGGCTGTATCAATATTGTGCGAAAGTTCCGATTAGTAGTAACTTGTTTTGGGTTTCTGCTTTGTCCAGCATGAGCTGAAAATCAACAACATGGTGATCTGAAAGCCTAACACCAACTGTACAGTCCATGATGAGATTGTCTTCAGGTCGAGACAGGAACAAGTCCAGTGTATGGCCACATATATGGGTTGCCTCATGAACATTATTGTTGAAAACCAGCACTCTCAGCAGTTTCCAGAAAACGGGTGACGTCTGTTTTCCCCGGGCAATCGACATGAATGTTGAAGTCTCCCAACAGGACGACTTTGCCGGCTAGCGAGTTCACGCATATTAGAAAGTTCGCAAAGTCATCAAGAAACTGTGAAGTCTTCAAACCATTATTTCTGGATGGGGGAGGTCTATCAGGACATAGTAGATCTTGCGTCCTGTGTTTGAAATGATTGTGTACTCAAAAGTAGCAGATTTGAAATTGAATGGTATAATCTGAAAAGTGATTCATGAGTAAAGTTTTCCCCATAGAAATTGGTGTTCGTGCAATTATTATGTGCAGGAACACCTCTTTTGTGTTCATTTTGAAGAGAACATGTTTGGTCAGAAATGAAACAAATACAAATACCCATGATGAGGTTGTCAGTATCGTTACATTCAAATTGACATTGAACAATTTTGTCAAATGTTAAAGTAAAGATTATTGTGTTTCAAATGTCATTGAATACCGTAGAATGGTGCGTTACAATTCGATTAGCTTCCCTGATGGGTCGACCCGGTCTGCCCCCGCAATGTTTGAATAATGTGTAACATTGTTAGGAACAGCAGATATGTTTTTGGTTTGCATTTATGGCTTTCCATAGTAATTTCCAAACTCGGTTGACAGAAACTTGGGCTGGCATGTGACGCTACAATAGGAAAAAAAGGTCCGCAACCTATAACGAATCCATTCCAGACGTCAGACACAATTGGGCTTTAACTTACAATTCCAGACAAAACACCTCTAGCACTTGACACAATACACAAAAAACCCTTTTGTATGTGTAGTCCGGGATTGTTGGAAAACATTTCTGATTTTGTAAAGTTGTTTTCAATGGATGGGGTCACAACACTCAGAAAGATCCGGGTCCAATTGTACCCACTTTGAAGACAGGTATAAACAGGGTAACAATGTCCCATTTTCAGTGCAACAGGTACTGATTATAGTCACTGGAGTCAGAGGCTCTCTAAACAGATGAATACCTTAAGGTTTTATACAGAAATGGTATAGAAAGGAAACAAATTGTTGCAGACAAGCGTTCATTTGATCATCCGTGAAATAACAAACCTGTGAAATGTGAGGGATTTAAAATTGAATCCAATGATTTGTAGTAAGAGAGAAATCCAGTTAAAGATTATTTTAAAACAAATCCCAATAATTTAAAATTCAAATATAAAAGTTTTATATTTTGTCCCCAAAATTACGATCCTTTGTATTAACATTTAAATTCTTCCCATTTTTTTTGGAGTGATAACTTTTTTTTCTCTTTTTTGTTTGTTTTACTTTTACTGAGTTCCTCCCAATAAGTCAGGAGACTGAACAATGAGCAAAATAATACACACTCACGAACATGAATGTAAACATGGGTCATGAAGATGAGCAGTATACTGTTCGAAACGTAGAGACCAAACCGGCTCTTTTCAGAGCCAATTACATTCCCTCAGAAGAGATGTTATACATTGTACCATGCAGCAAGTTCACTATTTAGTATTTATAGTTACTTCTTGTCCTTCTTGTCTAAAAACAGGTGTTGTATGTGCAATTTGGTTTTGAGGTTTTAAGATAGAGTGTTCTCGAATAATTATGACCTAATTTCAGAGGAAAATATTTAAACGAAAAAATAGCTAGGGACCTACTTCATAATCAGTAAGTTTTAAGACTGTTGAACAATGATGCTTGTTATTCTAAAGAATCCTGAATAAACCATTCTGTAAACAATTTGCTCAGCAAAGCGAGCACTAAACCGATCAGATTTCCATTAAGCAACATTGGCTTCAATAATTCAATATTAATCAAGAACAAGAAAGCAATGAAAGTCGCAAAAGTTAGTCACACTATCCAATGAATTGCAAACGTATATCGGGTCAAATATTACAGAACGACAACGGCGCAAAATAGGAACCTGTGCTCCTGTACTGAAACGTGAACACACACCATGGGGCGCCATTTTATTAATGTTATTGATAACATGCAGTCGTGATTGTCTGTACTACATAAACAAAGTTTGCTGAAATGGTGTCCGGTGCACATTTCACATTTCAGCCCGAGTTGTCTTTCAATCGAAGTGGAAGAATAAACGCGAGGGGTTTTCCAAATGTGTTTTTCATACACTTTTAAAGACTGAATAGTATTTCAGCAGACCACAATTGGTTACAAATCGAACACAAATATTTCCATGCGTATGATTATTTTTACCATTATTTACAATAACTCCATGTTTCAGGCCTTGAGTTACATGTTGGCCTTGGTGCCCTTCCAAAATTGTCCAATTGACTTTCCAATGGTTTGCCCTTTCAACATGTTAAAAAAAACCTCCAGGCCCGATGTTTATTTTATTTTTTTATCATCAATAATCCCCTTTCATCCATATTTATTATCAATATTTTCAGATCCAAATCGTTTTTATTTACATAAGAGGATTAAGCAAATTATAAAATGTTCTGTTTGGTTTCTGCTTTTTGAATTGACTCACTGGTCCATAGAGGAAACCAAGTAAACACGCCCCTATTATGTACCACTGTGTGTAATGCAGAATACGCTGTGAAATCATACGAAATACACCTTGGTTGAGAGGTTGTAGCGTAGACGATTTGTATAAGGTCTAGAAGAAATGAATTCTACTAAACCTCTTCGATGCGTACCCGATTTTTCACTTTAGATTTAAGGCTCTCCCACGTCCTTCTTCCTAGGCAAAATTCTTAACCCAGCAACAGAGTCTGTATAAAGGCTCTTGTCCAAAATGTGGTATTACCTGGTAATTTTTTTGAAGTTGTCCAAAGCCATGTTTTCTAATTCCCATGCAGAATGTAACCTTCCTTAAATGCCTTGTGGCAGAAAACTGATCAAACTTCCACACTCAGTTGTCTTGAAACAACATTTTGACTAGGATGTACGCCCCCTTTCCGGTAACTTCTCGGTCCGTCCTTCTTCCGGTTACCATGACAAGCTATTAGGAGCCTATGAAATATTTGCCAGCAATTCAGAAACAAGTTGAATAACTTTACGTTAAAGGCACTCGACATGTTTTTTAATTTTGTCAAATACCACTATTCTCACCTGGTGTATCCCAACAGTATGAATATAAAACTAACAAACCGGTGAACATTTTTGCTAAGTAGTTAGTCAAGGAATTTGTAAGAGTAAAATGCAAGAAAAAAACATCCTCGTTGCATAACTTTGTGTGCTTTCAGATGCATGAGACTCAGCAGTTTTTCATTGAGTTAGAAATTACCTCTGTCTCAAAAAAACTACGTGACTTCAGAGGGAGCCGTTTCTCGCAATGTATTATATTGCCAACATCAGCTCTCCATTGCTCGTTACCAAGTACGCGAACAATTATTTTGAGTAATTACCAATTTCGATTTCAATTTCAATTCACTTTATTATCCACGATGGGAAATTCATTTCGGCCTTTAATACAACAAATTTACAAAATGTACATAACATTATTATCTACCATAAAACAGACAAAAAACACTTCAAGCCACACAAGCCTATAAAAATATATATATATAATATTACATGAAAAGCTGAATTTTAAAAGATTTATTTTACAAAAATATTACAGAAAATCTATATATATATAAAAAAATAAATCCCAATTATAGTGACAAGTGCCTTAAATATGCTTAAATAGTGTCCAGTGCCTTTAACAGGAAAAGAGCAATAAGGATTCAAGGTTATGCTGCAACATGTACAATGCTTCAACGCTCTGCTAAACATAAGCCCTAAATGTCATGTTTTGAGTCTATCCGACCCGGATGCTTTTTCTGCCTCAGTGTTAGTATGGACAATAATGCGCACCTGTGCTAGGTTAAACCATAAACCAAGCAACTCTGATGCAAAGTGCTCTGTGTGTGTGCTCACTCAGCGATTGAGCACCAGTTTTCAAACAACTGGAAACTTTTTGCGACATATTGTATTAAATTGGCATTTACACTACACTCTCCCGAAAACAACTACTCTTCAATCTGCTTTAAAACAAAAATTAACTCTAGAATTATTGTATTCCGTTGGCAAATTTTCTGAAGAAATAACATTTCGAAGACTTTCAAAGCTATACAGATATTTACAACATAATGCAGAATCGGGCGCAGTCCATGTTTTCGAGCGAAAAAGTTGTCAGCGAGGTCTACGGCAAAGAACTTCTAGGTCGTCTTCTGGGACAGGGTGACGGGCGGGCGAAATGTGTCGTCGTTAACGCCGAGACAAACTGGACTGATCTGGAGGAACAGAACCCGTGGCTAAATAGCAATGTAAGTCTGTTTGTACCCTTTACATTTTCAAAATCAATTATCTAGCTTTTTTGCATTATTTAGCCTAGGCCTACCTACTACTCAAGGTTATTTAAAAAAAAAAAATGTTCTCCCATGATGTAAATCTAATAGTACAGAGTATGCTACTTTGTAAGGCGCCAAAATCCACCAAAATTAAGGTGCCCCATCAAGGCGCAAAGAGTGCCATCCTCGGCGCACAGTAAAGAATAAGGAAAATTAGACAAAGAATAACCGACTCGGTTTTTAGTAAGTCATATCTAACAGGCAAGTTTTCAAAATAATCTTAAAGGTCTCAACACTAGAAACATTAAGAACTTGAAGTGGTTAAGTCATTCCAGAGAGTGGGTCCAGTATGCGAAACAGCCCTGTGATGGTCACCAAAACACTATGGATTATGCCTTTATGGTGTCGACCTACGGATTACGGACCACTTGATTTTTTCTATCTCGACATTTTCCCCATAAAAATTATTGTGAGATGAAAAGTAAAACAAAATTGCAAAAAGTTCGTCGATGTTCGTCGAAACTCTCTGCTGATCTACGATCGGTGGGGACGGCACACTCACGGTTATTACAAAAATAATAATAATAACAACGGGAGGAGGGGGGATCTAGGCCTATATACGGGAAATTTCTTCTGTACATTAGAATTGCCATCTTCAACAAATTTCAGATATATTTTTTGTAAGGATTTCCTTTTTTTAAATCAATTTAGAAAACACAAATTCTCCATTGAAAAGCACTACGAAGTGACAATATTTTGATGCACAGAAAAACAAATTGCGCTTAGTTAGGTCAGTTTTATAGTTTTTTGGGGGGTCGCAAGCCTGCACATGCGTTAAATTAGATAAATATACAAACTTTAATCCTACCAATCTTAAGTTGACTGGAAATATTGATGAAACATGATACATAAACGGGCACGCAGGGCGTGCAGGTGTCAGACCCAAATGTCCATCCTCCCCCGGATCCGTTACCTAGCCCCCTCATATCATGCGGAGCTAGGATTAGGGCCCGGCGATTGTGTTGAAACTTCATCTGGTAGTGACAGCGCCCTCATTTGACTAAACTCGGCCTAGCCTTGGCCTTGCAACTTACCTTTTTTTTGTACGTCGTTTGGTTTGCTCTCGAGTAGAGGTGTCACGTTCTTGGGTGAGAATTCCTTTTTAACTTTTCAGGCAGAGGCATTTCATTTCAGGATATGTGCCGTAGGGCCAATCCACTTCTTATCATTGTGGCTCTATTTATGGGCATGTTTGCTTGAACACACATAGCCTAAAAGATGACTCAACAAGTTAACAAAGTTAATTTCATCGTCATATTTCATACACTAAAAAGTCATAAATTTATTTATGTTTATTGTAAGTCAGTTTAGTAGGTTTTTTTTTAGAGCCGGCGGACTTACCCTTGCTGTTCCCATCCGTACACTTGTCTATCTTCCATCCGTTGGAATTTATGGAATTTGTTGGGAGAGTTCGCTAACTTTTTGAATGTTTATTTGCAAGAAAATGTGTGAACCACCAAACGATTTTGCTCTCTGCTATTGACTGACTATTGTTTACAAGGTTCTCATTCTCTTGGGATCAAAATAGTACTTTTCCACGTTGTTATATATTGCGGGATCGAACAATGCAGTCACAAACCTGTGTGGGCACGACACAAAACTTTGTACCCTGACATTGACAGTGCACAGTGCATAGCATTATATAGCAATGTAATTTTTTTGTAGGAGGCAGTTAATGCATTTTTTTAAAAGAATGTCTCTCTTTAGTCATAACCAGAAAGACACAATAGGAAAAATATTAATTGTGTAAAAATAAACAAATTTATCAAACCAGAGGTTTATCAATTTGAACACATTTAAAAACAATGCAAAAATTTAAGTGATTGTATTTGTAAAAGGCAGAGTACAAAAAACCAGTTGATCGTCAGGGTGTTTCCAAAAAGGGGGAATGGGGGCCTTTTTATTTTTTATTTCTTTCAAAAGGTGACCACCAATTCTTCAGTTTAAAGTCACCATTTACGACCAAGTTACAACTCAAAAGATTAATAGTAAGTGAAAGGAGAAAAACACAGAAAATGATGTTTCTTTAAAAATAAGATGTAAAATATAAAATAGTAAAAAAACAAGGATGTGGCCTCAAAAAAGGACGGGGGAGGAGACAATCAACTGGCTTTTTTTTTAGTTTGGTCTTACAGGATTTGATGCCAGTTCAGTGCTCGATTTCTAAGTAAGATTCTTTAAAAAGGTATCAGGATTGTTAGAGCTGGCAAAATTGTCGCAGACAGTGTTCATGTTTTGTGTGATCAACCGCATTACATGGAATAAACCTGTGAAAGTTTTGGGCAATCTGCAGGAGAAAATTTTAAAAAAAACATGAACAATTTTCTGCATTGTATCACCATACATTTTTTATTTTTTGTTTATTATCTTGCAGGCAGGTTTAGTGGTGAAAACAGACCAATCCATCAAACGAAGGCAGCAACTTGGGCTAATCAAACTCAACGTAGATTACCAGACAGCGAAAAAGTGGATTCAAGAAAGATTGGGCTCTCATATTGAGGTAAGCAGAGTGTCGGTTAAGTCCAGGTCATGGCAATTGTATCCTTGAGCAAGATACTTTTACTGTAATTGCTTTAGTTTGCTAATGGGAAATTAAGTTGTAGGTCCCCCAGTATACATGTACTATGATGATTGTTTTTGACATTGCAGTTAAAGACACTGGACACTATTGGTTGTCAAAGATCAGTCTTCTCACTTGATGTATCTCAACATATGCATAAAATAACAAACTTGTGAAAATTTGAGCTCAATTGGGCTTCGAAGTTGTGAGAAAATAATGAAAGGACAAAACACCCCTCGCCACATGAATTTGTGTGCTTAAAGATGGTTGATTTCGAGACCTTAAATTCTAAATCTGAGGTCTCAAAAAACAAATTCGTGGAAAATTACTTCTTTCTCGAACACTATGTCACTTCAGAGAGAGCCGTTTCTCACAATGTTTTATACTATCAACCTCTCCCCATTACTTGTCACCAAGTAAGGTTTTATGCTAATCATTGTTTTGAGTAATTACCAGTGGTGTCCACTGCCTTTAATGAAGTGTGTAATGAAAGCACAATTCCTTTGTATTTATAATATACCAACAGATTGATGGTGTTAAAGGCATCCTCAAGCAGTTTTTGATCGAGCCGTTCCTCCACCATCAACAAAATGAAGAGTTCTACTTGTGCATCTACTCCAGCACAGTTTCCAAGGATGTCATCCTGTTCCATCATGAAGGAGGGGTGGATGTTGGAAATGTGGATGAGAAGGTTTGTGTTTCGAAAACAACGATTTTTTAACCAATCCTATTTAGTTCCTATTAAAGATAGTGGACACTATTGATAATTGTCAAAGACCAGTCTTCTCACTTGGTGTATCTCAATTCATATACAGAATATAACAAACCTGTAAAAATTTGAGCTCAATCGGTCGTCGAAGTTGCGAGAAAATAATGAAAGAAAAAACACCCTTGTCACACGAAGTGGTGTGCGTTTAGATGGTTGACTTCGAGACCACAAATTCTAAATCTGAGGTCTCAAAATCAAATTCGTGGAAAATTACTTCTTTTTGGAAAACTATGGCACTTCAGAGGGAGCCGTTTCCAACAATGTTTTATACTATCCTCTCCCCATTACTCGTTACAAAGTCAGGTTTTATGCTAATCATTATTTTGAGTAATTACCAATAGTGTCCACTGTCTTTAAGTGAGTAAAAAAAAAAATTATGAGAAATCACCTAACATCACAAAACTAAACGCCCACTTCAAGGTGAGGGGTACATTAAACTGATCAGCCCAAATCAATTGTCACCAGGGGCACAGTGCCACCAACACCTCAAACAGGGCTGAAACGTGATTACCCCCTTCGCAAAGTCCGTGATGAGGATGTAGGCATTGGCATCATCCACTCGGAGCCTGGCTGCCTTTAGAGAGGAATTCACTACCTCCCAACCTTTTAGTTTTATGAGGCAAAATTAAATGCCTTGCGTATGGCCACAAGTGTCATGAACAGGATTCAAACCCACACTGACAACACCTGGGCCCAATTTCATGGCTCTGCTTACTGTAAGCACAGAATCGGCGCTTATGGAAGCAGGGAAATTTGGGGTTGTGCGTGTGCGAATTCCCCGTTAATAATCACTCTACGCTTACACAGTTATCGCAGAAATTCGTTGCCTGCACATAAGCGGTGAATGGTGATCGTAAGCGCATAATTCGGCAGTAAGCAGAGCCATGAAATTGGGTCCGGTAAGGCAAGACCTCTCAGCCATGACACTTCACAATTATTGTGGCAGACCTGATACTTCACAGAGGCAACAAAGGCGAATGCCCCCATGGCCCCTGGTTACTGCCTTGGTGCCCTTGAAATTTACAATTTCCTCATAGGGTGCCCTTTACCAAGAAGAAATTGCCTTGGTGCCCTTGCCCCTTCTAAAACAATGGGTGCATTCGTTTAGCTTCCCTGGGTCGATCCCGGTGTGTGGTGGTTTTTTCTTCCAGGACGAACGTGGGTAATTATCTGCACACGTTCGTCCTGGGACAAAAAACGTCACACACCGGGGTCGCCTAGGGGAAGCTAAACGAATGCACCCAAAGCATACATTTCTGTTTTGGGACAGATTTGCTGAGGGTTTGGTGGGAGATGTAGATCAATTAAAGCCAATTTTGAAATTTGAATTTGACTTTTGATTTCTAGGGTGTTCGTCTATCACTGGGGTTGAAGAACAAGCCAACAGACCAGGTTATCAAAGATGTACTGCTGAAGAGCGTTGACGATGCAAAGAAACAGTGAGTAATTCCAGAAGATGCATGTCAGAGTTAACTGATGATTGGTAGTGACGATGGTACAGTTATGAAGGAAATTTGATCATTATCGCCATGGTGACTACATGTTTATTGTTCGTTTCCATTGTTCAGCATCTTTAGTGACTTGGTGAATATTTTCTTGTCTTGTCTCCTTGTCTGTAGTTTGTCTGTTTAGGCTCGCTTTCACAAGCCTTGGCTTAAAGGCAGTGGACACTATTGGTAATTGTCAAAGACTAGCCTTCACAGTTGGTGTATCTCAACATATGCATAAAATAACTAACCTGTGAAAATTTGAGCTCAATCGGTCATCGAACTTGCGAGATAATAATGAAAAGAAAATAAACCTTGTCACACGAAGTTGTGTGCGTTTAGATGGTTGATTTCGAGACCTCAAGTTCTAAACTTGAGGTCTCGAAATCAAATTCGTGGAAAATTACTTCTTTCTCGAAAACTATGGCACTTCAGAGGGAGCCGTTTCTCACAATGTTTTATACCATCAACCTCTCCCCATTACTCGTCACCAAGAAAGGTTTTATGCCAATAATTATTTTGAGTAATTACCAATAGTGTCCACTGCCTTTAATCTGACAATACATTATTTTTGTTATCTTGAATCTTTCAAAATTTATCTTTATCCCAGGATGTTGAGCAATTTCATTCAATCTCTCGTTGAATTTTTCCGAGATCTTCACTTCACTTATTTGGAGATCAACCCATTAGGTAAGATTTTGTTAGCCTTTTTTAGAGACCTCCCAAATAAAACAATAGACTTGCCTGTTTAGCCTCACCCCCTCCTCAAAGGGAAGGTTATCACCCATTGATTAGAAGCCTTCGAAAGTAAAACCTTTTGAGAAACATTTCACTTTAAAATAATGTGGTTATGTAAAAAGATGTCAGTTGTTATGCCCCAAAATTTGAATCTGGATCTATAATTGCTTCGTAAAATGTTTGAGAGGTAGTGCATTTTCCCATTGTGCTCTACCATGCCTACATCCTTATGGACTGTAAAGGGGGTAACTAGAAGTATGTGGCAATGTGCGCATGGTGGTAGATGATTTGGGTTGCAAGCTCAAAATCAGCTAAGTGTAGCCCTCGCCTTGAAATGGTTGTCCGGTCTTGTGATTTGCAATATCTCATTAAAAAAAAAAAACTAAAAGGTCTATGTCTTTCATTTATTTGTTAACCTTATATACTTTTGCAACTTTGATTCTTTTTTCCATGAATATGATAGTGGTGACAGACTCTGCGATCCATGTACTAGATGTTGCAGCCAAGCTGGACGCCAAGGCAGCCCCTCTGTGCAAGAAAGAGTGGGGTCAACCTCAATTCGCTCCAGCACTGTCTCGTGAACTTCTTCCCCAGGTAATTTAAATTTCCACCAAAAAAGAAAAAGGCCTTCGAGAAAGACTCGGCCTTTGAGAAAGACTCTCTGCTAGGGTCAAAACGTCAGACCATTAATTATTGTTTGCATTTGTACCCTCGGTCCATTTGGTTTGTAAGTTGTTTGCTAATTCTATTTTCGCGAAAAAGAAAAAGAAAAGATGAACAAACTTGTGAGAGAGTCATTTGGTTTAAAAAAACAAGTAAGAAAGAAAACATCTGATAGTTTTCTTCGTTCACAATTTCCAAAGCGTGTTAACAGTATTCTGGCAGTCTTTGACGAATTTATGCTCAATTTGGATTTGAACAACGAAAAATTTACTGGTGCGGGACTAAAACCAATAACCTCCGGATTAACGTACAGGCGCTCTACCAATAGACCGATCCAGGAGGCTCCGCCCACGACGCACATGCCTTTCTGCACAACTCTGCCGCGCGCGCCAAGCATACGTGCATGCATGTCGGACCCGAGTGTCTGACCTTCGTTGCGTTGTGATTGGTCAATACGCAATGGGGCGGAGCATAATGGATCGGTCTATTGATGAGCTATCTAGCCCTTTTGTGGTGGTCTCCCTATCACATGTATTATGAGTCAATATAATAATAATAATAATAATAATAATAACAGCATTTATAAAGCGGTAATATCCAAATAATTGCTCAAAGGCGCTGTACATTAAAAAGGCAAAACACACTAAACATTATAAAAGCAAAACGAAGCCAAAACAGAAGAAAATTATAAAACAAGGCAATAAATTTAAAGTACAAAGGGTACAAAAGGTATAATCATACTGTATACATCACAGCAAGAAATGCATTGATTTGTCTAAACACAAATAGTAAAAAGACTAGTTATATTCAGAATTAAAAAGATAAGTCTTAAGTCTACATTTAAAAACAGCTATGGAGTTCACATTTCTTAAGTCTGCAGGGAGACTGTTCCACAGCTGTGGTGCTACCCGGCAGAAAGCTCTTTCGCCAGCTGATTTGAGATTTACTGCCGGGACCCTGAGAAGAGATGTATCTGAAGATGACCTAAGTGATCGGGCAGGAGTATATGGCATTAGCAGATCAGTTAGGTATCGAGGAGCAAGGTTGTGGCAGGCTTTGTAGATGATAAGAATCAATTTGTATTGAATCCTGCGAGTCACAGGCAGCCAGTGTAATGATCTAAGAACTGGTGTGATATGGTCTTTGCGTCTAGTACCAGTAAGGATCCTTGCAGCCATATTCTGAATTCGTTGGAGGCGAGATATTGCACACTGTGGAAGACCATGCAGCAGAGCATTACATGAGTCCAAGCGTGAGGTGACGAAAGCATGAATTGCAGTTGCTGCGGCTTCATCAGTGAGGTGCTTTCTGCTGAGTCTTATGTTGTATAGCTGATAATATGCAGCCTTGCAAACAGAGGTGATGTGAGACTTATAACCCAGTGATGAGTCGAAGACGATACCGAGGTTGCGAACATGGTCCTTGGGCAGGATAGTACAGTTTGGTAAATCGATGCTTGGTTGATGAATCTTGGCACGTTGTTGGTGGGTGCCAACAAGCAAAAATTCAGTCTTATTACTGTTGAGCTTGAGTCTGTTTAGCACCATCCACTCTTGAATCTTGGCAACACACTCTTCATTTCTGTTCAAACAGGGAACGGTCGAATTAGATGAAGGTTTGAATGACAGGTATAGCTGGGTATCATCCGCGTACAAGTGGTAATGAAGTCCATACTGCGTTACCAATTCTCCCAATGGCGAAGTGTAGATGGTAAACAAAAAGGGGCCCAGTACTGAACCTTGTGGAACACCACAGGAGAGGGGGAATGGCGACGAGAGCGAGTCATTTACACGTATTTGCTGCATCCTATCAGTGAGGTAGGAATGAAACCATTTTAGTGCGCTTGATGTTATTCCAAGTCTGTCTGACATTCGTTGAAGCAAGATGGTATGATTTACTGTGTCAAATGCAGCAGACATGTCTAAAAGGATCAAAGCAACTACCTCCTGCCTATCCATGGCCATAAGCAGATCATTTTGCACCGCCAAAAGTGCAGTCTCCGTACTGTGACCCACACAGTAAGCTGATTGAAATGGCTCAAACAGGTCATTTCTCTTCATATGTTGAAGTAGCTGGTCCAACACTGCTCGCTCGATCAATTTGGAAACATAAGGTAAGTTTGAAATAGGACGGTAGTTTTCCTTGACCAGTGGTAGCCCAGCTTTTTTTAGCAGTGGCTTGACGACAGCTAATTTGTAGTCTTGAGGTACACAGGACGAGGTAAGTGAGTTGTTGATAATGGTAGTGATATTATCCACAACCTCGTTATCACAGTAGCCATGTCGGTAGAGGATCAAGTTGGCAGGATTTATTTGGAGCTTCCTTCATGAGTTGACACACATCCCTTGTAAGCAATGGTGTAAAGCAGGAGAGTTTGGTGTGAAACATCCTGCTCTCTGAGATTGGTCTAGTTTCAGTCAGATAGCAAACAGCCTGGTTTACTTTTTGATCAATGTTGCTAATTTTCTCAACAAAGAAGTGTCCAAAATCATCAGCAAGCTCTTGATCACTATCATGGCAAGGGAAGGGGGAGTCGACTTTTCTGTTGAGAATCAAGTTCATGACTTTGAAGAGATTTCTTGGTTTGTTAGCATTTTCAAGGATCATGTTGGAGTAAAACTCAGTGGCGGCATCATCTAACATTTTCGTAACTCTTACTTTCTGTTGACAAAAGAGTTTACGGTCATTAGGTGATCTTGTGCGCCTCCATCTCCGTTCAAGCTGCCTCCGTATTCTCTTTTCTTAAAAATGGTCATCAGAAAAACCGCAGGGGCGATGTCTAAGTGTGATGACACGACGATGCTCTGGGGCATGCTTGTCTAACAGCTCACGAAGAACGCGATTGTAATTTCGTACAGCACAGTCAAGATCGGTATATTTTAGAATATCCAGCATAGCGTCGCCAACATCAGCCTTGAAATCCGTGTGATTAATACAGTTGTATTTTCTGTACACCATTTCCTTTTTCAATGTTCTTGGCTTACTCAAGGCAAGTTCACATGGATACAAAAGTAGTCAGAAATCCGGTAGGCCACCTGGACATTGCGCACAAAATCTGGAGATCTTGAAATAATCAGGTCCAGTGTATGATCACTTACATGTGTTGGTTTGTCTACATGTTGCACCAAGTGAACGAGTCCAGTAATTCCAAGAACCGAGATGCTTCACTACTGGTGGGGACGTTGACATGGAAATTGAAATCACCGACGACAAGTAGTTCCTCTGCTGCAATGATACATGGTGGGCTTAGCACACTGGACATGTGTGTTATTGTATGCACCACAAGCCCCAGCGCACAACAATACACTACAATGCACTGCAGCAGAAGAATATCCTTGGCATGGGGTGCTAGTCAGATGCCATATAACCATTAGCTGCCATGTAGCCAGGGATCACACCCAAGTTTATAATACACCCTGGGAAGTGGTAGCCAGGGGATCACCTTAACCCTTTGCACGCTATCGGCGACCACAGTCGCCGAGCAGTACTGCAAGTAAATAGATGAGGAATTCTGGGAAACTATTGACCCCTGACCCTCATCCAGCTGCATGTATCTAGCTGTACATGTATGCAACGATATTTCATCTGGAAAAAATTTTTCTCACAATTTCCGATCAAAAAGCTGTATGCTAAGACAAAATGGGGACACAATGGATGTCCATGCAGCATTTCTGGAAAATTTTAAGGACTCAGACTCCGGAGAATCAGACTTTTAAGAGCTTTTTTCGAGAGATTCTGATGTGTTGAGAATGCTGTATGTGTACTGTGTACGTGTACTATGTATATGTCAACGATAACGATGTACATGAACACGACAATGAGTCGGATGGCAGCAGCGATGGGTCTGGATCGGACGATGGCCTCGATAAAAATCGACAGCAACTAGGCTTGGCGGCCGGTGATAGAATAGTGGTACTGAAACAAGCGTATCTCGGTTATTCTCTATCCAAAAAACATAATGTTTACTGCATTAGATGGGAAATAAAATACTGAGTATAAAACTTATTTTGCAATTTAGCCCAAAACACTTTCTTCACAGAGTAAAAGGTCTTGAGGAAAAATGTATGTGCATTTTAGTAGCCCCACACAGGAAATTCAGCGCCAGGGGAATACTGTGTGTACAGCCTCGTAGCGTGCTAAGGGTTAAGGGTCATCATGGTTCAAATCTTACTCCAGTCAATTTGTCTTTGTTCAAATCCAAACTATTTTTAAAAACTTACCCAGTCAGATTCCGTGGTGATTTATTATTTGATTTTATGTTCAGTAAGATTTGTATTCCTTATTAATTCATTCTACCTTGGTGTTTGTTCCGATTACAGGAACTAGAAATCGTGAAGCTCCAGGCTGGCACACCTTGTGCCATGAATCTGACCGTCCTGAATAAGGCTGGTCGCATATGGAGTCTCATCTCTGGCGGTGGCACCTCCCTTGTGATTTGGTATGTTGAATCCAGGGCCCAATTTCATTGCGCTGCTTATAAGCACAAAAAGTAGCTAAGCATATCAAAATAATGCTTACCAGAACTTGGTTACCAGCCAAAATGGCATTTCTCATGTACATGTACAATCTGTAACTGGTATCCTGCTATGTTTGCTTAACAGAAACTTTGTAAGCAATGTTTCTATGCTCAGGCAGCTCTTTGAAATTGAGCCCAGTTCTTCTTCTTCCTTTCTAGTACACATGATTGAAGATAGTCGCACTGCCAGGCCAGACACCCAGGGCAAATACCTTCTTTGCGATAAGTGTGTACTGGGTCTTTTACATGTGTTGATAGATTTGTTTTTACACACGAGACCTACATTTGTCAGTGAACAATTAGCAACAGTCAGTTAACAATCACTGATTTTAATTGTAACACAAAAATAATGAAATTTGTTTGTTTGGTTGACTTTTGTTTTCTTAAGCGCTTTGTATCGATTTTGTAAGAACAAATTTAAATAAGGTTGATATTTTTAGTATCAATTGAAAGAAAGTTAGTCTTTGCTACCTTAATTAGTACATTGGAAAGTCATGCCAAACGATTTACATTCATCTACAATGTAGGACCACGTATGCTCAATTTTGTGGGAATTTGTTGGATATGCCTCATTTAATCTTGTAAATATTTCCTTCAATCTTACAGCGATATAGCAGCAAAGCTAGATGTTTTGGATGAGTATGCCTGCTATACACAGTTCTCAGGGAAACTCACAGCCGACCAGTTATACAAACTCAGCAGGACTCTGATCGATCTGATGTTGGAAGTGCCACACCCTGATGGCAAGACGCTGATCCTCAGCAGCGCCACTGTCGACCTTATTGTGATGATTAAACTCAAGATTGGACCTGTCGTGGTAAGGCAAACCTCCAGAATTTCCATTTCCATCTTGAACACAATTCTACATGAAAACAAATGAAATGAGAAAATAGAATTAGCTGTTGTTAACAACTTGCCAACCAAAAGGACTGAGGGTATTAATGCATTAAAAATTGTTAATGGCATGACGGTAACAACAGCGCCCTCAAGAGTCCTCTATTCTGTTCTGAAAGCTGTGTGGCCGTGCGATCTTTATTTTAATTTTACAACTATTTTTGAGAAGGGATTTAGACCGAGTGCCAATGACCGGTCGGCTTAAGAAAAAATAATGCAAACTGTATTCATAAATACCTCAGACAGTTTCGCTATTCCTATTGTTGGAGAGCGCGTCACGTGGGTGTGTTTATGACCAGTAAAAAGTGTTGAAACATGGGTGTGACACGCGAGCTTGCACCTGTGCTACTTAGACAGTTTCTTCATTCCTATTGGTCGAGAGCAACGGCTAAAACTGTTGTGCCACATCACGCATTACGCGTGACGCGTACAGCATTCCTTTATAAGGAGTTGTTTACCCGAGGGCCTTACCATTTCATAGCTGGAGGGGTGTTGTGATGATAGAAATCATTGAACAATTATAATTTTTGCATTTATTTTACTTTTTGACCAAAAAGTGTTGATTATCAAGAACCAGGCCTCGTTGGGATTAAACCACTAGTTGCAAACCTCTTCACCACACATTGATTCCCTTATTTATAACACGCCTTTTTCCAAAGGATACAAAGCGCCAAATAATTACTGCAAGGTGACTGGGACAAAGTTATGAGACCTAATCCTTAGCACCATGTAATGGTTTACAAGGTGCTTTCGAACATGCTGCCAATCCATGTGTTTTACAGGTGCAATCCAGTTGTGCAAGATAACAAAATGCCTAACGCTTCAAATGCGGGATCCATCATCGGAATTTGATTCTGGAGATTTGGAGTCGTCATTGGAAACTGTAGTTGAATATTGGTTTGTGTTTTCCTCATCCAGGGACTTGTTAAAGCTTTGCTGGAATCCAAAGAAGAACTCAAGGCCAACAATATATCTTTGGTGATCCAACGAAATACTGTAGCATTCACACCCAAGGGCGTCCCCACAGGGCTGGAAGAGCTAGGTAAACACTGAAAAGTGGATAATTCTCTCTGTTTATAGACCGTTGTGATTAACCTCTTTGTTGCTATGAAAGTCGCTGTCTTGTAGGGCAAACCGCGCGTCTAAACGCATACATCAATGATGCATGCAGCAGTCTCGGTTTGATTTCTTCGGTGTTGTCTTGTAGCTTGTCTGAGTGCGTGGACTATCAAGGCCTGTAATTACACACAGGCCACAGGGGCCATGGCCCATGTTGCCCCTGGTCCGGGCTTTGGTGCCCCTTCCAAAGTTTCCAGTTGACTTTAAGATTTTCCGATGGAAGTGCCCTCTGCAAAATGTAAATGGCCTTGCCCTCTTTCCAAAGTTTCCAGTTGACTTTAAGATTTTCCAATGGAAGTGCCCTCCCGCAAAATGTAAATGGCCTTGCCCTCTTTCAAGGATGAAATTCCAGGGCTGGGCTATGTGCATGTATTTATTTTGTTTATGTTTCGCGATCTAGGATAGCACCTAGCCTATATAACAACCTAATTTTGTTACTATCAGTGATTTCAAAGAATTTGTCCACAATCCCGGCCATATCTCGTTGGGCGTCCCGTGCCCCCTTTCAATGTTGCACGGTTTTCTTCTGTGTTCCAGTCAACATTGAGCGGGGGGACGGGAAACATAATGTTAATTGTCAGGGGGAAATGAACAGGTAATGTTTATTGTAACGTGGAAAATGGGTGGCCCAAGCATTTTGGCCGGAATTGTAGATCACTGTGTTGAATCTCATCGGTGTATTTGATCTCCATCTCGGACTTCAATGTCTTGTCTACGCGAGGGCTGTATGATTCACATTTGCCATTTTGATCATCCTGCAGGTATACCCATTCACGTAGTCTCTCTTGAGGTCAACAAAACCCAAATCATACAATTGGCTCTGGGATTAAAAGCTAATCCAACGCAAGAAGGTGATTCAACTAAGATCGTGTCTCCGCCACACAAGGTAAGTCCACTCACATGTCTGATTCCCCATGTTGATGTAAGGCCACATAAAAATAAAAAAATTCATCCCCTCACTCATCCTTTTTTTAGGCCACATCCCCTTTTTTTTTCTCTTTTCTTTTTTTCAAAAGACAAATTTTCTTTGTATTTCTTATTAAACTTACTTATCTTTTAAGAACTTGTAACTACACAAAGTAACTTGACCTTATGTCTAATGGTGAATAAACTGACGAGGAGCCTGGCTGTTTTACCAACCATGGCCCAATTACATACAGCTGCCTAAGCACAGAAAGTAGCTAAGCACAACCAAATTATGCTTACCAGAATAAGGTTACCAGCCAAACTACCGTATCACATCGTCAGCGTTTTCACGAAGTAGCACTCTACATGCTTAAGGTTTTTTTTTTAGACATTTTTAGTTTTTTACATTTCTATTGATAATGCATGAAGACCTACAACTCCATAAAGTTTCAAAGCTCAGACAGCTTTACTTTTTTAATTAAGCTAATTAGTGTTTTCAATTTTTGCACAAACGTGGCATTTTTGTTTTCACGAAGTAGCACCCGAACCTCTGTTTACCAATGTAAAGCATGACGAACTCAAGTCAAAGCGAGGTAACAAAATTTTCCACAAAGTAGCACGCAAGTTGTGTGAGCGCACGCGCACTGACCTAGTTAAGTTTCATAAAGTAACACAACATGCTGTGTTGAAGTATAGGCGCGTGCTACTTTTTTTTAGACATTTTTAGTTTTTTACATTTCTATTGATAATGCATGAAGACCTACAACTCCATAAAGTTTCAAAGCTCAGACAGCTTTACTTTTTTAATTAAGCTAATTAGTGTTTTCAATTTTTGCACAAACGTGGCATTTTTGGTTTCACCAAGTAGCACGGATCTTCTCTCGTGTCTAGTTTCATAATTAATTATGCAAATGAGTCAAAATAAGATTAATTGATAAGTTCAAGTCATCAAGTTTCTAAAAAGTGTTCAGCTTCAGAGGCCTTTTTTCTCAGATTGTTAAGTTTTGCTGGTATAGCAACGAGTGCTACTTCCTGAAACTGCTGATGACATGCGCAGTCTTTGATTGATATCCTGCTGAATCCTTGCCTAGCCACAGAATTGTTAGGCAAAATTGTCTGCTTGAGCGGCTCTATGAAATTGGGCTCTGACAATATTTTTTTGGGGCTGTCCTTTAATTGTTGGCGTATCACAGCATGCAAAGAAATATCACTTCTCTTTCCTTTGTGCCAAAAACTCCTTGAGTCGGGCCTTTTGGTCTTGGTCTTAGACCTTTGGTCTCAGAGCAATGATGTCATTCATTGATAACAAGTTTCTCTTTGTATGTCTTTTGCAGATGGTTGAAGCAAGTGGCATGTGCACCGATCACCATGAGAAAAAGTCAGTAGATGTCAACAAATACAAGGATCTATTCACTTCAGAAACTAGGGTGAGTGAGTTTATAATAAAGTCACCTTTCCTCGCTTTTAATTTTACGTGTTCTTTGAAAAGTTGAACTCGCAGTATGTAAACAAAGAGATTTTCTGAGGTTGTTGCCAATTCCATTCCCCTCGCTACTTCAGCACCAGACAGACTTTAACATTTCACAAATTGTTAACAAAAGTCGCATAAACTTATTAACAATGAGAGGCTCAATTTACTAGAAAATGCTGGGGGTTTATTACCCATAGGTAGTAACTCTGCTAGAACTTATTTTGCTATCAATGTCCGACTTACGTGGAATATTGGTTATTTGTTTTTTACTGATCTTATTACAGGTGATTGTTACTGGCATGATGGTCCAAGCGGTACAGCCCATGTTGGATTATGACTTTGTCTGCGGACGCAAGACTCCATCAGTTGCTGCTATTGTTGATTCAAGCTGGTAAGAGTCAGGAGTCCAGACCCAATTAAAGTCACTTTATATTGGTAATAACTCAAAATAATTTTTAGCATAAAATTGTACTTGGTAACAAGCAATGGAGAGCTGTTGATAGTATAAAACATTGTGAGAAACGGCTCTCTCTGAAGTAACGCAGTTTTCGAGAAAGAAGTAATCTTTGACGAATTTGATTTTGAGACCTTACAATTAGATTTTGAGGTCCCGAAATCAAGTATCTGAAAGTACACAACTTTTTGTGACAAGGATGTTTTTTCTTCCACTATTATATTGCAACCTCGACGACCAATTGAGTTCAAATTTGTTTTCAGGTTTGTTATTTTAGTGCATATGTTGAGATACACCAAGTGAGAATACTGGTCTTTGACAATTACCAATAGTGTCCAGTTTCTTTAAAGGCAGGGTATACTTTTGGTAATTGTCAAAGACCAGTATCCCCAGTTGCTGTGTCCCCAAACTGCATAAATCAATTAAATTAAATTAAATTAAATTTTTTATTTTTTAACTTACCCTTTCACGTGTCATTTTTTTGTACAGTAGTGTTGATGGCAAAGAGGAATGGTTCTTATGGGATGAAGGACGTGTCAGCATTCCAGGTAAATACCTTTCAAATGTGTTTTCCTTTTTCTTAGCCCTTTTTTACACTACTCTATTCTCCGGGGTTAATAATGGCCACCCTTTTCACACTATGATCTATTTCGGCGAATGAATAACGCTGGTATTTTTGTTTTTTAAACAGTTTACAACAACATTGACGCAGCATTGAAGAACCACCCAGACTCCAGCGTGTTCGTCAACTTCGCCTCCGGCAAGGATGCTGTCCACTTTGCAATGGTCGCTCTGAAGTGTAAACAGGTATTAAAATGATTTACCCATCGTTAAAATTTGCTTTGGTGTAATTGTGAGCTTGGGAAGTTGAAATAAAAAGTGTATGTAACAACAAACTACAGTTGGTGCAACACAAGTGTGTAATACCCTTGCTGAACAAATGATTATTTTACAGTATAATGTAAGCTGCACTTCCATTATCAATTGGACTTTTCCCGCTTTATTTTCAATGGTCCACTCATAGACAAGTGAGGTTTTTGGCGACCAAATCAAGCAAAACTAATAACAGTAAACTAATTATATTCATTTTAGTTGGCTATTTCTCCTAAGTGAAACGAAAACAGTCTTAGCATGTACAATGGATTCACGCGACTCTCCTGAAAACATTGCTTTGTGATTTTCACTTGTTTTTCTCAAAAACTTTATGACTTTAAAAGGCTTTATGAGGCTGAAACTTCTACAGGTAAATTATATAACATACATCTTCATTCACAGTGAGTAGGGATTCATGTCATGGCCAAAAACTTGATCTACAAAAGGTAACGAAACCCTTCATCCCAAAGTTTTCCTTTTTAAACCAACCCCGACACATTGACTTTTTTTTTCAGATTCGCTGCATTTTGATGATGGTAGGTCACATTCCAGACCAACAAATAAGAGCTCTGATTCTGATGGCAAAGAACAATGACGCCTTGATGATTGGTCCATGTACGGTAAGCGTGCTCAGATCAAACTTCCAAACTTTGGGTCCAGTTGTGAAGAATCCTGGGAAAAATGTTTTTTTTATTTAATTTTTTTATTGTGGCTTTCTGTTAAGGTGGTTTTAGGGGAGTGTATTTTATCTTGTTTAAATGCCTTACCTACTGTAAATAAGGGAATAAAAGGGTAGCGACGAGTTCTTAAACTGCCGTTTAAAACCGGCAGGCTCGTTGCTGTGCGATAAAGGCCCGAGCCTTTATCAGGATGTTTTCTATTGTTTACTTTTTTGTTTAATCTCCCTGCACTTGCTCCTTTGTTAATTTGTTTTGTTTGTCTTGGCCAAATAAAGAACAATAAATAATAATAATAATGTGATGATCTTGGTACTCTCTGTCAGGTGCTTAGATCGTTTTGACAATCCTTTTGTTTCATACTCTGACAAGATGGTCAGGTGGTCGTCCATGAGTGTCGGGTCATCCTGTTTCATTGAATTCGTGTTTATGTACTTTGTATTGTAAATATAATGTATTTTTATTTCCTCCATGTTTGAAGGTTTTGTTTAAATAAATAAATAAATAAATAAATAAATAAATAAATAAACAAAATTCACCTGTGTACACAGCCGGCTCATCTAATGCAAGTCAACTTCATCAAGCCGGGCGGTTTCCGCTGCAATAAATTTGGGACTATCGGCGGTGGCTTTGACGATATCCTGTCCATGAAGTTGTATCGACCGGGGAGTGTGGGTCTGGTAACCCGCTCTGGAGGCTTGTCCAATGAGTTGGTCATGGCCATCGCAAGGAACACAGACGGCCTTTACCAGGGCGTCTCACTGGGTGGTGGCAAGTGAGTTATAATGTAACATTCTTGGTTGGGTTTGGGTCCTTCTTCCTCACGTACGTGCGGAGTAGTAGTAGTAAGTTAATCGGGAGGGCTTGAACTTGAAGTTGACGTTGAATAATTAAAGTTCACCACAGAACAAACAAATGACACAAGTTGAACTCGAAAGTAAGTTGATGTCACAATACACGATTTTATTGAGAGTTCTCTGCTCGAACCCTCCTGTTCTCCAGTCTAGCTCAAAACTAAACTCTTCTTCTTACATTCCTTTTCTTTATTCCAAACCTTGTTGTTAATTATCTTCTAAAAAACAATATTTTTAATTCCAAACCAACCGCGCTCGCGCTTAGTAATTTGCTCGCGCTTTGCGGTTGGTTTAGGGTAGATCACTACAATAATAATAATTTATTGAACTTCTATTGCGCTCTCTCAAAATGTACTGGGTAATGAGCAATGGAGAGTGCATAACAATAACAATTCCAGTAAGAAAATTCAAATTATAGAAAATTAATCCATCCGAAAACAATCAAGCCAATCAAATGCGTAAATCCATCCGAAAACAATCAAATGCAAGTTCCGCTACTATTTCCCTTTGTGTCACTGTAATATTTACTTTCTTGGTTGAAGGCACTGTACACGTTTGGTAATTACTAGCATAAAACTTTACTTGCACGATATCGAGCAACGGAGAGCTGTTGATAGTATAAAACATAGTGAGAAACGACTCCTTTGGAAGTAACATAGTTTTTGAGAAAAATCATCTTTTCGTCTCGTTTAACTAGAGCATTGAGACTATTTATCCAGATCAATATTATATTGAATATTTTAGGTACACTGGCTCAACCATGGTGGATCACCTGATGTTCTTGGAGAACACTCCTGATGTCAAGATTATGTTGGTCCTTGGAGAGGTATGTTTTTTTTTAGATGGTGTCCTTCCCGATTTGATTGAAGTTCATAGCTTTAAAGGCACTGGACACGTTTGGTAATTGTCAAAGACCAGTCTTCTCATCTATGAATAAAATAACAAATCTGAAAATTTGAGCTTACTTGCTTGCACAAGTTGTGTGGTTTCAGATGCTTCACTTCAAATATTTGGGTGATAAATTTTTTTCTTTCTCAAAAAAATATGTCACTTCAGATAGAGCCATTTCTCACATTGTTTTTATACTTCCAACAGCTCTCCATAGCTCGTTACGAAGTAAGTTTTTATGCTAACAATTATTTTGAGTAATTACCAATAGTGTCAATTGCCTTTAAGAACCTGCAGGGTTTGCCTTTTGACTTTCTCAGTGACTAGCCAGAAAGTTGGAAATGTTTTGCATTCTGCTCTACCAGCCAGGCTCCTAGTGGATGACACCCATGCCTACATCCTTATCGGGTAACCCTGTTTTAGCCCAAGGAGTAGGTGGCAATGTGCCACGGTGGCAGTTGATTTGGGTCGACAGCCCAAATCAGTTAATTCGTCGGTCGTACCACGAACTGACCTAACTGACTCAAATCACACATTTTTTTTAAAACAAATTATTGACAAACTCAATGCTGTTAACATTATCAGCAAGTTTCAGTGCCTAATATGTAATTACACTAATTAGTACGAACGACCATCGCTAGATTTGCCATTTTGTCTTTTCACAAAGTGACCTATCTACTACGTTGCTTTACAATGGTTAAACTATGCGCTACAGCGCGCGCGATACCACCAAGTGGCCTAACTGGGGAGCGTAGTATTTTCACAAAGTGACCGATCTCGATAGGTCTCTATTACGCATTGGTTTGTACACAGCGCGCTGCAGGCAAAAATGAAATTTTCATTTTCACAAAGTGACCTATCTGTTTAGGAATTAATTACTAATTAAAATAGTTTTAGGGATGAAAACACATTGATAGTTCTGTATGAATAAAGTATTCAGCTTTGTTTTCGTCATAAAATAATACAATAAAGTTGGTAAGCAGACTCCGAAAGAGCAGTTTGAAAAGTAGTGCAACTTCAATCGTGATTTTCTCCGAACACGTTTTTTAAAACAGTGAACGAGTTAGGTCAGTTCGTGGTATGAACGACGAATTGTAGCCCTCACCTTCAAGTGGCCATCTGGCCTTGTGATGTAAGGCGATCTCTCACCAAAACAAAAATCTTGATGGGTGGTATTTTTTGGAAACAAATCCAAATTGGCCTTTGAATGGTGTACACATTTTTAGATTGATTCAAAGTTCAATTTACATCTTTTGACCTCTGTTTTTCAAATAGTTCGGAAGCTGTGCAGAATATGAGGTTTGCGAGGCCATACGAAGCGGCAAGATCACTAAACCGGTTGTTGCATTCTGCATTGGGGAAAGTGCAGAATTGATCAAAAATGAAGTAAGTTATGTAAGAGTAAATTGATTTAATTTCAAATAAGGGCCCAATTTTATAGGGTTGCTTTTAAAGCAGGAAATATTGTTTAAAGGGAAGGTACACGTTTGGTAATTGTCAAAGACCAGTGTCCTCACTTGGTGTATCCCATCATAAGCATAAAATAACAAGCCTGTAATAATTTGAGCTCAATCGGTCATCGGAGTTGCGAGAAAATGATGAAAGAAAAAACACCCTTGTTGAACGAATTTGGGTGTTCAGATAGGAATAAAAGACTTCTAGCTAGAAGTTTTTTTTTATTTTAGTGAGAAATTACCTCTTTCTGAAATACTACGTTACATCAGAGGGAGTCGTTTCCCACAATGTTTTATACTAACAACAGCTCCCCAATGCTCGTTACCAAGTCAGTTTTTAAGTTAATATTTGTTTTGAGTAATTACCAAACGTGTACCTTCCCTTTAAACATTTTCTGCTTAGCAGAAATGAGCAAGACTCCAGTCACAAATTTGACACGTTACATTGTGATTTGGCTAGTTACTCTGGTAAGCATGTTTTTGTTGTGCTGAGTTATTTTTTGTGCTTTTAAAAGCAGCTCTATGAAATTGCGCCACGAATTGTAGTTTGTCAAAAAGACAAATGGAAAATAAAAGAGAACAGCACCAGGCAGTGCAAAACTTTGTGCTGTTACCTGTTTTTCGTATGCTCAAAACCCTCTTTTTTGTCTGTATTTTTCTTGTTTTCTATATTTAGAGCTCATTGTACCATTTTCTCTTTATTACAATTGCTTGTTGTATATTTCCATGCCCATTGTGCTTTTGACCAGTCGCTTTTCCATTGTTTTGTTTGTATCTATTTTGTTGTCAAAGCTAAATCTTTTGCATTGTTATTTTTAAGCAATTTTTACTTTGTATTCAAGTGTATTTAATCCAACTGTTTTTATATTAAAGTTCCAATTAAAAAACTGCTTGTCTTATCATTTTGTATTTTCTTTTTGTTTATTTTGTTTGCTTTTTTTGCTCATTTTTGGGTTCGTCAGATTTATTATTATGTGCATCTATTCATTTATTGTACATTTTGCGTTGCTTTGGTCAAATAATATAATAATAATAATAGTAAAAATAATAAAAAATAATAATAAATGAAAATATCCGAGTATGCCAATGTTCTACATAGTTTGTAACATGGGATTTTTGAGATGACAAGTCATCTTTAGTGGCTAATCAAAGATGTTAGCAGTCTATTTGTTCAAACTAATGACTTCTTCCATAAATACTTTTCCCTTTTTTGTCAAATTCTACCAGCCGGGCAATTTTGGTCATTCTGGAGCAGGTTATGTTACCATGGAAACGGCAGTTGCTAAAAACCAAGCTTTAGCCGAGGCTGGTGCAGTTGTTCCAACATCTTATGATGATATCCCCAAGAAGCTTGCGTAAGTAAAGATGTTAATGAAGGCTCCCTGGGGGGGGAGTCCCAGGGAAATCTGTCCACTGGAGATTCTGTTCCCCATATATATGGGAAATTAACATGGGCTGTAGGAGGATGATTCAAAAGAGGGCGCTATCAGAAGTAGTTTATACCTGTACCATAGAGTTATATTTAAGAACTAGAGGGCGCACTGGCCTATATACACGACCCGGCATGCCCGCAGGCGGCCATTTTCTAAAATAGGCATTGTTTAGCGTGTGTTTGTGCGGCCATTTTGTAAATTAAAAAAACAGCATCGCGTAGCGATCAATAAACACAAACTTCAACGTGTGTTTCTTATTTAACGCGCGTGCAGAATGGCGCGCTCTAGCTCCTTGCGGTCCCTTCGCGTTTGTGCAAGAAGCATCCCCAGTGCGCCCTCTAGTTCTTATATATAACTCTATGACCTGTACACAGTTTTTTTTCCGGCCACACCTGGCTTTTAACTGCCACCACAAACACACCTAAACATAATGCATTTTCTTGTATACTGTGTACATACTTCTTTTTTTTCAACAGCAGAACAGATTATTGTTGACTCTCTTTAAAACCAGGGCCTAAGGCCCAATAATGAGCAGTATATTAGTCACAAATTCTACATGTGAAATTGTATTTAGGCTATTGTGTTTAGCAATATTTTTTTCCTGAGCTTTGCTGAAAGGGAAGGTACACGTTTGGTAGTTACTCAAAACAAATATTTACTTAAAACCTGACTTGGTAACGAGCATTGGAGAGCTGTTGATAGTATAAAGCATTGTGGGAAACGGCTCCCTCTGAAGTAAGGTAGTTTTTGAGAAAGAGGTAATTTCTCAATAAAATAATAAAAGACTTCTAGCTAGAATTCTTTTATTCCTATCTGAAGGCACACAAATTTGTCCAACAAGGGTGTTTTTTCATTCATCATTTTCTCGCAACTTCGATGACCAATTGAGCCCAAATTTTCACAGGCTTGTTATTTTATGCTTATGATGGGATACACCAAGTGAGAAGACTTGTTTTTGACAATTCCCAATCGTGTACCTTCCCTTTAAGCGAAAAAAAGGAGCAAAGTTCAACAAAATTATGCTTGTAAAATAAGGTTACTAACTAGCCAAAATACCATGTCACATGTCCATTTATGAATGGTATTCAGTTCTGCATGATATTTTTGCCTAGCAGAAAATTTTAACGAACGTCTGGATTTTTGTTCTCTTCTTAGCGAGGTGTATGTGCGCCTAGTCTCCGAAGGCAAACTTGTACCCAAACAGGAAGCACCACCACCCAGTATTCCTGCCAATATGAAACCAGTGAAAGGCAAGAAGAAATGAAGTGACAATTGATCTTGGTCAATCTTGCTCCGATGGCTGCCATTTTCTTCCCGGCATGGCTTGTTTTCGATCATAACTCATGTAATTCAAATGTGTACAAATATGACACCGTTTTATTAGATGCAATTAGTAAAGTGTAGGCTGCAATCCAAAGAAATATCAAGCACCTGTAACTTAAATCAAAACCTTGAAAAACTTGAAAATTTCATACAACTGTGTTTCACTGGGGTTTTGAGTGTCAGTTGGTTTTTTGTTTTTTAATCCTAAATCTCGGTCAACTTCTTTTTGACTCACACTGTAACGTAGAAGTTAATGGTTGTTCTGCCGTTATTGCCATATTTGTATTGACGAGTACATATTGTGTTTTCACATCTAATTTCTCAACATTTATTGCTGCTCTCAAAGACACTGTACACTATTGGTAATTGTCAAAGAATTAAAATATTAGTCAAAGAATGAAAATATTAATGAAAGAAAAAAACACCCTTGTCGCACCATGGTCACACGAAGTTGTGTGCTTTCAGATGCTATATTGCGAGACCTCAAATTCTAAATCTGAGGTCTCGAAATTAAATTAAAATTACTTCTCTCTCGAAAACTAGGTCACTTCAGAGGGAGCTGTTTCTCACAATGTTTTACACTATCAACTTCCCCCCATTACCCGTAATCAAGGAAGGTTTTACAATAATAGTTGTTTTGTGTAATTACCATAAGTGTCCACTGCCTTTAAATTTATTGTAAATGTTTTATTTAAAAAAATATATAAACAAAAATCTTGGTTTTACCCATACACTGATGCATATTACTCTGGTGTGATTCCAACCCGAGACCATTGGTTTTCTAGAGCACATGTCTACCACTATTACCACTAGATCACTCAGATTGCCTAATTGTTGTAAATTTGTATATATTTTTTTTTTTAAAGGCACCATACATTGTGCATTTGTATTGTCTTATATTTATATTATGTATATTTTAACACAAAATGAAATATTGATTTTTTTTATAATAATATATGAATTGACTTATATTCAAAGGGTTCCAGTAGTCACGGAGAACTTTATAAATAAATTGGTGTATTAACTACAACCAAGACATTACACACTAGGGGCCTACTGACATGACGATACTCAATATTTTGCTAAGGCAGAATTTCATTTTGCATATCAGCGTACTATTCCTCAAGATGCTTCAGGGCTCAAATTATTTAG
This sequence comes from Asterias rubens, assembly GCF_902459465.1. NCBI lineage: Eukaryota > Metazoa > Echinodermata > Asteroidea > Forcipulatida > Asteriidae > Asterias > Asterias rubens. The sequence goes on along the minus strand of NC_047068.1, from coordinate 12,542,790 downwards.
GCTTGTAGATTGAAAAAAAAATTGGAAAACATGAACATGCTTGAAGGCAAAATTCCCTTTTTTTTTAACCATTCAATTGTTTTAATCCTATTATGTTATATGAAAAATGAAAACTAACATGTGAAAATTTCATTTCAGAAGATTGTAGTGTTTTTGAAGTATCACCCAACTTTTTGAAGTGGTTTATAAATGTCGACGCAGGAATAACAATCCAGAATTGTCTGAGAAGGTTGTAAATAAACGAATATAACTTCTTTTACTTTTTTAATGGTAGGTAATTTGTAAATAGTTTGTTACAGTGTATGTTTAACTTATTAAAGCCATTGGACCCTTTCGGTACAGAAAGAAGAAAAAAAAGTTCACAGATTTACAAATAATTTACAGGGTTTACAGAAGGTAATGGTGAAAGACTTCTCTTGAAATATTAGTCCATGAAATGCTTTACTTTTTGAGAAAACGGTAAAACAATATAAATTCTCGTTAGCGAGAATTACGGATTTGTTATAAACACATGTCATGACACGCGAAACGCGCGAAAACAGGATTGGGTTTTCCCGTTATTTTCTCCCGACTCCGATGTCTGATTGAGCCTAAATTTCCACAGGATTGTTATTTTATACATAAGTTGTGATACATGAAGTGTGGGACTTGGACAATACTGTTTACCGAAAGGGTCGAATGGCTTTAAATGAATTTTCTATGAAAACACAGCCAATACTCACATAATTTTTTTTTAAACGTTTTGACTAGTTTCACTAGTCATCCTCAGAGCGAGTGTAAGTTAACATGTATCTATTATTTATATGTCTCTGCTATGACTGTCAAGCCATGGAGGTAGACAGAAAGTCAAGCCATACAGTTTGAATTCTTTACAATGTATTGCATGAAGTACTGATGACCACAACACCTTTCATTGAAACCAAGAGGCTTTTATTGTATATTTTTGTATTACAAAACATTCTACCACAATGACTGACCACCAGTGGCATAACTAGCATGGGGTAAATGACACCCCCCCCCCACCCCATTGATGCCCATGCACCTTTGGAAAACCCCACTTTACTTATATATCGGCCTAGTCGTCAGACTTGCCCTGTATTGTAATACGGTTTGCACCACCCCTTGAAGAAAATGATTCATTCCTTCAATCATAAAAATGCAAATTAGCTGTAGTCCACAAGGTCCTTACTCTATGGTATAATAAACTCACCATGAAATAGACGTAGTGAACAGTGCTGTTGACCACTTAAAATTGTATATCAAATTATGCCAGTTAGCAATAAACTGAACATTCACTAGTCATTATTTAAAAAACACAAGACCACTGAACTTCCAAGGGGCAAACTACCAACTGCCCACTGAAATAAAAAATAATTGCACAATTTGTAACATGAAGAAGATGCGTTAAAGCTGTGTTCAACGATTACCTCCGTGCCCCTTGGTTTTTGCCTTGGTGCCCTTGAAATGCTACAGTAGAAATTTACAAATTCCTCTTAGGGTGCCCTTTACCAAGGAGAACATGCCTTGCGACCCTTGAAATGCTCCAGTAAGAGCAAGAGCAAGACAACTAAACTCCCAAGGGGCAAACTACAAACTGCCCACTGAAATTAAAAAATAATTGCACAATTTGTAACATGAAGAAGATGTGCTAAGCTGTGTTCAAAGATTGCCTCAGTGCCCCTTGGTTTTTCGCCTTGGTGCCCTGCAATGCTCCAGTAGAAATTTACAATTTCCTCATAGAGTGCCCTCTACCAAGTAGAAAATGCCTTGGTGCCCTTGCCTTTCAATTAACAGATCATACAGGCTTGTAGACCAATCACCTGTCTTTGTCCTCCTTGCTCACTCGGTTAAGGGCTTGAGACAACTTAGTTACTCGCTCTAAAATTTTACCCCGGTCGTCCTCCACTAACCTACTGCCACACTTCTGCATGAATTTATCCGGATGCCAAAGAAGTTGCTGAGACCTCATGAACCTCTTCATCTCCGTCTCGTTATTCTTGTCCACGTCGCACATGAGAACTTCCATCATTTTATCCGGGTCATCATGACGGCATGGCCAAGGTAGATCGTCATACCCTATCGAGTCTAAAACCGTATCCTCTCCGTTAAACACTTCCGCACATCTTTGTAGATACTCCTCCTTCTGCCTAAGAAGTTTCTTTTGGAGGCGTTCCGAGCGCCTCTGTCGGTATCGCTCGTGCTCCGCCTGCAACTTCTCTTGGAATTTCCGCTTCTCCTCTTTTTGCTGATCCCTTTCCTTGTCTCTTTTGGTACGATGGGTTCTTCTTGATGGGTTGAATTGTTGCTGCTGTTTCTGATGGTGCTCTGAGGCAATCCTGCTGGCCCATTCATCATAGGATTCTTTGCTTTGACCGGTATATCCTATAATAATAATATTAGTTGGTGTTTATAAACAGTTTTCACGCCCGAAGGGCATCCCAAAGCTCTTCACATTATTACCCCTGGTCAGTTGGCCTTAAAGCATTCGTTAAACTATCTCAGCTCCCTGTGGAGTATACGCCCTTGTGCAACAAATACGCGCTACGCCACTCGGCTAAACCAGCCCTCACAGGTACCCATTTACCCCTGTGAAAAAAAACATTACAGACAGAAATATGTGAAGGGATGTTTTCTACTTTCCTCATCATTAGACCGTGCAATTTCAAAGTAAATCTGTGATCTTAGACAAGCTTTTCCTTATCAATTCTGTGATGGTCCTTTTAGTATCATCATGTAGTTGTCAATACCAAACAACACAGATTCATATTGATTGATTGATTGATGTACCTTGTTCATCCCAAGTGGTGTTTTCTTCCCACATGCCTGCCGTCTCATCTGCCCACTCTTCTTGTACTCTCGCCCGCCACTCCGCCTCTTCCTTCCGCTTCAGCTCCTCCTCACTTGCCTCTGCAGAATCTTGGCTCAGGTGCTGTTGGGAAAGACAATAGTCATAAACTTGACTATACATACAATTGAATCAAAATTTAAAAGATGCACATTTTCTCAAGTTGGTTAAAAATTCACAATATTGTAACAAGGAATAAAAAGTCTTATTCACTGGTTTTCTTTTATTATTTATTTAAAGTTCTTTTATATTCCATGGTTAAATTTTCTTTTCCCACAAATATTATACAATTTGTATTGCCATAATCTACATTAAGAACTTGAAGAAATAGAAGATCGCAAAATTAAAACTCAATTATGGTTTGGATCAACCTGGTCCCGGAAGGTCAATACTATCGCACAGTCTTACATGAATATTGATAGCCATGAGAGATAGCGAATTGAACATTAATCTCCCTTTGCCCCAACACAACTCAAAAGAAATTTAGAGTTTTCAACCACCGTTTCTTCTCAGAACCGACACTACCCATAAGAGATAAAGACTTGGTGCTGCTGCTAACAACACCTGATTTTGATTTGAATCAGCATGATTTTGATTTTAATTTGATTTTGAATGGAATGTTCACCCACTATATTGGAATGTTCACTCACTGACCCTGTTCAAAAGGGTATCAAAACAATCGCAAAACTAACAAATACAAAATGTTCCTTGCAATGCATACTTCACTAGATTCCTGTTGCAGTTGATCAGCATCCCTAAGGAGCTGTCTACAAGTGTGCCCTCGGTTGTTAGCTACATCAAGGATGTTTGGCGGGCAACTTTTCAATATTGGTATCACCAGGTCTTTGAAAGCTGCAACAAAACAAAAACATTGTGATTAAGTGAACATTCATCATTGTTTAGGGGGCTGGGCAACTAGAATCAAAGTCATGACTTTTGATTTCTATGTCCAGTTGTGACTACCAGTACCACTTTTAGTTAACTAATACAGTTAGTAATTGCACCGCCACTATATTACTACAAAAAAAATGCAGCGCCACTATTACCGAAAAAATTGTCGCAATTCTAGTGTCAAAGTCGCAACTATTGAAGGCACTTAACCTTTGGTAATTGTCAAAGACCAGTCTTCTCACTAGGTGTATCTCAACATATGAACAAAATAACAAATCTGTGAAAACTTTAACTCAATTTGAATTGGTCTTTGAAGTTGCGAGACAATAAATAATGGAAGAAAAAACACCCTTGTCACACGAAGTTGTGTGCTCTCAGATGCTTGATTTTAGGGACCTCAAAATCTAATTTTGAGGTCTCGAAATCAAATTCAAATAATATTTTACTGGTGAAAAAATACTTCTTTCTCGAAAACTACATTACTTCAGAGGGAGCTGTTTCTCACATGTTTTATACTAACAACAGCTCTCAATTGCTTGTTACCAAGTAAGTTTTAAATGATTAATCCCATCATACAAAAATAGCATATAGCAGCTTACCATGTCGGTGGCCATGTAACACTCTTTGCAGAGCCAGATGTAATGGAGTGTCACCCTCAATGTCCTGGACATCCACCCGGGCGCCGTGCTTGAGCAGAACGCGTAACACCGCATCGTCGCCGGAGGTACAGGCAACATGAAGAAGCGTTCTCTGTAGCCGAGAAGTAACGATATTTAAGTCAAACTTGTGGTGCCTTTTCAAGAACGATTTCACTTTAATGACTTTACCTTGAGAGACATAATCAAACAATCTCTCCGCTTTTGTTTTCCCCATTTCAAAAGCGTAGTAATATGGTGTAATTGTAAGGTGAGACAACCGGTACACAATCATGACATCGACAACAAAAACACAGTTGGATATCATAACTATTGGTGGCGCTCTTCATACACAGCTCTGATTGATCGGTTATCTCTATACTAGTGGGTGCGCCCAGGTGCTAATTCTTTTAAGTTTCCTCGGGGACGAGCCTCCAAGGGAAAACCAATCAGATATATTTTCACACAAGTAAACACATTTTCCTTTAAATTTGTACTTACATACATCAATAGAGTAAGAACAGATACTCATGATACATCAAACAACCAAATAGTTTGTAAAGCGCCTTTACATCAGATGAAGGCGCTGAAAAGAGCAGTACATGCACTGATATACGAAAATGACCATGAGGCATTTCTCCCATTCCAAAGCCAAATAACCTATATCCTATCAGTTCTCAAAAAAGTTGAAGCTCCAGAATGTGATACGTTGTTTTAATTACACAGTCTATCTTAATTGCATGGGAAAACGTTTTAAATTATTCAATGAAAAAAGTACCTTGTGTTTATCGTTTATGTTATTGCGCTTTTTACTTGCCATCTTTTGTTTAAACTTTTACTGCAATTTTAGAATGTTTAATGTATAGTATATAATGTGTATTATTTTTTTATGAGCTAGGTCTGGGAGAGCACATCTTTTTTGATGACAGTTTTTGGACTTTTGCCCTTCCCTGGACGGCCTGTGCTTGTTTTATTGTTTTGCTTTTTTTTTGTCCGAAGAATTAAAATAAAATAAAATAAATAAAATAACAGATTTTGAGGCTACAAAAAAACAGCTTTCAGATTCATCAGTCAGTGGAGTGCACCCCACCCCTGTGTGATACCTAGGTCCTTACTCTATAGGTGATACCAACCTCTGTGTGTAGGCTGCCACACCAAATAAACTCTACCAATGCTAAATGAATATTAATAAATACTCACAAATTCATAATTAAAAGTTGCTCAGCCTCTTGACAATACAGGACAGCTAGCCGTTTGGGATTTCTGCCGAAGCCTACTTTGGTTTTTTTTTAGTTAAAAGTTTAGGCGGTTTCCACAGTAATTAGAGGCCCTGAACAGGCGCTACATGTTCAAATAATAGAGTAAAGCAAGTTGGGGAAAAATCATAGAGCTATATATATTGACTAGAGCGCTAACTTGCTCCGCGTTTTGAAGCCACCCTGAGCGCAGACATGTTTGATGTGTTGCGTGAGTTCGGAACGATTTTAATTTTAAGAGAACACACATTGCCGCGATTTGTTTTTAATTCGGCATGTGCGCTTTCGTACGCGACTGCCCATTCGCGCACGTCCGCGCTACGAAAACCGTCAAAGTCAATAGCTCTATGGGAAAAATACTCTTTTATGAGAATGCATGTGAGCTCACTAAAGAAGCAAAGCTTATAAGCTTGAGCACCAAACAGGTACACCCGTTGAGCCCAAACCAACCACCCATGAGTAACTAACAAAAAACAGTAGATCTAGTACAAGATTGCTGGGCTTAAGCTAAGGGGTGTACATGTATTACATTATTACATACATTGTGAACTTCACGGAACCCGGAGGCTCTAGAGGTCATTTTTGTTTAGAAAAAAATGTCCTGTGACCAATAATATTCCGTGAAAAAAATCTGATTTATTCCCTCAAACCGACTTTGACTACTTCACTGTTAACCTGTGTGTGAGGTATAACCAATACGTAACAAGTATTATGCCTATAATAAATTAACAATATTATTCTCATACACACATTAATCTAATTTGGATACATAATATTAGTGGTTAAACGTATTGCTGAAACGCAGACTATTTTTAGACTCACAAAAACCATGGAGGGAAAAAGAACAATCCAACCCGAGCAAACGAAACGATTTAGTTTATAACTACAAAACGTCATATAAAAGTCACTACTAGTTACATTGATCAGTGACCTAAACATCTGGAGAACACACTTTACAGACAAAATTTGTATAATTATTTTGTAAACGAATCATAAAGTAGGCCTATTAGTAAGTCATTTAATTATCACAAAATCAACAAAAATACAATGAACCAATGGTGATTATAGGCCTACCGTTGGCCTACGTTTTCCCATACAAACGTTTTTATGAAATTTGAACACTTATAATTAACCACAAACAAATTCCCTTTAAAACCGGAAGATTTGATTCCAAACAAGATTGCATACCAACAGATATGCACAGCTTTGGCCTACGCCAGCCAGTTGTTTCCCCACTTGCGTTCTCTAAATTAATCAATATTGAGCGAGGCACCCACCTCACCCACTCACGTCACGAGTGAGTGCTAAAGAGTTGGCGAGGAAACACGGAAGAGTGTTGCAATAGAAAATTGCATTTACACTAAACGTTTTATATACTTCTCCACTATTCTGGTAGCAGAAACTACTTTTCCACTATTCTGATAGCAGACAAGCAAAATGGACACTAGAAAGATGTTGTAAAAGTATACAATGATCTACACAAATTTGTCTCGAAATTGCGTGGTTTTCGTTTTACTTTGAGAACAAACATGCCATCGGCCATTATTGGGAGTCAAAAATTTGACTCACGGCCGACTGTGTAAGTCGACGAGGCAAAAGGAAAACCATGCAATTTCGAGGCGTATTTGTGTGTCCGATCCAAGGCAACGTTTTCCTTTAAGGAGATATAAAGTAACTGCTTTTCTGGTAACAGAAAAGTAGAAATGTATTTTCACAAAACGTTCTACTTCCAGGTGGCAGAAAAGTAGAAAGGTATAACAATTCATATAAACAGCCCACAAAATCTGCTTTTCTGCTATTCTGACATCAGAAGAAAAGCAGATAGCCACTTTTCGTCCTCCATTCCCACACACACTCAAGATTGAGGCGGCATCTGAAAATTCTACACATAGATTGACTAGACTAAAATAAAATGTTTGTGGGCGCACAGTCTGATTTGTGTGCGTACATTATAACAGGTCAATAAAAACTATTTTTGAAGGATAACGTTTTGGTGGTCATGCATGTAACTGTGAAAATACTGGCAGCAAGTACGTCGGTTTGGGAAGAATTAGAAGCACATGATTTCGGGGGTGTTTTATTTGTGGGATAATTAGCTAAAATTCAAAAACGCCGATCTGCCAAATAAAAGAGAAGCTTAGCTGTCAAAAATATAATTGGTGTTCTAGATGCTGAGAGACTTAAAAGAATTGTTTGAGTATTATTTCGAACATTGAACCTTATTTTTTGAAACTTGCTAACGGGAGTTGGTGTGTGGCGCGCGCGCGCCCTCTGTTGACGGTGCTATGTCCAAACTAGCCCCCTGCGCCCTGCGAATGAAGAGGATGGGTCGCTAAAAACTTGACTGGACTGCCAGCTGCAATGTCGAATTTTACAAGAAAATTGTGGTATTTTAAATCTTAAAATCATTATTGAGGTGAGCCGCACTGTTTCAATATGACGTCGACTCCAAGGAGTTGCGTAATGCTCCAACACTTCTTTATTTATAATTCAACTCTTGGGCCGAGAGAAGGCGAGGTGAGAGCATTAAAAATGTGTTGCATCTATTTCGTGAAAAAACTTTTAATCGGTGTTTATTCAAATTGTTATGACAGTTCCATGATCAAGTGAGAATGGGGGTTTCAGTAGAGTCCCGAATTAATTTACTTACAACCCTTTTTAAACTCACTGTGTCTTACTTCTTGGCATGTTTTGCTGTAGTGTAGCCCCAAAAATCGTATGACTATTTGCAATATAAGTAACGTAACCCTCCTGAGCTGCCGATGGTGGCCAAGCTGAAGGGTTGCCGGTCCTACTAAAAGCCGACAACTCGCCGACAACGCCGACAACAAGTCCAGAGCGCCGACAACTCGCCGCCAACAAGTTTTAATTACCTCAAAAATGGCCAATAAACCATAGATGTATTAGAACTATATGTGTTCTGTAATATAAACATAAAGTTAATGGAAAAACTTCACGAAAAGTGTGAATTTTTAACCAGAAAAAAAACTGAACGTTCACGGAAAACGGTCGGACGCCATCTTGGCTTAAAATCGTGTTCGGACCAGTCCATTATGATGCGGGTGAGTCAGACTTAGCAATAGAGGGCGGGCGTCATGCACTGTGCACACTGCAGTGAAGGTCTTCATATGAAGCCCGCCCTCTGTTGTTGACAAGTGCTAAATCTACCCGTATCATAATGGTCTGGTCCAAACACGGTTTTTAAGCCAAGATGGCGTCCGACCGCTTTTCGTGCAAGTGAAGTTTTTTTCTGGTTAAAAATTCACACTTTTTGTGAAGTTTTTCCATTAACTTTATGTTTATATTACAGAACACATATAGTTCTAATACATCTATGGTTTATTGGCCATTTTTGAGGTAATTAAAACTTGTTGGCGGCGAGTTGTCGGCGCTCTGGACTTGTTGTCGGCGTTGTCGGCGAGTTGTCGGCTTTTAGTAGGACCCAGGGTTGCTACTACAACGAGCAGACGAGCCAGTTTCGAATCGTGCCGGCCGAAATGGTCAAACACGTATCCTCCACTGTCCTGTTTTCACGGTATATGGCTTTTTCTTTGAATTGGAAAAAAAACACACAATGAAGTGCAAGTGTCTTGTTTAAAAGTTGGGTCGATGATTAAAAAAGGAATTTAGTTTTTGACACAGGATATCATAAACAATGCACTTCTTTACAATTACAAACAGGAAGAGAAGAAGATACTGTACTACTACCCAAGAAACACGTCCATCGATAATCAGATTAAGAACGTAGGCTTGTGTGAAGCAGTCATCAAATTCACTGAGTAAGTATAGTTTTAAAGACACTGGACACTATTGTAGTATTGGTAATTGTTAAAGACCAGTCCTTTCACTTGGTGTATCTCAACATGCTTGAAATAACAAACCTGTGAAAATTTGAGCTCAATTGGTTGTCGAAGTTGCGTGATGATAATGAAAGAAAAACACCCTTGTCACACGAAGTTGTGTGCTTTCAAACGTTTGATTTTGAGACCTCAAAATCTAATTCTGAGGTCTCAAGATCAAATTCGTGGAAAATTACTTCGTTCTCAAAAACTACGTGACTACAGAGGGAGCTGTTTCTCAACCTCTCCCCATTACTCGTAACCAAGTAAGGTTTTATGCTGATAATTATTTTGAGTAATTTAAAGTAGTGTCCACTGCCTTTAAATGAGCCAAATTTACTGGCAACCTAGTTCTGCACATTCTCATTGAGATGTTTACACAAATTGCTCTTTGAGTTACAAAGACGTTTGTGTACATTTGTGCCATCAGTGCAAACCCTCATTCTCCTAAAACAGTACTTCCGCTGGGGTGTAAAATAGCCTAGATGTACGCCCATTTTGGACCAAGTCGCCTGTCGCCGCTATGGTCTCTAAATGGTTAAACAAAATTAATCTCTAATTATTTTATTTTCATTAAATCTTGCAGGACTTTTGCTGATAATAAGCCGTGCGAGTCAATGCATACACAGAAGACGAGACACCTGTTTCTTCAACCAGAGAGAGACTTCTCAATGGTTATGGTAAGTAAAGCTGTCAAAAACGGCTCCAGAAAATACAGTAAGTCAAAAAAGATCAACTGTTGCAGTCTTTCGGACTCTGGAGCGCCTTGTCATGAGCTGAGCCAATGTAAATGTTATGTTAAGTTCACTTGTCTGAAACAAAAATTTGTTTGGGTTGACCTAGAGGCGCTCCTAATTTATTTGGTTCGGCATGACTCTAGCGGGCCTGTCTGGCCCCTATGCTTTGATATAATTTGTGTGGTTTTGTTATCTGTGTAGGCAATAACTGTCCCTTTCAGTGAGAAGACAAAAGATGGGAAGACATATCACGAGTATCATGAAGAAGACATCCAAGACTCTGTATACTCGGCAGTCCTCAAACATGCATATAACCTCTTCAAGGTAGGAGAACTTAAAGGAACATTACAGAATTGGTTTTTGCTGGCAGTGTAAGCACTTTATGTTATCAACCATATACATAATACTGACAAACCTTCAGAAGTTTGAGATCAATTGGCCATCTTGGTCACAAGAAAATAGTGAAAAAAAGATTACACATTTTGCATGACATCGATTTTAAAAAAAACTGAGCGATAAAACTACATGTACAAGCGCCAAATCAGTTTTATGTATTTCCCATCAAACATGAAATTTCAGACAGAAATAATTCAAGGGATGTTTTCTAATATCATTATCTGTGTAAGTTGTATATGAATCTGTGATCTTGGACAAGTTTTTTTCTTACCAATTCTGTAATGTTCCTTCAAATTGAAGGATTTGCATTTATAACTGTTATAATGGGTGTTGCTACAATTTGCCCAGGAGAGGCTATTGGCAAGATCTTGGTTGTTACATAGTAGTATAGCACCCACTTCACATACAACGCCTGTCTGTATGATTTTGGTGTGCATGCAGTCAAGATACAGTGAATTACAGTTGTTGTGGTCTGTAAATATGTTTAGTAAAGCTAGGCCGTATTTTTCTCTGACTGTGTTTGTGCCGTGTCGTGGTTGAGTGGTATAGTTCATTTGAGTGGTCTTGTTCATCGGACCCAAGCTCTGGTGTTGTCAGCAGCGGAGTGTGGGTTCGAATCCCAGTCATTCAACAACATTATATTTCCATTTCACATTAAAAAAATATTCCAAGTACATGTATCATGCAAATGAAGATTTACATTAACACAGAACACACTAATGATACTAGATAATAATTGGAAAATGTTTTTTTTTTTTTTTTTTTTTTACCACATTACTTTCAGGTAAGCAGTTTGCAACGGCTCAATTTCTTAAAACTTTGTACTTTTAAGCAGTTTGTGACGGCTAAATTTCTTTAAACTTTGTGCTTTTGTCTGCAGCTTTTCATGGGGTCTTTCACAACAATAATGGAGAATAACGGCATCGACCAGTTGAAGCACAGACAAGAGCACTTCTACAGTCGGGTATGGGCGGATTTTTTCGTTTCAGATACCTTAAATATGTTTTCTTAAAGGCACTTGGCACTATTAGCAATTACTCAAAATAATTGTTAGCATAAAAACTTACTTGGTAACGAGCAGTGGAGAGCTTTTGATAGTATAAAACAATGAGAGAAACAGCTCCGTCTGAGGGAACGTAGTTACCCACTAAATAATGTAATACTTTTGCTGAAGCCTGTTATTATGCATCTCAAAGCACACACATTTGTGCATCAAGAGTGTTTTTTCCGTTCATTATTCTCTTGCAACTTCGATGACCCGTTGAGTCCACATTTTGACATGTTTGCTATTTGGTGCATGTCTTTGACAGTTGCCAAATGTGTCAAGTTCTTACTACAAGTACTTCAGTCTAATTAAAATTTGTGTCACTTTGAAAAAAACAGGCAAACAATGTAAAAAGCCTGAAAAGTCTATTACAGCCGACAGTGTGTACACATAGGTCAAGCTTTGTACTCGTTAAAATGTTCCTTTTTCTCAAAGTACGAAATGTCATGCCCGGATCTATATGAAATAGACCTTTTTAAGAAATTACCATTGTTGAACAAATTGTATGGTGTAGAACTCAAACCTTCTTATGTACATCTTACCTTGTTTGTCTTGTAGTACCTGACAACATTGAGGCTTGGACACAGTGACATTCTTGAGATCCATAATGGCATCTTATTCCTCCCGCTTGACAAGAACACCTACTTGAGGATGCAGTGTTTTATCAACCTGGTGGAGGCCTCTTTCAGGTAAATTTTCTTTTTGTTAATTTGTTCACCCGTTGATATCAAACGTAGGTCAAAAAAAAAACCAGAAAGAATGACAGATTTAGAACATGTCTTGCCGCTGTCGCTTCTTATTTGAGTTATTTGAGTTGAGCGCTACCAATGCAGGATAGCTGCACGACACATCCTTAACTACTCAGCAAACTGCATTTATTTTTCAGAATTTGAAGTTACTCTGAGAGTTTGGTACTTATAATAAGGAAAGGAATTCAATGAATTAAAATAACTACGTAATCAGTTGACAGGGTACCTCCGAGTCAGTTGGTTCGGTATAATAGCTTCAATTCCGCAGAAATATCTTAGCAAATTTTTGTGATACCAGTCTTAGAAACCTGTCACAGATGGTACATGTGACATGCCATTTTGGCCGGTAACCTTATTCTGATAAGCATATTTTTGTTTTGCTTAGCTACCTTTTGTACTGAAGCAGTTCTATGAAAGTGGCCTTGGCGGGATTGATCATGTATGCCATGTTCCTTCATTTTTTTAAAGACACTGGACACTATTGGTAATTGTCAAAGACAGGTCTTCTCACTTGCTGTATCTCAACATATGCATGAAATAACAAACCTGTGAAAATTTGAGCTCAATCGGTCATTGAAGTTGCGAGATAATAATGAAAGAAAAAACACCCTTGTCACCTGAAGTTGTGTGCTTTCTGATGCATGATTTCGAGACCTCAACTTCTAAATCTGAGGTCACGAAATCAAATTCGTGGAAAATTACTTCTTTCTCGAAAAACTACGTGACTTCAGAGGGAGCAGTTTCTCACAATGTTTTATACTATCAACCTCTCCCCATTACTCGTTACCAAGTAAGGTTTTATGCTAATTATTGTTTTGAGTAATTACCAATAGTGTCCACTGCCTTTAATACCTTGTAAATTGTAAAGTATTTTGTGTTTGTTTGTTTATTTCAGTCAAATCAAGTATACAGCCTTCCTATACAATGACCAATTGGTTTGGTAAGTCTCTTACTTTAAGGGTTTGGGGACTTTTTGTAGGACACAAAACAAAATGTCCACAGATTGTTATTAAACTTACACAGTTTGAAGATAATGATAGTAGAAAGCTTCCTTTAAAATATTACTTACTGAGGTGCTGTAGTTTTTGAGAAATTACTCCAACAATGCACAAAAATCATTAACGTATTTTACTAGTACTGGTATTTGAATACCAACACTGGGAAATATGTTTTACATGCTAAAATAGTTTTTGAGTTTTGTGTCCTACAAAAAGCACCCAAACCCTTTGAGTGTTATTATGTTAAAGGAACACGTTGCTTTGGATCGGATGAGTTGGTCTATAAAAAGCGTTTGAAACTGTTTGTTATGAAATGCATATGGTTAGAAAGATGTTTTAAAAGTAGAATATAATGATCCACACAAGTATCATTCAAAATTGCACGGTTTTCCTTTTACATCGCGAACTAACACACTCGGCCATTTATGGGAGTCAAATGGCGGACCGTGTTAGTCAACGAGGTAAAAAGAAAACCACGCAATTTCGATACGCGTTTTATAACAATTGGTTACAGAACGCTTTTCAAAGACCAACTCGACCAATCCATGATAGGGGGACAGAAATCTAAAGTTACGAGTAATCTAAACACCATATTTTTATCTGCCTTTTAAGTTGTTGCCGCCACAGGCTAACTAGATTTTGAGCAGTCAATTGACTCGGACGTGTTCCAGTAAAAACATAGACAATACAAGCATGATTTGAACTGCAAATTGGTTAAACATTATCACCAGAACTTGCTCTTTGATAACGCATTATTTTTGAACTTGGTATAATTATTATTCAGTAAACAATTCACGTTCTGTCTGTGGCAAGATTTGTTCTTCATTTTCTGTTAATGTTTTTTTTTTTCTTCTTTTCTTTACAGGAGTGGTCTTGAACAGGACGATATGAGGATTTTGTATAAATATCTAACCACTAGTTTATTCCCTTCATCGTTAGACACGGAGGTGAGCATGAAATAATATAAATAACACCAGTTTCCAATTATCCCTCTGAAGGTCCGGTCACAAAGGCCTCGATAACGAGAACGAAAACGAGAACGATAGAAATGCACGCCCACGATTGGTTGAATTAGTGTGGCTGTATTCTGTGTGGAACAATTCAACCAATCAAGGGCGTGCATTGTTATTGTATTGTTCTCGTTTTCGTTCGCGTTATCGGGGCCTGTGTGACCGGGCCTTTACTCTTGCTAAGTATTTTTCTGTGAGCAGACCAACCGTTTGAAACCTCTCAATCGTAGGGTCTGTGTTGGGTGGAGTGACTGTGGGCACAAAACCAAGCAGTGTACAGTTGCCTGATCAAGATTTTAAAAGTGTGTAAACAAATTATTTCAGTACTGCCATATAATGCTATCAACAATGTGTTGTGTTTTAAACCAAAATAAATGTGTGTACATCTACTGTGTATATGCCGTCACTAGATAATTAAGCAGCCACAGCCAGGGACAACCGGGCGAACCCCTTCTCTTTTCGATAATTGCACTGGTTTCTTTTACATGCGTTACACAACACATGGGACCAGCGGCTTTACGTCCCACCAAAGGACGAAGCAATGGTCAAGTGTCTTGCTTAAGGACACAAGTGTCACGGCTGGGGATTCGAAACACCAGAGTTTGAATTCGGGGATCTTAACTGCTCGGCCTTGACACTTCCATGATATCATATTGCAGGCTGGCATAGATAATCTCTTACTCTAAAGGATGGGTCAGACCAAAGTGTCCACTCCATTCACACACATTTCAAGCATGTTCAGCTACGTTTTTTGTGTAAAAATGAGTTTGGTGTGATGGGGCTTTTAACCTCACTGGATGGTATTGAATGGTCAGACAGTTGATCAACTTCTGTTTTTTTATTTTATTTTCCAGCTTAAAGAATCTGCAATCAAGGCCAATCAGACATTAGGAAGTACTCACTTTGGCAAGTAAGTCAGACCGTATCCAAACTAGCGGCTACAGCTACAGCTCCAACTGTTGCTAAGGACGTCCTATACCTCAACTCATGATGACAATGACATCTAGCCGTAGCCGTAACTGTAGTCGCATTTTGGACTCAATCTTATTAATCCTAACCTTCCCAAATCCTTCAAAATCCCATTCGGGTCAAGAAAACAAATGTTTTCTGGTTCATGAAATGTCTGTTCTTAAAATCAACCTGAGTTTTTAAGGAGTGCTGGTCTTGTTTTGCACTCTACAGACAAGGTTTATTTTGGAGTTTGTGTTAGATAAGTGAATACATCAATATTATTATTGTTAAGTGGATTATAAATGATGGTCTGACGATGGTATTTTCTTTTTCCGTGATGACAGATTTGTGACGGGGCCAACGGATCCAAATGATCAGCAGTCCTCCAGCCAGGTCAGACCGCCCAAAATCTTTGTCAGTAACGGATCGCATGTTGAGGAATTACACCTTGTTGTATATAGGGTACGTATATATATGATAAAGACAGCTATTATAAATGGGTAAAACCAAAATCAATATTCTTTCTCCTGATGCAAGTTTTACATCCATTAAAATGATAGCTATTTGATGAGGTTCTTGGCGTGGTGTTTCTCCTGATGCAAGTTTTACATCCATTAAAATGATAGCTATTTGATGAGGTTCTTGGCGTGGTGTTTCTCCTGATGCAAGTTTTACATCCATTAAAATGATAGCTATTTGATGAGGTTCTTGGCGTGGTGTTTCTCCTGATGCAAGTTTTACATCCATTAAAATGATAGCTATTTGATGAGGTTCTTGGCGTGGTGTTTCTCCTGATGCAAGTTTTACATCCATTAAAATGATAGCTATTTGATGAGGTTCTTGGCGTGGTGTTTCTCCTGATGCAAGTTTTACATCCATTAAAATGATAGCTATTTGATGAGGTTCTTGGCATGGTGTTTCTCCTGATGCAAGTTTTACATCCATTAAAATGATAGCTATTTGATGAGGTTCTTGGCGTGGTGTTTCTCCTGATGCAAGTTTTACATCCATTAAAATGATAGCTATTTGATGAGGTTCTTGGCGTGGTGTTTCTCCTGATGCAAGTTTTACATCCATTAAAATGATAGCTATTTGATGAGGTTCTTGGCGTGGTGTTTCTCCTGATGCAAGTTTTACATCCATTAAAATGATAGCTATTTGATGAGGTTCTTGGCGTGGTGTTTCTCCTGATGCAAGTTTTACATCCATTAAAATGATAGCTATTTGATGAGGTTCTTGGCATGGTGTTTCTCCTGATGCAAGTTTTACATCCATTAAAATGATAGCTATTTGATGAGGTTCTTGGCGTGGTGTTTCTCCTGATGCAAGTTTTACATCCATTAAAATGATAGCTATTTGATGAGGTTCTTGGCGTGGTGTTTCTCCTGATGCAAGTTTTACATCCATTAAAATGATAGCTATTTGATGAGGTTCTTGGCGTGGTGTTTCTCCTAATGCAAGTTTTACATCCATTAAAATGATAGCTATTTGATGAGGTTCTTGGCGTGGTGTTTCTCCTGATGCAAGTTTTACATCCATTAAAATGATAGCTATTTGATGAGGTTCTTGGCGTGGTGTTTCTCCTGATGCAAGTTTTACATCCATTAAAATGATAGCTATTTGATGAGGTTCTTGGCATGGTGTTTCTCCTGATGCAAGTTTTACATCCATTAAAATGATAGCTATTTGATGAGGTTCTTGGCGTGGTGTTTCTCCTGATGCAAGTTTTACATCCATTAAAATGATAGCTATTTGATGAGGTTCTTGGCGTGGTGTTTCTCCTGATGCAAGTTTTACATCCATTAAAATGATAGCTATTTGATAAGGTTCTTGGCATGGTGTTTCTCCTGATGCAAGTTTTACATCCATTAAAATGATAGCTATTTGATGAGGTTCTTGGCGTGGTGTTTCTCCTAATGCAAGTTTTACATCCATTAAAATGATAGCTATTTGATGAGGTTCTTGGCGTGGTGTGGCCCTGTGTATATCAGGCATGTGAGACTTCCTCTTTTCAGCTGATTTCCTCTTTTTGGGTTTTGACTTTCCTCTTTTTTTCTTCACTTTCTGTGTACAAAAGTGTAGGAAATGTATTTTTTCCTCTGTTTGTTCTTGTCCAGCATGTCCAGTTTTCTCTTTTCCTCTTTTTTTTCATGGATAGTTACTCACATGCCTGGTGTATGATATCCTTATCATCCCATTTAAAGGTATTTTTCATTTAGGTTTTAACCTTTCTTGTATGCCCTTGTATAGGTATTTTTATAAGTACCGGTATTAAAAAAAAAATTATATATTTTTATAATTTATATTTAAATTTATTGTTGTGCTCTTTATGACCAGCTGGAGAGGAGAGCCACCTGAACAGGATCTGTGTTTCTTTTAGGCAATCCTTCGGGCTCGAGCTGTTTCTTTTTCCTTCCTCTGTACAAACACAAACATTTATACATTTTTGTTTTTTCAATTTATTGTCGTATTCTTACGTACCTGGTGGAAAAGAGAGCCTCTAGACAGGAACTGTGTTTCTTTTAGGCAATCCTTTGGGCTCGAGCTGTTTCTTTTTCCTTCCTCTGTACAAACACAAACATTTATACATTTTTGTTTTTCAATTTATTGTTGTATTCTTACGTACCTGGTGGAAAAGAGAGCCTCTAGACAGGAACTGTGTTTCTTTTAGGCAATCCTTCGGGCTCCAGCTGTTTCTTTTTCCTTCCTCTGTATTTAAATTGCTGTTTAATAGCTGTTTCATTTAATGTTTTTACCTAATTAATGTGCATTATTTATTTATTTTTTCTACCCAAGAAATTAAATAAATATAAAATATAATTATACAGAAAGTTTTTTGTTGATGTGTTGGCGTGTCGTGGCTGAGCGGTCAAGTGCACTGGACTCATGCTCTTGTGTTTCCGATTAGCAAAGTGTGGATTCTAGTCTCCATCTTGATCCAATTGTGTCCTTATAGACCATTGTTGCTTAGTCCTTTGAATCGGATGTAAAGCTGTTAACTCATGTAACATAACCCAGTTACACTTATTACTATGTGATGCAGGGGTTTGCCCCAGTGTCTCTGGCAGTGGCTGCTGAGTGCACAAATTTCAAAGGTTTGTGCCCAGTAAGGATTTCTCTCTCAGCTTTTGACAGAGTCTGCAAAACTATACAGATTTATAAATTCACCATGCAATGTTTTGTGTTTTTTTTTTATACAGGCCCTGAGCGCAACTGTGTGTTTAATGGTAGATGGTAAGAACACTTATTTGCTATTATAAAAACTGATCATAACAGTCAAAACTTGGTCTCCAGTTTTTGGAAGGCTTTTTAAAAAGAAAATGAGGTTTAAACACAAATTTGTATCACAAATGACTAATTATTTAGGGTTGATCAAAGAAAAATTTACTAGAGCAGGATTGGAACCAACAACCTCTGGTTTAACGTGCCAGCGCTCCACCAATTGATGAGCTGTCTAGCTATCTATGTTGGCGGTCTCGCTATTTTGTCAATATCTTAGTTAGGGGATTCCACCCAGAAGTCATCGTCCATTAAAACTACCATGTAGCCGGGGCGGGGATTATAACTAAGTTTATGACCCTTGAAGCGGCAGCCAGGGGGTCACTTTATTTCAGAGTTTAGATAATAAACCACAAGGAAAACTGATGTTGACAAAATAGGGAGCATGTCAACATAGCGATAGATTGCAAGGTTGTTAGAGGTTGGCACGTTAGACAAGAGGTCGCTGGTTCAAATCCTGTTGTAGTATTTTATCTTTGTTTAACCTGTAATCATTTAAAATTTACCTAGTGTGATTTTGTTGCAGTAGTTTTCTTGTTTGGAGTTTTGGGTTTTTAAGCACTCTCGTTTTTGTGTTTTTCATATTAGGGTCAACGATACCGCCCTTAGATTGGTATAAAAACATTGATGCCTTCATCGGTCCCCAACTCAGTAGTCTAGCGTCGGACATTGGTGAGCAGTATGCAAATAGGAAGGGAACCAGGTAAGAACAAGGTGGTTTGTAAGGAGTAATTGGGTGTCGTGACTGAGCAGATAAGAGCACCAAACTCAAGCTCTGGTGTTTCTGTACAGCAGAGTGTGGGTTGGAGTCCGGGTCATGACACTTGTGTACCTGAGCAAGATAATATAATTACTTCTCTCCAGCCAGGGGTAAATGGGTACCTGTTGGAAGCCCTTTGAGACGCCCTTTGGGCATAAAAAGCACTATATTAAACAAAAATTATGAGAAGTATAGGAGAAGATATGTGGGATTGAGCAAAAGCAAAAAAACTAGAGCAGGATTTGAACAAATGAACTTCATCTTAACGCACCGGGGTTCTATTGGTTGAAACTATGCTCCAGTAACCTTTTCAACTCAAAATTATTCTAAATTTACCCTGTCAGTTTACCTTGTGGTTAATAACTTGACACATTATAATTTGATGCTAATCACCCCTAAGGTCTCTCAAATCGGTCTCATATTTTGAGTAAAATTGAGGAGAACATGGTACTGTACCCCTAAAACCACACACTTTTTAGATTCTCCCCTACTGTTTATGCTTCTAGATAATAACTACATTTTGTAATTGTAATTATGAGCTCTATTTAGAGACCAAGGTTTCAAAGAGGCCTTAATGATGTTGTTTGTTTCTTCCCAGTAATGCAAATCAAGACTTCAAGTTTGTCTACTTTAATCAGATGAATCTTGCCCAGAAAACCACTGTACACAATCGCAAGACGGCCAGCGCTACCATCAGCCCAGAGATGGTACGCCTCATCAGCGACATAAACGCAGATTTTACAAGGTAGGGGAAATTTAGAGTTGCTTAAGCACATAAAGTAGCTAAGCACAGTTAAAATTATGCTTACCAGAATAAAGTTACCAGCCAAAACACCATTCCACATATGCAATCTGTGAATAGTATCCTCATCATATTCGCTTAGCAGAAACTTGTTGCTTAAGCAGCTCTATGTAATTTGGCCCTGCTTGTTGCTTTGAACTTAATGATGAGGCTGTCAAGTGTGAGCAGCCCTAGGAAATGGCGTGTTGCTTTATAAACTTGGTCCAATTTCAATTTAACTGAGTTGCTTAAGCAGACAATTTTACTATAATAATTTTCTGCTGAGCAAATATGTCCATGATACTAGCCACAACTGGCGCATGTGATTTGGTGTTTTGGATGGTAAGCTTATCTCTGTAACAAAATTATGCTTTACTTGCCAAAACACCATTCCACATGTGCAATCTGGAACTGGTATCCTGCTCATATTTGCTTAGCAGAAAATTATTATAGTAAAATTTTCTGCTTAAGCAACTCAGTTAAATTGAAATTTTTTTTCATCGGGCCCTGCTCATTTCCTGGACATGGGGCTGTTCCAATGTGAGCAGCTCTAGGCAATTGTGTAGCGCTTATTAACTTATACTTGTTTTTATGGATTTATTTTGTTTTTATGTACTTGCAAATATGGTTGCTTATTTACCTGTTAAGTGATTTTGACTATTTTATTGATAACTTGATCATCTTTTCAAGCTATATGCCAAATATTTGTGTGTTTCATCGATTCTTTCAGACTCCTAACTTGAGATGCTGTGTGCATTTTGTTTTAATTTCACACCACGATGTTCTTCAATTGTCTTTTTTCTCCTTTCTCTCACATATTCCATGCTTTATTTTTTATATTTAAGTTGTTAACCTTTGATGTATATGAACATATTTTTATTTATAGTTCATTTTCCTATTTTTGTTTGTACATAAATTGTTATGTATACTTTACTAATTGTTTTACTACATGTATTAAAACCAGATGTCTACAGACCGCAACTGTTACTTTGCATTTGTTTCTCCTAGCCCATCTGGAAGTACTTTTGTATTGTGATGCATCATTTAAATGGCTAAATAGTTAATAATAATAACAATACTCTAAGAACCTGTGTATTTCCAATCTTACCAGTGTTAGGCACAACCCTTTTAGATTAGTTTGTCACCATAGTGATCTCTGAATGGTATGCGTATGTCTCAGATTAAGCTATGATTAGATGATACAATTGGGGTCGAGTAGCCGTTGGTGTCAAGTAGCCATTGCGTGTCCGGACTGTTTAGCTCCTCTAGGGACTGCTCGCCAGGGCAACTTTGATTAATGCAGTCACTGATGATGTGGACAGCTGTTTGGAAAGCAGCTCCACATTCACAGGCTGCATGGTAACCGTGGCAATTGATTGTTTGAA
This sequence comes from Asterias rubens, assembly GCF_902459465.1. NCBI lineage: Eukaryota > Metazoa > Echinodermata > Asteroidea > Forcipulatida > Asteriidae > Asterias > Asterias rubens. The sequence continues at coordinate 12,521,233 of NC_047068.1, read as the reverse complement.
ATTGCAGGTCTGAGGAGGATGGGGAAACGTTAATGAAGACGATATCGGACTGTTGGGTCGTAGGAAAGAAATCTGACCAGCGAGAATTCTACGTCGTCATCAATCAAAAGAATGCAAACCTTATAGAAATCAATGGTGAGTTTATATTAGAAGCAATCCTGGATTATTACACAGTAAAACAGTTTTATAATTTGTCCAGCAAATAGGGCAAAGTATACACGGTTCTGCCCAGGATTTCTTTAGTGGTGGAAATGTTTCCCTGGAAACCATTGCGAGATGGACCAGTTACATGATAGATCATGGACTCAAATCGAAGAAGTGCTCAAAATTAATAGCAAATACCCTATATTACATTTCGTTAAAAAAACTTTTGAAAGAAAATTGCAAGTTTAATTTAAAAAACAGGAAAAATGTTTTGTGGTTGGAAACAGGAAATTCTTAGTGGCAAATGGGGAATCCTGAGTGGGAACCCCGAGTATTCCTTATGGTTTTTGGAACCGTTTGATTGTAGTAATCCTATATAAATGTATATATTATTATCTACATTTTTAAAATTCATACTTTTATTTTCTGTATTTTTATAAACATGTATGTTTTTTGTTGGAGGGGTCTGGGAGGGCACATCGCTTGTGATGACAGTTTTTAAAACTTTTGCCTCACCCTGGACGGCCCCTGCCAACAAAAAATTATGTCCGAAGATTTAAAATAAAATAAATATAATATGTATACAATTAAAACTGACATGTGCAAATTTCATTTCATTAGTGGTTATGTTCTTGAGATATGGCCGGAAATCTGGAGGGATTTATGTCCACGCAGGAAGAATAACTCCTGATAGGAATATGCAATCTTAGAAACTGCACTGATAGTTTCGTTTCTAAGGAACAAATTTTGGAGTGTAACAACTGAAATCTTTACACATAACCACATTAATTGTTCAATAGTGTAAGCGTATGCGTGGTGAGGGTGTTGCTGAAGGTTAGCAGGAAGATTTTTGTCTTATAAACTATATTTTAGTTTTAAAGAAACTGGACATGATTGGTAATTGTCAAAGACCAGTCTTTTCACTTGGTGTATCTCAACATATGAATAAAATAACAAACCTGTGAATGCATAAAATAACAAACCTATGAAAATTTGAGCTGAATTGGTCGTCGCATCTTCGAGATCACTATGACAGAAAAAACACCCTTGTCACACGAAGTTGTGTGATTCTGAGGTGTTGAAAACAAATTCGTGGAAAATTACTTCTTTCTCAAATACTAGGTCACTTCAGAGGGAGCCGTTTCTCACAATGTTTTATACTATCAACCTCTCCCCATTACTCGTTACCAAGTAAGGTTTTATGCTAATAATTATTTTGAGTAATTACCAATAGTGTCCACTGCCTTTAATTGTGACTTTACTGATACCTATGCATGAGCTCTAATAACATTTTGTTTCTCTCCCGCGCCCCCTCCCCCCATTTTACAGAGGAAGTGAAGAGATTATGCGCTGCACATTTTACCAACATCTTCTTCCTGGACTAAGGTAACAAATTAAGTGCCATGGGACAAGCCTGGTGATGATCTTGTGTTTTTCATTTGAATAAAATACCTCATTGAGTAATATCTTTTTGAAAAAATATTTACTGTGAATGTGATGATTATCTGTCAAAAGTATCGAAGTACACTTTACACATCTCCCCCGAGTGCTTAATCAAATCATTTTGAATCTGGGATTGTGAAATAGATTCGGGTCGAGTAAATATTTCAAATTATATACCTCATTTAGCGAATCCTCTAATCTGATTGGTTAAAATGGAGTCATGGAATTAGCGTCATAGTTGACTATGCTTGGGGCATAGCAATCGACTGGGCCGGCCCTGAAAATAACAGTCGCAAATAGGTTGCTCGTGCGTACTGTTTGTACGACTAGCGTTCTGTGTCCATTAGCCAAGGTTTATTATCTTTATTCGGTATATAAAAGAAATATTGACTGCTTAATAATCTGGGAACAGTTAATATTATAGGCCCTCGGTGATGTCAAGACAATGACTATGCCCTCAGCTTAGCATTGGTCATAGTCATGGTTTTGACATCACCTTGGGCCTATAATTTTAACTGTGCCCCTCAAAGCAGTCAATATTTCTATACTACAAGCCCCTGCAGTCTTGTGGGTCTTCACCCACAAGTTCAAGCCCTGAACACCATTAGCAAGAGTTGAGCTGTAACCATAGCTGCTAAAAGACCAACCTCGTTCCCAGGGGTGATTGATCTCGCCGCGCCATTATTTTACCAGCATGCCTTGCTCGATCATAACCCCTGGAAGTGTGACTTTAAAATGTCCAACTATATTGGATATTGCAATTAGTCCTGTGGTTGATATGTTCTGTGTTGGGCGTTATTCGCGCACAGGCTGGATGCGCTGTGTGGAAAATTGTAGAATACATACTGTGATAAGTCATAAACTTGGCAAATAGTGTTGCATAACAAAAAAGTGAATACGTACATCTTTATACGCACGTGGTTCGGCATATAGAGCTTTTTGAAGACGCACTGCGTTTCATATTTTGCGCAAATATGATAGCCAATCAAAGACACAGATCGGAGTTTCCCACCCAGGGGTAAGAGATAGTACGCAGAGCTAGTGGGTGATACAGCGCGCTGCCCATGGTAGCGAGGTTGCTAATAGACCTTTATCATGCTGCCACCATCTTGGTCATGTTCCCTGTATCCAACATCAGTAATGGGATGCTAATGTACAAAAAGGAACCAGACCAATTTTCCCTTCCAGCCTCAGTTTGCTTAAATTGATTTGATTTGGATTAAAAACAAGATGGCCGCACCATGATAAAGGTCTATTCTTGTTTCCAAACACAAAGCTTGTTTATTGATGGGTCTGTAGAAGTAAACAAATCTGATACAGGTTTTCTATTGAGGAACAAAAGTGGACAACCCATTTTCCCAAAAATCTGGTAGAGTAAAAACAGAATTTATTTCCACATACAGTCTTTTTTCAAAACTTTCATTTTCTGCCATCAGATATTTTGAATTTTTACATTTCATCATACACAGGCGATCCGAAAGTGAACAAACGCAAATTTCCAAATTTTGACTAGCAGAAAATGTAATGAACGTTTCGGTCCAAACCAAATTTCAAAATTGGAATAAACATTTTGGTCCAAACCAAGTCTCCAAATTGGAATATTGGAATGAACATTTCGGTCCACACCAAAACTCATAATTTTAAAAAGGGGCTGTAGTTGAACGTAAATGGTCCTCCATATTTTTCTCCTATGTTGATATTGTACATAGTGTACATAATGTATAATATAATTTTTTTATTAAGATATTAATATACAAAGTACAATATGATGTGCAAATATTATAACATCATCAGAAGGTTATATGATGATGGTGAATCAATTACTACATCGAGCCATATTGGCTCTACAATGTGCCGTTTCGCTCACTTACTCTGAAACAAGTCTTTGTTTGGTTAAAGGATTTTGGGAACACAATGTCCACAGATTCACATTAAACTTACACTGTTTGAAGATAATGATAGTAGAAAGCGTACCTTAAAATATTAGTTGCGTGAAAATGTGGGCTCAATTTGTCATCGATTAGTAAGAGAATATTGAAAGAGAAAACACCCTTGTTGCACAACTATGGTGCTTTCAGATGCATAACAAAGGCTTCAGCTGAGGTATTTTTTAATTTGAGTGAGAAATTGTCTCTTCCTTAAAAACTATGTTACTTCAGAGGGATCTGCTTCTCACAGTGTTACCAAGTAAATTTTAAAATGATTTTGGGGGTTGAATGAAGAATTAACTAGAGTGGGATTTGAACCAAGCAACCTCTGGATTAATTGCAGGCACTCTACCAACTGAGCTATCTAGCCCTGTGTTGGCGGTGCCCCGTGTGGTTTGTATTGATAAGTAAAATGCCAACAATTATTATGGGATATGTCCAGTGGTGTCCAGTGTCTTTAAAGATTATCTCAGCCTTTGTCTTTTCTTTTTTTCTGTTATTAATCAAATGTACACACTCCCTACAAACAATAACAAAAGTCATTCTTTTTTAGGACCGGAGAAAAACTCAATTTTGAGCTCAATTGGTCGTCGAAGTTGCGAGATAATAATTAAATAAAGAACGCCCTTGTCACACGAAGTGGCTTGATTTCGAGACCTCAAATTCTAAATATGAGGTCTCGAAATCAAATTCGTGGAAAATTACTTCTTTCTCGAAAACTACATTACTTCAGAGGGAGCCGTTTCTCACAATGTTTTATACTATCAACCTCTCCCCATTACTCGTTACCAAGTAAGGTTTTATGCTAATAATTATTTTGAGTAATTACCAATAGTGTCCACTGCCTTGAAGCACCAACTAGTATAGAATACTAACTACTTATAAACACATTGGTGTATGGGTAAAAATCAAGGTCTTATCGAAGATCCTCGAGGCAGCTATAACATGATTAAACTTTAACTTATGCACAAAAGAGAAACTCCATCAAAATAGCCAAATATGTTCAGTTATAACAATACAATGGTCAAGTAGGATTTGAAATTTTGCATGGAAATATGATATTTTAAGGTTTGAGGTAACACCATGTAATGGTACAACTTCTATTCGAGTTGGGGTGGTTCTAAAAAGAACCACATGTTTCAGAATTTTGTTTATGCCTCTGAAGAAGGTCCGGTTTGAATCGAAAGCTATGGCAATATACCCTACTCATTTTATATTGTATTATACATAGTACATTTTCTTGGGTTTAAAGTGTGCAATAGAGCCTCAAAATGTGAAGACGAACATGATGTATCAATAAAATATTACTTCTCTTTTTATCTGAAGAAAAACAATTGGTGTACCTACTTGCTTTATTTTTCTACCTGACCATCCATTTTTGTTCAAGAAATAACTATTGCTTTTTTAATAAATACATTCATTAATTTTATACATCATGTAAGTACAGATAACGTATAATTTGTTCTTTGGTCAATTTATTGTTATGAAAAATTAATTAAATAATACGTTAGATCCACAGGATAAAAAAACAGCCTAGCAATAGGAAGATAATGTGTTGTCTAATTAGCATGGATTAATGTTTGGAAGGGGTTGAGGGTGTCCAATTAAGTTGATTATTATTCAACTTGCGTAACTACTTGTGTTTTGTAATCTATAAATCATGTCACATTATTTACAAATGAAAAGAGACTGGTTAATGCCATAGTATGGAAATCTACATAAAAAATGTCGGCCATTCTTCCAACGAGCTGTGCAGGCATAATTTCGGGTGCGTTCGTTTAGCTCCCATGGGTCGACCCCGGTGTGTGGCGTGGGTTTTTTTCCAGGACAAACGTGTCCAGAAAAAAACCCGCCACACACCGGGGTTGACCCAGGGAAGCTAACGAACGCACCCACAACTTGTGCCTGCAGGAAGTCTAGGCTCTGCCTCTTTTGTAAAAATGTCACATTCACAGGTTAAATAGTCCGTTGAAATTACCCTGTATTTTCTTGATAATACAAGCAAAATGAAAAACGTAAAATTTTTGAGGTTGGCAATTCTGCACTACAGGAAAAAAATGCGTTCAGACTAGAGCGAAAGTTAAACACCACTTTTGTTAACTTTCGTAAAACACCATTTGATTGTTATCGTCGGGTTCCATTGGTATCGATTATTGTGCTGATGTGAGTCAGCTATCAATGTTATGGTCGGGTTCCGTGTATCGACTCTTGTGCTAATGTGAGTCAGCTATCCATGGTATGGTCGGGTTTCGTGTATCGACTCTTGTGCTAATACGAGTCAGGTATCCATGCTATGGTCGGGTTCCATTGGTATCGATTCTTGTGCTAATGTGAGTCAGGTATCCATTTTCTCTACGTTTCCGTCGCCTCCTCTCGGCCGACGACGGATAGTTACGATACGAACAGAACACAATCACAATCAATACGATAAACACTATCGCCAGAGTGGTACCGACTGTACCGGCAATGATGGCGGTATCGCGGTCCTCTGGACTCAGAAGTGTCACACTTTGAACCGTTGAGGCTTCCCGCCTTTTTCTACTCCACACGAGTTCAATTGTTGTCTGCTCCATGCTTGATACTGCACTGCGTGTTGCGCAGTCTGTACTTTGACGGACTACAGGTGAATGATAATTGGACGGGTGGCGTAATGCGCACGCTTTATCGCGGCAATGTATAATTACCAGGAGTGGGACTAGGCGTGCACAATTAGGTGGTCTGCCAATCGGTTCATCTTTACATTTTTCGTCTTCGTGGAAATTCTTGTGTCTTCAGTGAACCACGGTTTTGCCTTAAGGGGAACAAGAAAAACCAATGTTAAAGTTAGCGTCAGAAATATGGTTGTAAGGGTTGTACTCTGGTTAGACTTGACTCAAGTCCCAATCCCGTGCCATCCCCAGAAAACTACTGTTTTGTGATGCTCTGCATTCTCAAGCCTGTTCCGCATTCTCGGGGCCACATTTTGACCGTACTGTTTGATAGTGAGTTTGCGTGATATGCTTAGGGACCTCTCACACGAGAATGGAACTTGAATCAAGTCTGGTGGGCTCGAGTCCGCTCAGGCACGACACGCTATCAATTAATCTTGGGTATCTGAGTTTTTGTTACCTTCACTGTAAATTTCCAACGGCGATAAACTTACTGTCCTATCAAAGTGAGATTGTCTAACAGTAAGTGTTCTAAAGGTTAACCATGCAAATATAAAGTACAAAAAACAAAAATGTAAAAATAAAATTATTTTCCAAATTAAACTGTCCATATAACTTAATAATGCATTGGGCGACATCTGACTCAATTTCACATAGTGGGTCTCAAATATAGTTACAAATAGAGTGGAGGCTTTCATGCAATATTTATGCCGGGTGGTGCGATACATGTTTTTCCACTTCTAATTCATTTATATGAAGGGGGAACCCCTCCCCTCCCCATTAAAACTACGCTCATAAATTAGCAAAATTCTCAATCAAGTCTTGTTACGGTACACTAGCTACAACAAACAGTCGTTTTTTTTGCGTATGGATCTACAGATTCAATAGAGATAGTGAATACCATCAGCGGAAGTTCCTATACTCAATAATACTGGGGTTCCATAGCTGGTCTTGTACACACACAAACTGCCCGTAGCTGCAGCTCGATAAACATCTATTTTGCATATAAATTATACGCGCATCTAGTTACAATACAGTTTCCATGATACCCATCGCCGTTACCTATATGCAGACACCTTTATATGACTGCATAGCGTAAATGCCAACCAAGAGTATAAAAGTTATATTACAGTATATCTTAGAAATTGAACATCTGAATGTGATAAATCAATGATGATATGTTGTGTGGATTTACTGGGATTTAGTCGCCAAGCATGAAGACCCCACCACTTAGGTCACTGAGCATCTTGATTTGTCAAGTACTCCTAAGTACTGCGGTTACAGAAAACTACGTCACTTGTTATCCAACCAAGTTTGAATATTATAAAAGAAGCGTTACCGGTAGCGTCTAAGAAAATGTTTAGGTCTATAGGGATTATTTTTTTCTGTGTTGACATATATTCTTTCCGGATTTCCGGCGATCTCAAAAACGCAACCACCTTTTGAAATCAAATTTCAATGGGTAAGTTTGGTTGTATATTGCTAGTTTATTGCTCCATGAGGATAGAAACATTCGAGGGGTCCAAAAACGTATACAGGCCCTTTACAGGGAAAGACTTGATAATATACAACGTAAATAACGCATTTTTCAAATGTCATCAAAATTACAGCTCATTGGTACCCGTTGATATTTTAAGCTTGTGACATTTAAAGGCTAACAACAGACCGAGTCCAATTTCATCAAACATGAGATAAATGGCGATTTCTTTTTATAGGGCACTTACAAGCAGAATTTACAGTTTGTATTTGAGGTGCATGCTTTATTTTACCGTATAAAGCAAAGCAAAAGGTATAGCGTAGCTTGCAGGCAGTTCTTGTAAGCAATGCAAACAAAACCACTTATGCTTGGCGCATATTTATTTTTTACCACGTCTTGATCCTGGCAGAGTATATCTCACCTTATACGAGAAGGACTCGAGACGTCAGGAAGAATTGTTGAACTATTTATCTCATTCTGGCTCTTAAAGGCAGTGGACACTATATAGGTAATTACTCAAAATATGTATTAAAACATAAAACCTATATACTTGGTAACAAGTCATGGGGAGAGTAAAACATTGTGAGAAACGGCTCCCTCTAAAGTGGAGTAGTTTTCGAGAAAGAAGTAATTTTCCACGAATTTGATTTCCAAACCTCAGGTTTAGAATTTGAGGTCTCGAAAACGCACACAACTTCGTGTGACACGGGTGTTTCTTCTTTCATCATTATCTCGCAACTTCGGCGACCGATTGAGCTCAAACTTTCACAGGTTTGTTATTTTATGCATAATGTTGAGATACAGCAAGTGAGAAGACTGGTCTTTGACAATTACCAATATTGTCCAGGGTCTTTAAGCAATATAGCTGATTTTCCGACATAAAAATAATGGACAATGTTTTAATGGCTTAAAGATAACATTGTCCTTAGGAGTTTTACACAAAATTAATGTAAACACGTAAATTTTAGTCTGTTTTCAGTAGTGTCGTTTAATTTTTGAGTTGAACAATCCCGACCTTAATGAAATGAAATGAAATGAAGACAAAACTCTTTTCAAGAAACAGCAGTGTGCCAGAGATTGTTTGCCCAGCACTCGGTTTTGATCCCGACCTTACCATAAGCACATTAAGGGACATCAAAATGTTAAAGGCAGTGGACACTATTGGTAATTACTCACTTGTTAGCATAAAACCTTACTTGGTGACTAGTAATGGAGAGAGGTTGACATTAAAAAACATTGTGATTAACGGCTCCCTCTGAAGTGACTTTAGTTTTCAAGAAAGAAGTAATTTTCCACGAATTTGATTTCGAGACCTCAGATTTTGAATTTGAGGTCTCGAAATGAACCATCTTAAAGCACACAACTTCATGTGACAAGGCAGTTTTTTCTTTCATTATTATCTCCCAACTTCGACGACCAATTATTGAGCTCAAATTTTCACAGGTTTGTTATTTTATGCATATGTTGAGATACACCAAGTGAGAAGACTGGTCTTTTACAATTACCAATTTTGTCTAGTGGCTTTAAGTAATTAACATCAAAGACCTGCAATATTAAATGTATTCTGTTAACAGCAAACATTGCTCATTGTAGGCTATTGAATATAGAAATAAGCCGTACAGAAGGGGAAAAAAATACAGACCAAATCGACACTTATGTATCTTTTATAGAAGAGGTGTATACTGCTCGAATAGTCAGGGTCAGTGGTTTAGAAAATCATGAAAAATTCACAGAGACTTGTGTTGGTAATAATTTTGTCCTTTTTGTTGGGAAACAACAAACATTGAAATCCAGATAGGCCTACGCCTAAAACAAGCTGTTCATGATGTATGCACATAGTTGGCCACCGAATACACTTTCATGGCTACATTTTCTTGGCTATAAACTAATAAATTATTTAGAATCTATAGACTGTTTCAGAATCTCAATGCTCATGCCTACGCCTACTATAAAGCTACGGCGAGTTTATGTGCATAGCACCATAACTACCACTGACTGTTCACTGAGCATTCCTTTAAAACTGAGGGAGCGCCCCGGGTAATTCAACTCGTTCATCCGTCTGTTCTCAAAATTTAGAACCACGTAAATCACGACTAATTAAAAATGTATTTTTATGGTATCTCTCTACTTCTTACCTTCGAGGAAAACGTTTCCATACATCAACTGGTTATCGACTTTAGAGCGCTGCTCTTTGTGAATGTTGCAGTGGACCCCTAACCGGTAAACCAGGATACCCAATTGCTATCTTCATAAGATAGCACGTCACAAACAAATGCCGTCATCTCTCCCACTTCATAGCACCTATGAGTCATACTTGCGATGTGATACCGTAGTCACAGTTAAGAGCAGCAAACACACATACACACCATATTATGCACACCCAAGACATGCACAGACGACAATCCTATATCCCACTCAGCGTGAATAATTATTTGGCGCGAATATTATAGTCTTGCAGACCTTTTTTTCTCACGTGTGTGTGGGTGGGTCATGGTACTGAGTTAAAGGGGATTTCCGGCTTGAGCGACTTAGACAAAGAGAAGAAAATGTCAACTCAATAAAGTCACCTTTCTTGAAGACGATCTCACTGACTCAAAGGATTCAGGGTTATGTCTACTTTGAACCATGGAGGTAGACATAATTCTACCTCCATGTTTGAACTGTAAGCATTTTGTTTTTGCACCGTGGTCCCTTTCCCATCTTTAATCACACTGACAAACCTTGCAGTAAACAACTGAGACAATCTAGAAGAGTATTCATCGTGATATCTGAAATTGGAAGGATTTTATTTCTGTAACTTGTATTTTTGTTTCCTTTTTGTCTATTGTTGTTTTGCCTTTCTTGTATGTATTCTCCTTATACACAGGGAAAACAAGTTTCATGACTTTTATCATGCCAATAAATAGTTTTAACCTTGAATGAATATGCATCATAGATAGATATTGACACACTTTGTGCATGTAGGTATTTTATGTAGATTTCTTGGATTAACTTTGTTTACTGATATATTTTTACTATTTATTCATGCCATATTCTCTTGCTTGAAGAGCAACTGTCCTTTCCTCTTGTCCATCGTGCAAAGAAAATATCTTTAAAAAAAATATTATTAAATCTCGGTAAAAAGTGAACAGGTTATTCCATTATTGATGACAATCTGTGCGCCTCATCAGTCTGATTATTTTAGGTCACGGGTTTTGTTTGTCCGTTGGCATCGCAACCGTTTGGCTATTGTTTGTTTAATTTGGCTCACTTCACTTTTAAACAATACCAACAAATTAGGACACAAAATTATAATAGAAGTAAATGAACACTTTCGGTAAACGTGTCGACGGAGAATAAAACTACTTGCTGTAGCTCTCTTGTTGTTTACTCCACGTACCTCAGTGGAAGACTGGACTTGTAAGTTGTACATGAAATAAAACCAGAGTTACTGTGTAGTGGGGTAACAATGTTTCTTCAAAGCATGAATACTATTCTGTTTCATCTCTTGATATTGATGACAATGCAAAGCATTGTTATCGTCCTCTCCTCCTGTCCAACTGGCTGGGTGAAATGGCGTCAGTTTTGCTATATCTTACTGTCTGATAGGATGAACTGGATGCAAGCCGAGGCGGCATGCAAGCGACCAGGGAGCAACCTCATATGGCCTGATTCAAAAGAAGAAAACGAGGTCATCTTCGAGTGGGCAGTAAAAGGGAATGAGGGTATGTGGATCGGCTGCACAGATGCTGCTCAAGAAGGAGTTTGGCTGTGTGGAGGTCAGCCTGCAAGATTCACCAACTGATATCCAAGCCATCCACACAACGACGCAAGTTTGAACTGTGCCCGAATGACTGTATACGATAGTGGGGTTTGGTCTGATGACGTAAAATGCAAGACTGGTGGTAAATTAGCTGCATGTGAGATGCCGGTCCCTATCGTGCCAGTCTACCACACCCTGCTAGGTCCCGATGGGCGTGTCTCTCAATACTGCCCCCTCAATCACGTCATCGACAACCTGGCCGTAGAGGGTGTGATTGCTTGTGGCTGGGCGTGTACATCAGATCCTCGTTGCCGCTCGTTTAATGTTTGGCAGAGCAGCGAGAAAGAGAAGAAATGCTAACTCAATGACGTCACCCGTCTCGATGACGATCACACCGACTACAAAGATATTGAGGGTTGTGTCTACTTCGAACTTTGAAAATCATGCCAACTTTTCATTCTTCCCCAATGACGTCTCATCACTGACAAAGACAGACATTAACCGAGAGAAAGACTATCAGCGGTTTGGTATCTTTGTCTCTGCGGTTTGTGCAAATGTATAACTTTATTCGGACATCGCCCTCTTTTGAATCATCCCCCTTCAGCCCATGTTAATTTCTCTTGAGGGGGCACAGATTCTTGGGGACATATTCCCCTATGAACACCCCTTTCCCCCAAAGTACATCTGGCAATCAACAGTGTAACAATGCAACACACGGGTTTATAAACTCACATAATAATGTGAAGACAAAAAGTCCATCTATTCACATGGTGATTATAATTATGCGATAATGCACTCATGCAGAAGCATCCAATATTATTGTATTATTCTTCGTAAGAAAGTGAAGAAATTAAACGTTAGTGTTATTATATTTTGAGGCTTCTCCAAACAGTATGGTTAAATCACTTCACTGGTTCTACGCTCCCGTTGGCATAGCAATCGTTAGGTTTTTGTCTTCAAATTGTAGTCACTTGACTCTAACAAAACCAACATATTCAGAGGCTGACACAGAAGCGGTTGAACTCGATGAAGGTGACGACGGAGGATAAAACTACCTGCTGTAGCCTCGTGTTGTAGAACTACTCTTTGTACCTCGCATGTTGAACTCGATGCGTCAGTTTGTAACATAGAATCACAGAGTTAAGAGCGGCGTATAACATTAACAAATTTCTTAAAAGCATGAATACCATTCAGTTTCATCTCTTGATGTTGATGACAATGCAAAGCATTGTTATCGTCCTCTCCTCTTGTCCAACTGGCTGGGTGAAATGGCGTCAGTCTTGCTACATCTTACTGCCTGAGAAGATGAACTGGATGCAAGCCGAGGCGGCATGCAAGCGACCAGGGAGCAACCTCATAGTGCCTGATTCGAAAGAAGAAAACGAGTTCATCTTCGAGTGGGCAGTGAAAGGGAATGAGGGTATGTGGATCGGCTGCACAGATGCTGCTCAAGAAGGAGTTTGGCTGTGTGGAGGTCAGCCCGCAAGACTCACCAACTGGTATCCAAACCATCCACACAGCGACGCAGGTTTGCACTGTGCCCGAATGACTATATACTATGGTGGGCGTTGGTCTTATAGCTTAACATGCAAGAATGATAAACTTGCTGCATGTGAGATGCCGGTCTCTATCGTGCCAATCTACCACACCCTGCTAGGTCCCGATGGGCGTGTCTCTCAATATTGCCCCCTCAATCACGTCATCGACAACCTGGCCGTAGAGGGTGTGATTGATTGTGACTGGGCGTGTACATCAGATCCTCGATGCCGCTCCTTTAATGTTTGGCAGAGCCGCAAGAAAGAGAAGAAATGTCAACTCAACGATGTTACCCGTCTTGAGGACGATGACAATGACTCCAACGATACCGAGGGTTGTGTCTACTTTGAACTTTGAACATTTTGTCATGCACAGTGGTCCCTTTCCCATCCTTAATCACAGTCACCTGGAAGTAGTATTTGTCAAGATAAAGCTTTTGTCACAAAAAGATGTGTTTTGATGAGTAGAATATGAATAAACAGTTAACTAAGGTTCTACAAATTTAGTTTCCATTTTATTAACAAATTTAAAAGTAGGCCCGACCCGAGAGGGCGCTGTTCGTGACGTCAATCGAGGCGCGATATTTGAAGCACGGCGGCTCGAAGTGTTTGCTGGAAAAGACGTCGGACCGGACCACTTTGCAAACTGACCCCATTTTTAGTTGTTTTGCTGCCTCAAGCAGCAATACATCAGCAACAATACACGTTGTCGACATTGCCGGAAAAATGCAAGAAATAAATCTTTTTTCGAAACGTACAAACTCACGACTAGGACTTGCATGTACTTGCACCTTGCACGTACGTGTGTTCAATGTTCGATCGAGGCAAAGTCTGCCTCGATTGACGTCACACAATGGGTAGGCGGAGTCACCCCCAAACAACTTTATCTATTTGTTAAACATATAAATCGTTACAAACAATTACTCAAAAAATTATTTTATTGTTCATTAACATATATAGTTACTCTAATGTTTGAAGAAGAAAAACATATATTTCCAGGTGACTTTTTAATCACACTTAAACAAACAAACCATGCAATGCAGTAAACAACCGAGTAAACCTAGTAGAGTGTATTCATCGTGATGTCTGAAACTGCATTTTTAAGGCCTACCTCATGTACACTGTTTCATTGTGGACCACTATTATTTCACTCACAGACATTGTCTCATGAGGAATTTAACGTGAATCTGGGCGTGTGGAAAGCTTGTTTCCCAAAATGAACATCAGCGCGAAACACCTGGGCCCAATTTCAGCTCTGTTTACCGCCGTGAATTCGTCGCGATCACCAATCCACTTCCTACGACCAGCCCTGATTTTGAGGAGGATCCCCTGCGTGCGAATAAGTCACACGCCTGTTCCTCTTGAAAATGCACGCCCTGGCATACATTTCCGGTGTATCATTCGTTGTAAAAACTGTGTGTTTTTTCTTCTTCAGTAATTCATATTAATAACCCTGTTAACAAATTTTAGGTCTGAAAATGCAAGTATTTTGATACCGCAATTATAAATGTGCACAGCAAATGGGGGAAAAACTAGCCCCCATAAATCGGTCCAATCAACTCCGTATCCTTGGCCCAAGCACCTTTGATATAACATTCTTCCGCTTTTTGAAAGAAAAGAAAAGAAAAAACGATCTGCATCATTAAACATTCCGTGTGCTTCTGAGTTTGTAGATAGCCCAACGCCTAGATTTGTTTAAAAAAAAACATCACACGCGTTGGGTACAAATCAAAAGTGTGAACTTTCTCAAAGATCTTGAGAACTGCTCGTTTTCAGCGGAGCGCGCATATACGGCAATCTTATAGTTCCTTCAATTGTAGCTTGTACCATAAGTGGTTATGGGTAGCCGACAAAAAAACACGAAAGAATTGTTTGTAAAATGTGCTGGGGCCAAGGATACGGAGTGAATTGGAGTGAATTGGACCAATTTGTGGGGCTAAGGGAAAACATGACATTCGCGGTACATTCTTACTAGTTTACTCCTCACTAAATGTGTATTTTCCCTTCTTACTCAGCATTCATCCATAATCAAGACAGCTTAACTCTGCTTTATTCAAACACAAACGAGATTGTTCACTCATTCAGGCTTATTCAACTGTAAACTAACATTACTTTTTTGTCACCAAATCGAAATCCAAATGGCCATGGCCGGCGATCTGTTTTTTTCTTAATTCAGGAGAAGTAACCATCACGTGATGTGCAATTAATGCATCAACGGCTGTTACATGTTTATAACATGTTGGCTTTATAGATCAGTGCTCTAAAATGATGTAGGTCTGTTACAAAATAATTGTCAAAAAAAAAAAAAAAAAAAAAAAATCGGTCGTTGATGGGATTGCTGATTTTTTGTTCATGTGAATTTCTACCTGTTGGTTTTATCCCAACAATTTCCTGTGAGTAAACCTGATTTTAAACTAGCATTTAGAAGTCAGTAGTGCATCTCCATAGAAAAATTATGCTATATTCTCTCTCTGCATCTGTTTACAAACCTTTATTATTATTATTATTTTAAATCATGGCTAATAGTTTATTGGGTCTCAGTCCCCTGCAGCCTGGCCGTAACGTGGAATATACCCACACGTGCATAAAAGCAAAAAAAATCCCCGCTCATCCGTGGAATACGCTTGACGTAAGCTCAGAATTCACTGCTTCCGTAAGCGCCAAGTTATTTGCTTACGGTAAGCAGAGCCATTAAATTTGTCCCTGCACATGCCTGGCGGCAATTTGTTCCTATTTATTTGCTTCCTTTGTTTAAAAGACCGATTTAGAAGAACCAGCTTTCCAACTGAATGCACTAACGACAGTGGCAATTTCGTATACGAAAAAAATGCTGCCTGGGGCCCGGGACGGCGTGGTCTTTCATTCTGAAAAAAAAATTTAAAAAAAATCACGCCCCCTCCCCCGGTTTGGAATATCCTGGATCCGCCCCTGATTGCAATTATGGTAATTATGATGTGATTGTTGTGTTTCAATAATATTCTGCCCTCTTATAGGGAGTGTACCATGGATATTTCATGAGAAGATAAGCATATTCGTACCATTTTAACGAGTTTCAAACTTGAGTAAAAATCACTGCAGCTGTAGTTGGAACATTGATTCTGGGTTTATAGCCTATAATACCGTAGTAAAGTGTTATGTAAAACTCTCCCTGAAGGATGGATTGGAGATGCTAGTTCCAATTTTTGGCTGATTTTACCCGAAAATTACGGTTAATAAACTGTTGATATTTATACTTCAATTGATTCAATCAAGTTGCAACATTTAGTGCACGTAAAACTCTGTCAACAAAATCTGTCAATGATTTTGTGGAGTCACTTCCAAACTGAAACTGAATTACTGTCAGCAGCCTCCATCATCCATTTACAACAAATAGTGTGCATGTTTTGTGCACATTGTTAGCGGCATATGCGAAAGTTTAGGTTTATTTTCAATATTTTGGAACAGCTCCATCTGTCAAAATTCGTTTACAAACATCTTTACAAACGTGTTCAACTCTGTTGAATGAGCAAAAGATAATTATTTAAGATGTTTATTCACTCGCTGCTCGTCATGACCCAGGGTCAATTTCATGAAGATGCTTTTAAGCACAAACAAATATGCTAAGCAAAATACAATTATGCTTAACCGAATACGGTTAACAATGAAAATACAATGTCTCTTGTGCTACTTCTGACCTGTATCCCGCTCATTTCTGTTAAAGACCCTGTACACATTGGGAATTGTCAAAGACCAGTGTATCTCAACATATGCAAATAACAAACCTGTGAAAGTTTGAGCTCAAGTTGGTCGTCGAAGTTGCGAGATAATAATGGGAAAAAACCCACCCTTTTCACACGAAGTTGTGTGGTTTCAGATGCTTGACTTCGATACCTCAAATTCTAATTCTGAGGTCTCGAAATCAAATTCGTGGAAAATTGCTTCTTTCTCGAAAACTACATTACTTCACAATGTTTCTCACAATGTTTTATACCATCAACCTCTCCCCATTACTCATTACCAAGCAAAGTTTTATGCTAATAATTATTTTGAGTAATTACCAATAGTGTCCACTGCCTTTATAAGCAGGCAAGTGTAAAGCAATATTTTCTGCTTTAAGCAGCTTTATGAAACTGGACCCTGGGGGCAGCAGGGTTATTGTAAAAAGGGGTGGAGTTACATTTCCTGCAGACTGCTTTAACCAATCAGGAGGCAGTGACCATGGCAACTGGGTCACCTTTCAGCCAATCAGTTGTGCAAGCACTCTGCATGGGATAGGAATGCCACATTTGTGCATCTATTAAAAAGTGTGTTGGGTTGGGTGGGGGGGGGGGGTCTTTACTCGTTCAAGGCTCTCTGTGAGGGTGGGGGCACAACAAATACCGAGAAATGCACAAACACAATTCCTTGGAAAGACAAGTTGTGTTTTGTAGGGAGGCTGAACGAAATCTATAATTAATTGTTACACTGTAATTTACTTCAGTTAAAATCTGTACCGACAAATAATTTGTTTAATAAATTATCTCCTCTGTACAAAAAAAATGAAGACAATGCTGTGAAAAAATACAGATAAATACATTCAAAGCATCCCCAAAAAGACATGAATAAATTGTATCGTGAAATAATTCCCAAATTACTGTTATCAAGTATCGGATTTCGGACTTAACTATTAACTATGACTTAAATTAACTATTTTCAGTGAACGATTTCCCTGGTATAGCAGAGCAAATTGCTACGAAAAATGTATCAGTTGCTACTCAATATTGGCATTCAGTGTGCACAAAATCTGTTCAATCAAAATATTTTGCTCCCTGATTTCACTCATTTCTCAGAAACTATAGCATTTTGTTTTACCTTTAAAAGGTAAAACAATATTTAAAATATAGAAAGGTTTACGGTAACAACATGTAATGACTATATCTAATGAGTTGGGGTTGGTCTGAAAAGAACCGTTGGTTTCAACTCGACGTTTCGTTCAGTATGCTCTGATCGTCTTATTTAAAATGTTGCCAACTTGGCAATCTACTTTACTCCATGTAACATTGTGTTAATCTAGGAATACTTCATTGTCACAATCTTACTAATGTTCTTTTATGCATTCTCCTTTACTTTTATTTGACTCTATCTCTGTTGGCCCACTAGTATATCCCTCATCTAGATTGAGGGTTGCTCATTACACAATTAAAAGAATATTATTACTTTAACCTGGGTTCTAATTTTATAAAGCTGTTTGCCAGTTAGTAAGCAAATTTTGGAGATTACTTTAACAGAACAACATGTGTAAATGAGATATTAACATCGTGCTTGTGCGTTCACAATGGATTTGCAAAGTTACTTCGCTCATCCGGGCCCAATTTCATAAAGCCTGTAAGCAGTAAGCACACAAAATTTCTAAGCAGAGACAAGTATTGCTAAACATAAACAGGTTACCAGCATAAATTACATACGGTTTACAATGATGTGACTGGTGCCTAACTCAATTTTTGCTAAGCGAAGACATTTCTCAAGCAGTTTGTTCCTGCTTCACAGCTTTATGAATTTGGGCCTTGCTTACAAAAACCACTGGCAAGCTAGCGTGTTTTTATTACTTTGCTTACTGTAAATATTGTTTATGAAACAGAAACTCTGGTGAGGGTTGCTCTGTAAGCAGAAATTGTCTGCTTACAAGCTTTATAAAAAATTGACCTTATTTTTTACCGCAACAGGGCTCTTCATTGGCTATTTGCATTACATCACAATTAGAGTTTTTTTATTATTTTGACTGCCTGTATGTTTTTCCGTGTATCCATGGTTGAATAAATAATCATAATAATAACAAAGATGGAAGAGCTAGTCCATCATACTAGTTTTGCATCAAGTACATTTGGTCCACACCTGAGCTAGACTTGTGTACAAGTCGTTAATGGTCTGTCGCAGTGAGATAGTCGAGCTGTAGTGGTGGCGTAATGATTCAGGTTTCCGTTATCGAAAATTTCTTTCGCGAGATCACTGCTCTTGCTCAAAACTGCTGGCTGCTGACTACTTCTCCCCCATTAACCGTAGTCGTGAGCAGTAGTCTCGCGGGGGGCCAGCATTCTCGCGAAAATACCGCAAGTGTCGCAAAGAATCACGGAGAGAGTCGGAACGTTATCATTTAACGACTTGTCCACAAGTCTACACCTGACCTCACACAGTAAAATCTACTGCGAATTGGGCCCTGTTCGCTTCCTGAGCAACACAATCCGTGTTTGTCTGTATTGTTGCTGCCCTCGGTCAGTTATAAGCTTTCTACTTTGTCTAACCGAAGGTCCAGAATGTTGTCGTGACCTTCGAACTTGAAATACCCTTTGAACTTTTTCCCCTTGAGTAACCATGGTATCCACAATTTATCATCTGGCCACATGTCCTTGTATGGAATGGCGTCGTGTGGAAACCAGTGAGGCCTCATTTCTGTAATTAAAGAAGAGATGGAATCATAAGTGGATATATTATGGATGATAAAGGATTATTACAGAATTAATCAGAAAAAAACTCTTCTAAGATCACAGATTCACATAAAACTTACCTGGTCTAATGATGATGATCATAGAAAACATCCCTTGAAACATTTCTGTCCGAAATGTCATATTTGATGAGAAATAAATAAAACTAATTTCCCATTTTGAGTTTATCGCTCAGTGAGCAATTTAATCATTTTTGTTTTGAATCGGTCGATCTCAAAATTCTACAGGGTTGTCAGTTTATGTATATGGTGGATTACATAAAAGGCTTACACTGCCAGCAACTGTTTTGTTAGCAAAACCAATTATGTAATGTACCTTTAAAAATGCATCGGATAAAGAATATTATCTGTGTTTTTATTCATTCACTGACAAGTGTACTTGCCCGGAAGCTAGAGGCAGTTTAATTTTTTCTTTTAGCAGCGGGCACCTCAACCATTTACTAGATGCTATATTGCAACTGTGTATGGGTAAAAACACAAAGAATAGGGTAGACACAGTCCCAAATTTCCACACAAAGTGTAAAGTCGCCATCTTAAAGCCATTATACACTTTCGGTAAACAGTATTGTCCAAGTCCCACACTTCGTGTATCACAACTTATATATAAAATAACAATCCTGTGGAAATTTAGGCTCAATCCGACATCGGAGTCGGGAGAAAATAACGGGAAAACCCACTCCTGTTTTCGCGTGTTTCGCCGTGTCATGACATGTGTTCATAACAAATCCGTAATTCTCGCTAACGAGAATTTATATTGTTGTACCGTTTTCTCAAAAAGTAAAGCATTTCATGGACTAATGTTTCAAGAGAAGTCTTTCACCATTACCTTCTGTAAACCCTGTAAATTATTTGTAAATCTGTGAACTTTTTTTTGTTTTCTGTACCGAAAGGGTCCAATGGCTTTAACGAGTAGTAATTATCCATCATGAACAGAACCTGCTTCAATAACCTCAAATGTTCTAATAATTGTTAAGGAAATAAAAGGGTACTGATGAGGTCTTTAACAGCCGTTTAAAACCTGCAGGGTCAGGGCCGTGTGATAAAGGCCCGTGCCTTTATGGGCTAATGGCGAGGCCAGATCAGCGAAACTGTCTGAGGTATTAATGAATATAAATTTAAAAGGGCAGTGAATCAACATCTCTCCTCTCAATCAATGGATACCTTCTGTTTCTCGTGGTTCTCCCTCGTACTTGTCACCTCTGAAGACGTGGACCTCCAAGATCTGTGGCTCTCCAACAAACTCAAAGTCTAGTCTCCCTACTTTCTCAAATTCTGTCAGTATTAGTCCGCATTCCTCCTCCACTTCCCTTAAAAATAAAAAATAAAAAATGGCAACCTGAGCACTTTCTTCACAAAAATGTGCTTTTTTTTAAGGGTTACTTATTTCAAGTCAAGTGCAACATTTTACAGCAGTTAGGGTGTTCCATTTCGGGAAGCTTTTACCTTGTTTGGTTGCAACCCACAATTATAAAACAAACAAATAAACAAACAAACAAACTTTAAGAGTTCTCCCCTTGATGTTTCAAAACTGTCAGGTATTCTGGACCAAAATTTTGAAGTTTGGCCAAAGCATACTGAATTGAACAAAATGTCCTTGCAATGTTTTCTACTTATAAATATTTGGTTTAAAAGAGCCGTCTAAAGCAATCTTGGACACTTTAAATGAGTTTATCTAGAATTGGTTTTTGTTTATTTGATCGAACATCTGAAAAATGGTTCAATTATGAATTTTATAATCAGTAAGCTTCCAGACTAAACTTAAACAATCGTTTATGTGTAATCACCATTTCTCTAGAAAAAGTTAACCACTTTCAAAAATACTTGTCCATGTTGTTAAAGGAAAATGTATTCATACTATATGAAGAGTTTTCCTTAAGTCTTTCAAAACAAGAGGACAATGGGAGGATAAATAGGGAGATGGTCCTCATTCTTAAGATACAAACCTTTTGGCACCTTCTGCAATACTCTCCCCATGCTCAACTTTCCCGCCGAAACCGTTCCAACGATTGACACCAAAGCCTCGTTTCTTCATCCCTAACAAGATACGGGTGTCTTCCTTGATCATTACTAGCGTCAGCACTTTATTAGGCACTGCCATAATGCTCCATCAAAGGGTTGAGTACTACACCATCTGAGAAATTAAGCACATTAGGTTTTATTGATTGATACCCGCATCAATGATGTTAGCTGTTGACAGACAGACAGCGCTGTGACCTTTGTGGGCGTATCAGTCACACACACACAGCAGACTTGACTGCATGACAGAACCACAACGTCACTACGCAGCAGTAGGCCCCTATGCCCATAATTAAAGGTCACAGCGCTGTCTGTCATGTCAGCGGCATGTACAACAGCTAAATAAACATCATGGATGCTTGTCGGTACAAATTCTGATCCGTTCCGCCTCTGATTTTCTTCATAAATTACACCTAATAAAAGGAGGACACACATTTGCGTAATATTGTGCATGTAGTAATGAGGTGAGCATGGTGAGTGACTGACAACTGGGGAAAAAATCTAGGCATACAAATTGTTGGTTTCTCTTCCAAATATGTTTTTACTACCCTGAACTTCCGAGTAAAGCTACATCATACATGGGCGTAGTGCCAAGAAGAGAGGGAGCCAAGCATATTGGCACATGGGGCTAATGTAGAGAGCATCGGACCAATGACCGACCCCTGTGGCACACCAGATGAAACTGTGCTACTGTTAATAACAGTACAGTAGTACTCAGTACTAGTAGCACAGTGTTATTAAATTTATTAAAAAGTAACTGTTCTGTGCCAATTAACACATGCATCGATGAGTCGGGTACGTTATCGCAACTACTGCATCATACATTCAATTTTGAGCGCGCTTGTTAAATCATATTTTACTTAATTGTACTACATTCTGAAACTCCTACCTATAAAAATGTACTTCACTTTGATAAACGAGCAGATCTATCTTGCCCTTCCTTGTGTTGTCAACAACTTTCTCATTTTAAGCGCGACATAAATTTTACAAGGACGCCCTCAAGTGATTTCTTTTTGCCTCAAAAAATGTTCGGTGGAGGGCGCCCTTTAAATGACTGCTTTTCTAGCTAATTTCACTTCTGTCTCGCTCCGAAACTCAAGTCATATTTGGGAGCAAAAAAAAAAGCACATAATTATCTTTTCGGTGGGTTTTAATTCCTCAGAAACTAAGCCAGTCTACAGCTAGGGTTAATGTTTGGAGACTGAATATGCCGCTTCCTATCCAAATGTTTGGACCGCAGGTAAGCCGACATCATTTAGTCCATGACTTAAAAAATAAGTTGTCCTTTAAATTTATTTTCTTTCTTCAGTCAGAGGTCCCTTTCGAAACCACGGCTTCGGCTTTGGATTCGGCTCAGGCTAGCTTGGCCCCGCGGTTGTTTTGTGACAACTTTGCATACGCGCTCGGGTTTCAGACAAGAGGACGGAGCCTTAAGCCGGTCGAATCCAAAGAAGAAGCCGTGGTTTCGAAAAGGGCCAGAGAATCAGAAAACAGGAAAAGAACATGACGATGTTGTGAAGTAAAACGCTGAAGTGAATGACGGCAGTATGTTGTGAGGAATTCCACGAAGTAGCCCCTAAAAACAAAGCGTCCCGGTCAACTCGGTCCCAAGCCACTCGGTCCCAGTCAACTCGGTCCCAGTCAACTCGGTCCCAAAACAACTCGGTCCCAAGTCAACTCGGTCCCAAGTCAACTCGGTCCCAAGTCAACTCGGTCCCAAGACCGCAACCCAAGTTATTTGAACAATTCGTTTTTTATTTTTGACCAAACATTATTTTCTTTTCTTTATTTTTTAATAATTATGTAATTCGTACTGTTTTTATATTATTTAATTTTAAATGTAAGTTACTGGAAAAGAAATTAAAGAGGATTCAATTATTAATGTTGAGCCATACAGAAAATAATACTCTGGTTGGAAGCAAAGAGACATATGAAGACATTTTTTTTAGTTGAAAATTATTGGCCAACACAATCGGTAATTTTCAATGTTGAATACAGAAACAAATGGGTTTTGAAGGAATCGACTATTTATACCCCGAACATCGGTGCACACTTATCCCGTTTCATGTACAAAGTCAAAGGACATATTTTTTTCCAATTCAAAGAAAACATACAATTACTTCTCGTCAACCATATGGACCGAGTTGACTTGGGACCGAGTTGACTTGGGACCGAGTTGACTTGGGACCGAGTTGACTTGGGACCGAGTCGACTTGGGACCGAGTTGACTCATAAGCAAAACAAACCTTGCCCAATACTGCAATAGAGGCAAAATTTAAAGGGCTAGCTGGGGAGCTATTTTAAATTTAATGATTGGTAAAAAAGTAGCAGTTTTTTTAATCATGTTTCTTGTTTCACAGTTTGCTGTTTTGGTTTAAATGATCACAATGATTAATGGGGTTATGACAATATGATAGTTCACCGAGTTTCAGCAGTGTCGTAGTTGCCGAGAAACCAGCAGAACAAGCGCCAAATGAACAGTTTTAATACCGGTTGTTTTTTCACAAATAATTTGCCAGCAGTGGCTGATAAATAACATTTTTAAAGGAAGAAGAAAATTTCTGATTTGAATTTCAAAGAATGATCTGAAAAATTACACATGTCTTTTCTGTTCAGTGGCAAGCAAATTAACAATCATGGAGGAAGTTGCTATAGAGGTTACTTGGTATTTGGTAGTTGTCCTCCTGAAACTTCCGCTGGGGAACTTGACAAGGAGGTCTGGAGAGCAAGGGGATATAAACACCAAGCTGGCAATAACCAATCTCTCTCACAAACATTGGTTTTAAAACGTCTACGATTATGAGTTGCACAAATCAAGAAATTGTGATTCAGTAACTAGACGACAATAATTATTCTTGTCATTGTGAAATCAGCGGTTAGCTGGGGGATTCGAACCCACAACTTTGTGATTGCAAGTCCTACAGTCTTTTGAAGATTTGGTGGGATTTGGAATCTATGAGGGATTGTTGCAGATTCAGGGATGATGAGATTGTTCAGAATTTTGGCTGAATTTCAGACTTTTTGTGTGGGCCCGGTGAAGAAAATCAGACAATAGTTTTGTCCACAAATAAATAAATCCTGCTCATTGGTCTACTTCTCTAGTGCTGTGGATACTGTTTCCAAAAGCTCCTTTGAATCAATAACCACAGGGAGTACCAAACGGTAGAAATGGCATAATTTCAACATACCTTTGAATTTGTATCAAAGACCAAGTTTCAGACTTTTTCGTTTGTAATGACTCTAACCCCTGCAGATTATTCCATAATTTCAGTGTTCTTGGAAAAAAAGATTTTTCATAGATGATGAGATGCATGGTATATTGAGCTGATTGTCGTTGCCCTTTCTTGCCCTCTGCGGTTTTGATTCTAAAATGTGGTTTGCAGTAAAACCACATGATTAAAATTCTTTTGAGCTGTGTTAGTTCTGAAAAGAACTGTACATGGCTTGTACACACCCTTGCCAACTTATCCCGACTTACAGACATTGTTGAGTATCACGTAGAAGTAGAAGTAGTAGAGGACGTAGAAGTGTGACTAACGACTCAACGTTACGATCAGTCTGCTCTGAATCTGATGGCTTTGGGAGAAAAGCTCAGAGCATACAGATCAAAAAGGTTGAGTCATTAAAACCATCCATTCTTTTCAGAGTCAACACTATCTGTTGAGATATTTACAAGGTGTTCAAATCACAAACCTCTTTTATTTCTACTTCAACAATGCAAAGACTAAAATCCTACTTAATTTGAGGACATTTATAAAGTGATCAACTTGTCTTTGTTCAAGTTCAACACTAAATTATGTAAGAATTTACCCAGTTTCCCTTGTAGTTTATTGCTGGATATTTGAAATTAAAAGTTGCATCCATTAACAGTGATCCCTATCTGCTGCTGCTTCCCAGGTTGTATCGCAAACTTGGGGTCCTACTACTTGCCGTCAACTTGCTCGTTGCCGTCAACTCAACCAATATACATTTAAAAATCCACAAAAGAGGCATAGAACTGTAAAGTATCAGCTAAAAGATCATTTTCATAAGTTTTAGGTTACAGTTCGGTTATTTTTACTACATTTAATTGAGTTTTGTCCTCGTGAAAAAATGATCGCGAAGCTGCAAAGCCGTCAAAATCCATCTTGCTTTTTCAAAGGGTTTGTACAACATGGACAGCAGAGGGCGCTTTCCTGAAAACAGAATAGTCTTGGCCCAAACGTCAATTATCGATATCGCATAGTGTATTATGTACTGCGCTTCGTGTAAATTGATAGTTGACGACTTGGGTCAAGACGTAGTGGTTGAGTTGACGACGAGTTGACGGCACAAGTGAGTTGACGGCAAGTAGTAGGACCGCAAACTTGGATGTGATCCATTGCTATATGGCATTCACAGTACCGGGACTGTTGTTCTTAAAAAATATATTGACAAAACAATTAAAAGGAGACTGCCAATGTTAGTGCTAAAATAGATAGCTCAGTTGGTTGAGCACCGGCATGTTAATCTCAAGGTCCCAGCTCCATGTCCTGCTTTTAGTAATTTAGTCTTTGTTTCACCCAAAATTATTTTAATTGTATCCAGTCAGTTTCCCTTGTGGTTTATTTCTTGACGGTATTGGTTGTTTGATTATTTCTTTAGGGTCAAGTGGAGGCAATGCAGGTCGACATGCAGCCGGAGGGGAGTGACAGCCCTGAAGAATTGACCTACACAGTTGACAATCCCACAATGGTAAAACGTTATTTTGTAAAAAATGCAAACATTGTAAAATTGTTTATAAAAATACAGTAGACCCAATGCAAGAATTGAAAATGAAATGTAAAAAGCCTGGGTCCAATTTCATGGAGCTGCTTAAACAGATACAAATGTTTTAATGGTTCACCAGACAGAAATGAACAGGATACCAGTCAAACAATTAACATGTGACATGGTACCTTGGCTGGTAACCTTATTCTGGTAAGCATAATTTTGTTGTGCTTAACTACTTTTTGGGCTGAAGCAGCTCTATGAAATTGGGCCCTGTTTATACTTCACATGAGCAGCAAGCAAATGCAAAGTGAATTTGGGTGTATTGTGGTCTTGAGCAGGGTGATCCCTTTGCAGCACAAGTTTGGCTTAACTGGGATGGGTGGAGCGTGGTGTCACAGCCGTAAGGTGCAAGTGAAGAAAGAAAATAAACAAAGTGGGGACAAAAAGCTCAAGAAGTTGATAAAATCCAATAAAACTCGGTAGCAGGTTAAAAAGCTTGACTTGAAGGTTTAGAAGAGCCTGGAACCAACCTGTAGCCTCATCCCTTTGATGACAGGCAGGGCGGCTTCCTGGAAGGCGGTGGGTGATGTAGCCAGAACAGCAGCTGGAGGCAACTGGTTCCAAATCTTCACGGTGATGCATTAATTGGAAGTCCAATTTTTCCAAATCGTGACGCAAGATTATTCACTTTGCTTTTGCAAATCACAGGCAGTCAAAACCAGGCAGGGTCCAGGTTCGGAGAGCTAATTGTACCTTTTAACAATAGATAAGCACAACAAAAATATTTTAATCAAAATAAGGTTACCAGCCAAAATACCATTTACACAGACAATATACTTAACACAAACAGTATACATTACACAGATTTCGGCTTGTAATGTGTTTGTGCTGAGCAGTATTTTTTTGTGCTAAGCAATTTATGTGCTTAACAACTTAATTCAATGGCAGGAAATCTTTTAATTATTAAAGGATCACGTTGCCTTGGATCGGTCGAGTTGGTCTTTGAAAAGCGTGTGTAACCTTTTGTTATAAAATGCATATGGTTAGATAGATAATTTAATAGTAGAATATAATGATCCACGCAAGTATCACTTGAAATTGCGTGGTTTTCCTTTTATCTTGTCGACTAACACGGTCGGCCATGTATGGGAGTCAAATTTTTGACTCCCATAAATGGTCGACCATGTTAGTTCGCAAAGAAAAAGGAAAACCACGCAATTTCGAGACAAATTTGTGTGGATCATTGTACTCTACTTTTAAATTATCTTTCTATCCATATGCATTTTATAACAAATGGTTACAAACGCTTTTTCAAAGACCAACTCGACCGATCCAAGGCAACGTGTTCCTTTAAGTATATGAATATAATCAATGTTCTGTCATCTCAGGATGTGGACAGCTATGCGATGTGGTACTCCGGACTGGCTAAGATAAATCGCTTACTGTTTGTCGCTGCTCACTGTCCGACGCTGAAGATTGAAGCTTTACGGTTGGCGCTGAGTTACACCCAAACCACGTACAACACACAGATGTATCAGATCATCCAGAGGAAGTTAACAGAAGCTGTGTAAGTAAAAGAAATCTCTTCTTGTGGTCTGAAGAATGATTAGGGTTGGGACGTTTAACCGATGAGCAGTTTAACCATAAGCCAACGGTGAAATCTGTTCCCAAATTTCTTTAATGGGTTAATTAAAGACACTGGACACCTTTGGTAATTGCCAAAGACCAGTCTTCTCACTGGTTGTGCACAAAATAATAAACCTCTGAAAATTTTGAACTCAATTGGTTGTCGAAGTTGCGAGATAATAATGAAAGAAGAAAACACCCTTGTCACACAAAGTTGTGTGCTTTCAGATGCTTGATTTCGGGACCTCAAAATCTAATTCTGAGGTCTCAAAATCAAATATTTGAGTGGAAAAGTACTTCTTTCACGAAAACTACATTACTTCAGAGAGAGCCGTTTCTCACAATGTTTTATACTATCAACAGCTCCCCATTGCTTGTTACCAAGTAAGTTTTTATGCTAACTTTGTCCAGTGCCTTTAAAGGGTTTTGATACCTTTTGTAGATCAAGCTTTTGGCCATGACATGAATCCCTACTCACTGTGAATGAAGATGTTTGTAATGTTATTTACCTGTACAAGCTTCAGCTTCATTAGTTGTCTAAGTTTTTGAGAGTAATTTTGTCAGGAGTGATTGTAAATCCCTTGCACATGCTCAAATAATTTTCATCTTACTCACTGAGATGAAAACAAATAATAATAGACAATTAGGTCTGACGCTTTTAAATATTTCAAATATTTATAAAAATAACAGGTATTTTGACTTTGAGTATTAAAGGCGTTTTGTTAGCATAAAACTTTACTTGGTAACAAGCAATGGAGAGCTGTTGATGGTATAAATCATTGTGAGAAAAAGGCTCCCTCTGAGGTAACATAGTTTTTGAGAAAGAAGTAATTTCTCACTCAAGAGAGAATACTGGTCTTTGATCATTACCAAGCGTGTCCAGTGAAACATTTCTTAATCTTCCACAGATCCAGTACCTCCATTCTCCCAGACGCAGTCATAGGGGTCGTTCACAACGTACCGCCATTCGATACCCAGTGGGTTGAATCGACCAATAAGAAGGCAGCGTTGAAACTTGAGAAACTCGACACGGACTTGAAAAACTACAAGAGCAACTCCATCAAGGAGAGCATCAGGTAAGTTGCACAATGGGCCCTGGCCAGAAAATAATGCTTACAAAAATCCTGCTTAGCAATAATGAGCAGTATACCAGTCACAAGGTGTACATGTGATATAGTATTTTGGCTGGTAACCTTATTCTGATCAGCATAATTTTGTTTTGCTTTGCTTATTTTTGTGCTTGATCAGCTCAATGCAATTGGGCCCAGGGCCTTCTTTTTCAGCACTGCTTACCACAGAAGTCTGGGCTTACCGCACTGTAGAAAGCGCACGATTCTGTGCAGAATTCTGCACTTACGGCCTATAATGTTTCACAATGCACATCAAAGAACCCAGTTACACTTATTCCAGCCGGCTTATTCAAGACTTGTTCTAAATACTTTCTCTCTTTTTTGAGATAACAATACTGTCTGATGTGCAATTCTTAAAATTATATAATTTAAGACATATTTGGACACAAAATTATGCGAGTTATGAAGTTGGAGTTTACCAAATCAATATTGGATTATGAAATCATACGCCATTATTGTTATTATTTATTCCTTTTGGGTGGATTTTTTTCTGCAGGAGGGGACATGATGACCTTGGAGATCACTATCTAGACCAAGGTGACCTGAGCAGCGCCCTCAAGTGTTACTCGAGGGCCAGGGATTACTGTACGAGCGCTAAGCACGTTGTGAATATGTGTCTCAATGTGATCAAGGTATTTAAACAAATAAATAATTAACAAATAAAAAAAATTCACCGATGTGTGTTAGCACTGTATACTCAGTAATTTCCCGAGCTATGTGGAAGAAAAAAATCACAGCCATATCACTCGGTGCAATTTTCAATTCTTAAAGCCATTGGACCCTTTCGGTTCAGAAAAAATAATAAAAGTTCACAGATTTACAAATAACTTACAGGGTTTACAGAAGGCAATGGTGAAAGACTTCTCTTGAAATATTATTCCATGAAATGCTTTACTTTTTGAGAAAACAGCAAAACAATATAAATTCTCGTTAACGAGAATTACGGATTTGGTTTAAACACATGTCATGACACGGCGAAACGCGCGGAAACAAGGGTGGGTTTTTCCGTTGTTTTCTCCCGACACCGATTACCGATTGAGCCTAAATTTTCACAGGTTTGTTATTTGATATAGAAGTTGTGGTACACAAAGTGTGGGCCTTGGACAATACTGTTTACCGAAAGGGTCCAATGGCTTTAAGCAGGTTCTTACCAATTAGACCCGGTAGGTAGAGGTAGTTCGAATCCTATATTTTTAGCAGTGGGTACCGCAACGATTTCATGGATGGAGGTTTGCATTGGGATATAGAATATTTATTTGTTTTGCTGTTTTTTACCCTTGTAAAAAATGTAAAACAAAAATAATTGTCTTTATCCCGATGCAAACTTCCATTAAACTTAGATTTCATCACTTCATAAAAAAACAAAAGTCCAACCACGTTTATTTTGACACTGTGCCTGCAAAATGTATTTGTCACTTCGTAAAAACTAAAAATTTAAAATATATAGATCATTGGTTAACCCTTGCAAAAGACCGAAACAGTCAATTAATTTGTTTGTTTGTTGTTGTTTTTTGTGTATTTTTAGGTCAGTATTCACCTGCAGAATTGGTCCCATGTCCTGAGCTACGTAAACAAGGCAGAAGCAACTCCAGAAATATCAGAAAGTCATGTAAGTATGAGAGAATCTATTTCCAAATTTACTCAGTGTGTCTGCTGCCACCTGCAGTTTCAAAGTCGCCAGTCATTGACCCAGTTTGTCATTTTATAGAGCTACTTAAGCACAAAAAGGAGCTATAGCCGAAAACACAATATAATAATGCTTTACCAAAATGCAATTTCACATGTACGATTTTGAACCCATGTATACTTAGCAAAAGTTTGTGATGTTTGTGGGCGCAGAGATTAACCCATTTTTTTTCTGGTTCACGTAGCAAGCAGAAGCAACTTTGTTTACAAGTTTCCACAGACTTGCGAACTTCAGTGATTAAGTTCACTTATGAGGCATCCTTGGTCTCATTACCGGAAATATATAATAAAAACAATAAAATGCCAAGACCAGGGTTACAGAGGCCATGGCCTCTTTCACATAATTCCTTTCCTCCAAGAAATAAATCAATAAACCACTTTTATTTTGTTTCATCGACAGAGAGAGTCCAAAGACAATCTGACCATCGTCACTAAACTGAAGTGTGCTGCTGGTCTGGCTGAACTGGCTATGAAGAAATACAAGCCGGCCGCTAAATACTTCCTTCAAGCAATATTTGATCACTGTGAATTTTCAGACGTGAGTCTCTCAAATCATTGACAAAAATTTATCAGGTTTTGCCATGACTGTCTATGATTGTTTGTTGTTGATAGTGTTAAAAACTTAATAAATATATAAATGGGTTTGCTAAAGCAGAAATTACTGAAGGACCATCACTAACCTTGTGCATCTATGTCAATGTTGTTTTTTCTCTCCAAGCAACTTTCTTCACAATTTTCTTAAGAAAATGTTTGCTTCAAACACATTGGACTTTATTTAGCTGGTAAACCGCTGGCTCAGTTTGCATTGCTCAAAATACCTCCTGGTTCACTGGTAACTTTCTTGTGCCTTGCCATACGGGAATGAAACTGCAACCCTTGTATTTAATTTCTTGTTTCTGTATTTTCCCCCTGTTCAGTTGTTATCAGCCAACAACGTAGCCATGTATGGGGGACTGTGTGCTTTAGCTTCGTTCGATAGACAGGAACTTCAGAAAAATGTCATTTCCAGTAGGTCAGTATTAATGCATTAACGCTACTCTCACACTGTGGCGATATTCTTGTGAATATGAATATTTGAAATTCGTGATGAACTCGCCCCAAAAGTTTGGATTGGATAGTGAATATGTTCTCGGTCATCCCTCAACCTCTCCTTACCAATATCTTACACATAATACGCATGCTCTACCAACAGTACCAATGGCTTACCAATGCTTAAGAAAATTGATGGCGAATTAAAGCTTCACAACATTCACTGAAATTTAGGAAGCGCTTCGTATTGCTGCTCTTACAGAGTGGCGAATGTTCTTGCGAAGATGAATATTTGAATTCCGCACTGAATTTGTCCAAAATGGCAGTTGGATAGTGAATATTTTCATCTCGGTCTCACCCCTCGATTGTCCTCGGTCGGCCCTCTCCTTACAAATATATTACGAATGCTTACCAATGCTTGCCAATGCCTTTACGATTTTTGGCATCATCTATGAACCTTAAGCACTTGACGTTCCCTTCATCAGCCACCTGCTTCTTAAGAAAAACAAAAATTCTTCTTGTAACCAACCCCTCCTGTTTTATTCACACAGCTCATTCAAATTGTTTCTTGAGTTGGAACCCCAACTACGTGACATCATCTTCATGTTCTATGAATCCAAGTACGGGTCTTGTCTGAGACTCCTGGATGAATGTCGAGACAATCTCCTCCTAGACATGTACCTAGCTCCTCATGTCAACACGTTGTACTCCCAGATCAGGAACAGGGCCTTAATACAGGTAAGAGGAACGCATATTGTTGGTCAGGATTTTTCTAGAGTTCAGGATATATTTTATGAATCTCACTCCAGGCACTGGACATGCTTGGTAATTGTCAAAGACCAGTGATCTCACTTGGTGTATCCCAACATATGCATAGAATAACAAATCTGTGATTTTTTTTACTCAATTGGCCGTCTAAGTTGCAAGAGAATAATAAAAGGGAAAAAAACCTTGTTGCACAAATTTGTGTGCTTTCAGATGCCTATTAAAAGGCTTTGGGCATGAAGTCTTTTATTATAAGTTACCTCTTTCTACGATACTTCAGAGGGAGCTGTTTCTCAGCTTATGTTTCTTAACAGCTCTGCATTGCTTGTTACCTAGTAAGTTTTTATGTTACAAGTTATTTTGAGTAAGTATCAATAGTGTCCAGTGCCTTAATACAGGAATAGGAACACGGCTATTGTTGGTCAGGATTTTGCTAGACTTCAGGATATTTTATGGATTTTGCTTTGGGATCAACATTTTTTGAAAGACTACGTGAATCTAACATAGCCGACTGTTTACTGTAATTCTAAATATCTCCCTGATTGTTTAACAAAATCTCCCTGATTGCAAGATTCAGATGTTGGCAGCACTGACATTGCCAACAACGGAAGCATTTTGAGCCAAGTCTGTCAATGAATCTTATACTTTAGCAGCAGCTTGCAACAACAGAACGAATTCAAATTGCTGCTAGTTTCAGGGCAAGCTTAGTAGTCTGTTCGACAGAGGACATAAGCGAGTTGACCAATTGCAAACGACGGAAGTACCTTGAGCCAAGTCTATCCTAGCTGTGGCTTGCCACAACGTGATAGTATTCAAACTGCCTTTAACTTCAGGGCAAGCTCAGTGGCCTATTGGTAAAACATCTGCTCCAGCTGCTCTAGCTTGGCAAAGGTCAGGGTTTGAATACTACCCTTCAATATTATGTCTGTGGATTTTAAGTTTTCAAAGAATTCATGAAAGTACTGAGTATGCTTAACACACATTAGTGTATAGGTAAACAAAAGTAATATTATAATGTGTTTATAGTTATGTAGAGTATTTTAAAATATTTTTATTGTACGTTTTGTTTACTCTTGTTAATGTTAATCTTTATTCATTTGTACCTTCTGAGTATTTCAGTCCCTTTGTGTCAGCCGATATGTCCTATTTAAATTTTATTCTTTAGCACTTTCTTTTCAGTATTTCAGTCCCTACGTGTCCGCCGATATGTCCTATTTAAATTTTCTTCTTTGGTACTTCTCAGTATTTCAGTCCCTTTGTGTCAGCCGATATGTCCTATTTAAATTTTATTCTTTAGCACTTTTCAGTATTTCAGTCCCTACGTGTCCGCCGATATGTCCTATTTAAATTTTCTTCTTTGGTACTTCTCAGTATTTCAGTCCCTACGTGTCGGCCGATATGTCCAAGATGGCAACCTCGTTTAACACCACCATCCCTGAGCTAGAGGATGAGTTGATGCAACTCATTCTGGATGGGCAGATCAATGCCAGGATTGACTCGCATAATAAGGTCAGTACAGTGGGTCAGAAAGGTCATATCAGAGTCAAATCTTGAGGGTCAAATACGTCAAATCAAAGTAAGTTTTGGGGTCATGTACATCATCATTCTAGAGAGTGGGTTTGATATGTCAGATCAATGCCAGGTTTGAATCGATAGGGTCAGTATTGTGGGTCAAATTTATTTGTCAAACCAAAGTTAGTTTGGAATGACAAATCAGTTGTGTTTAGTTCAGAGAGTCATATGGATTACTAGTCAGATCTATGCTAGGACTGACTAACATGGTCGTATCAGAGTCAGTTTTGAGGGTGAAATAAGAGCAAGGTCAAGTGTGCACCATGGTTAACTAAAGGTTGACTATTTGACTCCGATTCCAGGCTGGTCGACCATTGGTTGGAACCAGCCTCATGGCCATAGTTTCTTCACTGGTCCAGATAGCCTGTTCCAAGCTAACATGTGTAAAGTAGAGGGGACCAATTGACACCATGAAAATTCCGAAGGCAATGGAGTGTTGAATACAGTGGTACCAGTTGTTGACTAGGCTTCCAAACAGTCATTTGAATGAGTGCGTCACTACGCATGTAAGTTGCTGGTCAGTAGTCGGCTTAATGTGCGCACTAGAACTTGCTCTTGGCTATGGTAAATCTGAAGGGTCAGTTTGATTGGTCAGATCAATGTAAGGATTGACTCAGAATAGTCCACGGTTGAGTCACACATGATTATGTTCCAATTCACCAGGTCTTGTAACTGTTTACTTTTTCTCGCTTTTCGTTTGTGTCACATATTCATTCTGTATAAACTGCTGTTCTATCATTTTTAATGCTGAATGTAAAAGCTTGTTTACTAAACGAGCTATTGTTTTGCTTAATACTTTTTCAATAACTATTATTGTTGTTCCTAAAATGTTATTAATTCACTTATTTACTGAATGGACCAGGGCTCGATTCCACAAA
This sequence comes from Asterias rubens, assembly GCF_902459465.1. Lineage (NCBI taxonomy): Eukaryota > Metazoa > Echinodermata > Asteroidea > Forcipulatida > Asteriidae > Asterias > Asterias rubens. The sequence goes on along the minus strand of NC_047068.1, from coordinate 12,486,426 downwards.
AAGCTATGATTGTCACTATTTCATTATTACGAGTCGTGTGCTAGCCATGCTCTCTGTGTAAAAAGAAATTTATTTTTTTCTTTTTTTCCCTTTTTTTTCTTCTTTTGCGATTTATATTGTTTGAACTTTCAATCTTTTACCATTCTCTCCATATATACTATGCTATTTCTTTTCAGGGGTTTGGTTATTTTTTGTTTGGTCTCTTTTTGATTTTTACCTCATTTACTTTTGAGTCGTTTACTGCAACTAGACTTTTGTTGATTCCAATTTAAATGTGTGTATTGGTTAGCCGGAATCTTGCTGTTTTGACGGTAACTGGTTTCTGTTTATTCTATCTTGTTTTAGAGTTACCTATTAACTCTTATATATTTGCCTTTATTTAGCTTAAAACTGCAGTATGGTATGTGTACGATGGTGTAATCTGCTGTGCGTGTATAGTTTCAATTGTTTTGTGCATGTTTTAGTATCATGCACCCTGCTTTTGTGATGTTATTTATACAATACATAAATATATTATATTTATGCAACGTTTTGTTTAATCTTGTCAGATTTATCTTTTTGGTATACACTCAGTTTTTTATTATTATTCAAGTGTAGCTTTTCTAATTGTGTTACTATTTACTTGTTACCATTGTATAAAGGACCCTCAGGATAGCAGTTTCTAATAAGGCTTAATATATAAATTAATTACAATCAAACAGAGACAGATTATCTAGTTGTGATATGTATGGACAAATACACACACAAAAAACAAACAAATTTGTTAATGGATGTTAAATTTGCATCAGGGATAAAGAATATTAATTTTGGTTTAACCCATTTACACCGATGTGTGTTATAACTGAATACTCTGGAAAGTACTTAGTATACAATGCAACACACTTCGGTGTATATGGGTAAAACCAAAATGAATTAACAAATTATTATTTTTATTTATTTTGGGTGTTTTTTGGTTTTAGATTCTGTATGCCAGAGACGTTGATCAGAGGAGTTCCACTTTTGAGAAGTCACTGGCCATGGGTAGGGCATTCCAGAGGAGGACAAAGGTATGTCATAAATAGGAGCATTGGGGTTGAGAAGGGGCAAGGAGATTTCTTTGATTAGTGGTAATCTTTTCTGTACATCATGTCTAAAAATAGGTTTGGTATAACAGTCTATTACACTGAGTTCAAGCTCTAGGTTCAATTTCACAGTTGCTGTTTAAGCAGAAAATGTTTGTCATTAACTGTCTGTTACACAAAATTAAGCACGATACCAGCCACATATACATGTAGATGGTGCATATGTGTCCTGGCTGATTGACTGGTAACCTTGTTTCGGTGAGCACATTCTTTTATGCTTATCTTTATTATGCGTTTTAGAATCTCTGTGCGAAATTTCATGAAGGTAGTTGTTCTTAAGCAGATAAGAAATATTGTTTAACAAGGCAGTGTGCTCGTCCTTTTCATTTAATCATCTTTTTTGTTCTTTCACAGGCGCTGATTCTTAGATCTGCAATGCTGAAGAATAACATACAAGTCAAGGTAGGCACCAATTACTCTTGATTACATGCTTCAATCTTAAACACAGACTCCCTAAAAAATTCTTTTACTTAGGTCCTGATGAGGCTTGGATTCCTAACATTATTATTAGTGTTCCATTTAAAGGCAGTGGACACTATTGGTAATTACTCAAAATATATATTAGCATAAAACCTTACTTGGTAACAAGTAATGGGGAGCTGTTGGTAGTGTAAACCACTGTGAGAAACGGCTCCCTCAGATATAAATTAGTTTTCGCGAAAAAAGTAATTTTTCTCGAATTTGATTTCGAGACCTCAGATTTAGAACTTGAGGGTTCGAAATCAAGCATCTGAAAGCATCCCTATTCGTGTAACAAGGGTGTTTTTCATTCATTATTATCTTGCAACTTCGATGACTGATTGAGCCCCAATTTTCACAGGTGTGTTATTTTATGCATATTATGTTGGGATACAGCAAGTGAGAAGACTGGTCTTTGATTACCAATATTGTCCAGTGTCTTTATTAAAGAAAATGTTAATAATTGTCAAATGTAAATTTATTAAACTGTCCCCATCTTGTTTTTCTTTCATTGGGTTTAATGCAACTAAAATGAGCCTGGAAGGGACACCTTTTTGTTTTGATATCAAGTTTTAAATCATAACTTGATATTTGAAATTTAAAAAGTTGCAACTCTGTCCCCTGGCTGCAGCTTCCCAAAATGTATCGTAAACTTTGGTTTGATCCCTGGCTACACTATAGTTACAAGTTGAATGACTTGCACCCCTAAACAAAGATATTGACTGATAGGCAGACCCCTTATGTAGAGCTAGATAGCTCAGTTGGTAGAGCGCTGGCACGTTAATCCGGATGCCGTTGGTTGAAATCCTGCGCTAGTAAATTTTTCTTTGTTCAACCCTGAATCTGTTTTATATTTTTGAGAAGTAATGTTTTTGAAGAAAGAAGAATGAATAAGATGGATGCAGCCAGAAAATAAAATTCTTTAAAAATATTTGACTTTGGTTCTTTCAAAAGGTCATCCATTTTAGGTTGCCTTTTGAGATAACCTAACCCTGGGGGTGTAAAAATTGTGTTTTTAGTTTGTGCAATTCAATTGAATTGAGTTGGGTTGAATGAATAATGACTGAGGGAAAACTATTATTTAAAGGCAGTGGACACTATTGGTAACTACTCAAAATAATTATTGGCATAAAACCTTTCTTGGTGACGAATAATGGGGAGAGGTTAATGTTATAAAACATTGTGAGAAACGGCTCCCTCTGAAGTGCCATAGTTTGCGAGAAAGAAGTAATTTTCCACGAATTTGATTTTGAGACCTCCGATTTGGAACTTGAGGTCTCGAAATCAACCATATAAACGCACACAACTTCGTGTGACAAGGGTTATTTTTTCTTTCATTATTATCTCGCAACTTATTTTATGCACATGTTGAGATACACCAACTGTGAAGGCTAGTCTTTGACAATTACCAATAGTGTCCACTGCCTTTAAGTTTTGGTTTATTCATGCTTTGGCTTGGCTTGTGAAGGGCGCCCTCACATGCCATACTCCTCAAGGATTTTAATCATTGCACAAACATTCTCAGTCTAGATTTGTTATGATCTTTCTTAATACTTCTTTCCTCCACCCAATATGTTTAACTTAGAAAACATTGGCAAAGGGCAGTTATTATTTTTTCAGTTTGCTTGAATGTGGAAAGGAATTAACTTTTAATATTTGCTGATAGCTGCTGTATCAGGGAATCTGTTAAAGGGTCTATGTACTTTTTGTAGGACAAAAAACACAATGTCAACTGAATTACACTAAACTTGCACAGTTTGAAGATAATGGTAGTAGAAAGCTTCACTGAAAATATTACTTGCTTAGGTGCTGTAGTTTTTGAGAAATGAGTAAAACAATGTCATGAAAATAATTTTCGTCTCAGTGATCATGAGACGAAAATTATTTTAGCATGTAAAAATGTATTTTAATGACATTGTTTTACTCATTTCTCAAAAACTAAAGCACCTTAGCAGCTAATATTTTAAGGTTTGCTTTCTACTATCATTATCTTCAAATGGTGTAAGTTTAATGTAAATCTGTGGACATTGTGTTGTGTGTTACACAAAGTACCCAAATCCTTTAACACATTTGTTTGAAAGGCTGTTAACTATAACATTGCTGTCCAAACTTTAAAACTCTATTCTCAAAAAACTGACTCCGATACATGATTAGGTATTGATTTTAAATCAATTTAGTGATACAAATTGTAATGTAATTAGGTTGTTATGTGTTTTTTTGGAGAAAGAAATAATGCCCCCAAATATATTTTGACTTTTCTCAAAGGATGGAACAACTCAATGTTATTTAAATTTCCTGCAAGTTAGATTTCTGGATTTTTTGTTTTTGTTTTTTTAATATAAATAAAAGCCCTTTCCCCTATAATGGTCTGCCCGTTTATCCTTGAATCAAGTTGACCACCAAATTTAAATCATTCGACTGCATGGGATGCGTATAGTGGCACAACTGTGCCGCAAACTAACTGTGTACTTTGTAGATGCATTCTGCACATGATTTCATTTATCATAGGCTGGCCTAGTTTATCCATCATTCAAAACCACGGTAGATGATATTAAATGTTCACACAGTAGGAGGATTGACTGTACTGTATAGCTACATTCACCACACGATACCATTATGCAGGCTGGTAAAGTTACTATGTCATTCAAAACAACATTAGATGCTATTGAATAGTCACTCAGACAGTAGAAGGGTTTACTGTGTACTGTGTAGACTGTAGATGCATTTACCGCATGATATCATTATTCTAGACTGGCATCTATCCTTCAAAACCTCAGTAGATGATACTGAATGGTCAGACAATAGGAAGGTTGATTGTGTATTGTGTAGATAAATTCACCACATGATATCATACTATAGTATTGTAGGTTGGCATACTTTATCCTTAAACCCACAGTGTATATTGAGTAGTCCAACAGTAGGAGGGTTATACCATAACCAACCCCTACTCAAGCAAAGCACAGTTGTTACAATTATTTCACTGAACCTTTTGTGTGTTTCCACCCACTTCCCGTCTCCTGACCTAATATAGTTTGCTAATGTGAGTGTGAACGGAGGTGAGCACATATCCATTTTCACAACCCCGAACCCTTGTTGTCCATCTAGGGGTGTGGCCATGTGACCAAGCTACAGGGGGACATTAGTAACCCCACCCAAAAGCACATGTTAATTAGTCTTTGATTAAAGTCAAAACAGATATTTTGGCGAAGATATTTTTGGTAATTCGTTCAGTAGAAGAAAACAAAATTGCTCAGGAAGTTTGTTTGTAAAGTAAATTTATCTGCTAAGCAAAAGAGTTTCAGTGCACCAGTTATAAACATTAAACTTTATATTGCCGGTAACCTGTTTCTGCTAAGCCAAAAATTGTGCTTTACTTGAATTTTATGTGTCAGAGCTGTTTAAGCACAAACAGGAAGAAATGTTCTTACCAGAAAAGAGTTGTCGGTCGAAGCACTAGGAAAACGCCATCATATGTACTGTGTGCAGCTTGTTTCCTGCTTATTTTTGCTCAGTAGGAAACTGTCAATAAGCACATTTGGCTGCCTAAAGCAGTTCCATGCGTGGGATGAGATTGTTAGCAATATTGGTACCCTCCCTATCACTTTGGAATCAACATGGCCGCACTCATATAGATATTGGTGTAGTTATGGTATTGCATGAAGTTGTTTAAGTTCAAAAGTGTCATGTTGGAGAACACTACAACTGCTAAATAAGTGCTAATTGTTGTTAACTAAATTTTGACTATTTTGGGAAACACAGAAGTATCTAGCTTAGTATAATACTGCAGGATTGAAACTAGTAGTTTGCAGTTGAACCAGTAATATTCTGTGATGTAAAATGTGTAGAACGTCAGTTTGTTTTGAGTGGATGTCTTTGCCTGTGTGTTGATTTGTTACCCCTGTGACTTTCCTTCTGGTTGGAGTTCTTTGACAAAATTCTTCCTCTCCCCAAACATTTGTCTTAGTGACTTCTTGTAAAGAATGTATTCCTGTGTTAGTACAATGCTGTGGTTTGTTGTGGTTCAGTCAGTTATTCTATCTATCTTTGCTTAAAATGTGCCAGAGCTCTGATCCTGTTTTACAGCTACTTTAGCAAGACATTTTTTTAAGGGAAATTTATTTAAACTTGTTTAAAGAATGTTTTAATTTATCATTTAATTGTAATTTTGATATTTTTTACACACTTTTTGATATTTTTGAGCACTTATTTGCAATAATAGAACAAACATCAGGCTCCAACCTCAAGGTTTTCAAATGGTTATCCAGTAGAATGAGAATCAGTATTCAGTGATGCTCTAACACACTGGGAGTAAGACTGAGTATGGCGGTAGCATCATCAACTTAAAAAAATTAAGATTTTTTTTATAAATTAGAGTGTTGAGTCTTTGCAATACATTCATTCAAACGTACTGATGAAATTTCAAATTCCCCCTGCAATTTCTAAAGCCTCCCTTCCCAAGTAACTTCACAGCTTTCCTAACCACTTTTGAATAAAACAAAATTCCTAAGCACTACTTCCTTGACTTTTCTTTAAAGGAAGAACAGAGCAGAAGTCCTTTCTGAAGCACTTAACCACCAACCTAATTAAGAATCGTGTTCGGTTTCATAACTTGGCGTCACTGTACATTATGACAAAATGTTCAGCCATTCAGACTGTCAGAAAAATTTTCATGGCCAGACTTGATTGCCGTTTTATTAAGTTCTACTCCTCTGCCAAAGTAGCAATTATTACACCAACTAGACGCATCATGTCTTAGTTCTTGGAACAGAATCGCCCTGGGATTACTTTAAGACACTTCTGCTATCATGGGTAAGATTTTTCTGCAAGTTTGAAGTAACCATTCGGGTCCATTCAACTTAAAGGGTTCTGTGTGATATGTAATGTTGTATTGCTGTGTTAGTAGTGTGTGTTTACCACAAATTATATTGTATGCATAGTTTATCTATCATTCTAGACCTTATTGGGTATTATTGAATGTTCAGACAGTAGGAGGGTCGGCTGTGTACTGTGCATTCACTGCATTACATCATATTGCAAGCTGGCATAGTTTATCCATCATTCAAAACCACAGTGGATGATATTGAATGGTCAGATGGTAGGAGGGTTGACTGTGTACTGTGTATCGTTCGCCACATGATGTTACTTACTGGCTATCGTAGTTTATCTATTATTTAAAACCACAGAGAGTGATATTGAGTGGTCAGGCAGTAGGAGGTTTTAGGAAAAATTTATGCTCTTGATTTTCCATAGTTATAAAAAAACAAGTTTAAAAAAAATTGTATTTTCTACAAACATAAACAAAATCAAACTCAGAATATTTAGACCCCCGAAAACCCAAAAGCTCAATAAAAAATTAAAATCAATATGTATGAAAGATTTTTTAATGTTTATAATTTGAGAACCATTTTTTTTATACTAAACTTCCAAGCATCGTCAAACTTTTTTATAAACACATCTAAATTTATATATTTTTTTAATTGTGTTGTTGGGGAGTGGACACTGTAACAGTTACACAAACACATCTTCAAGTGGTTGATAAATGTATGCAATATTCTAGAAACGTGATACAGAGAACTGCTTCGGGCAAAAGGGTAAAGTATCCAAGCCATATAGACTTATCCTCCCACTTACCTGTGGCGGAAAAAGGGCCCCAGGTCTAAATCAAAAAATTTATCATCCCCATTTGCTACAAATTCCTCATCACCGATTGGTCAGTGCACAAGGTCCGCTTGAGGAATTTTATGTAGAGTGCTGGTTTGTACTTCAACAGGGTGTGTGTAAATTGCCAGGGATGTGATTTCTCCGTTTTTAACTGGAAATCAGATGATTCAGTGTGTTTTGGGTTTTTTTAAACCCTCGCCCCGAAAAAAAATGGGGGAAAAAATTGTTGTTGTTGTTTTAAGCTTGTTTTAATTGTTTTCATTAAATATAAGATCAAATTCATGTGGAAATTAAGATAAAACCATAATTGAACAACCCAGATTGCAGAGTAGAGCTTTCAAAACCCAAGATAAATGTATGTAAGCAAAAGGCTTCTCACTAGGAAGCTTTCACGCTCAGCCTATCACATCCCTGAACTGCTAAGAAACCACTGTCGTGATATCCTTGTGTGTTTTTGGTCATGGTGAGGTGGATTACCCGACGATAATTGATCTATCACGGTGAGGTTGCTTCAAAGGGAACTGCGCGGTTAAATTGTCTTTACTTTTTGTGTGCTGTGTGCGATTAAATACGGCAAATTGCTGCCCGGCTATCATGAAGCTTTTAGTAGCTATGTCAATGGTTGTGTAACCTGGAATGAAAGAGATGTGATGGCTGGGGGAGGGAGTAAAGCCTAAGATAAGGTACAATTTTTGTTCAAAGATTAACATAAAACTTTACTTATAGTTGGGCAGATAGTGGAAATGTTTTGGGGGATTATGCTTTTGATGATCAACATCGAATTTGGCATGCGGTCAGAGTATGTCATGAGAAAGTGTTAGGCTGTAGGGTTGTCACGGATTTGTCCTTCAAAAAAAATATAGGAAGTATAGACCTATCTTTTTTAGCCCACAGACACAAGTGCTGCACGCTGAGCCGCCACTGCTGGGATGCTGGCAGTGCAATATTTTACACATAAAGATATGGGAAAACAATTTACCCAAGCCCCAATGATTACCTCCCGAATTCCCTATCTATACCCCAACCCCAATCCCCTACCTCCCAACTCCCCTAGCCCCTAATCCCAAATTCCCTACTCTTACCCAAACCCTGATCCACTACCTCCCAAATTCCTTACCCTCGCCCAATCACCAACCCCTACCTCAACCCAAATCCCACTCATCCCAAATCCCCTACCTTCATCCCAACTCCCATAACCAACCCCCAAATCCCATACCCTCAACCCCATCAACGATCCCCCTACCTCCCAAATCCCGTAACCTCACCCCAATCCCTCACCTCCCAAATCCCCCATCCTCATTACCAACCCCAACCCCCCAAAATCCACTACCCTTACCCCATCCCGGATCACCTACCCACCCTTCACTCCCCCTTCCCCATTTTCTGTCGCCTCCTTCCTACCTCCCAATTCTCCCACCATCATCCTCATATTCCAAATCCCCTACCCTCATCTCATGCCCCAATCCTTACCCTCACCCCCAAACCCTTCCTTAAAAATCCCCTACCCTCACAACAACCACCATCACCTACCCACCCTACACTCCCCTTCCCCCTCCACAATGCTACCTCCTCCTTCCTACCTCTCCATTCTCAACCTACTCCCTCATATCCCATTCCTCTACAACCCCCCCCCTTAATTTGCCACACTCTTTATTGATCTACAAACCTGACACTGCAACTGTACTGCAACCCCTCCGGGCTCCAATTGTGGGGGAAAACTCCAAAAGCCCTCTGGGCTTGTAGTTTAAATCTGAACAATAGAATCAAAATGGAAAAAAAGAACTAACTACACAGCTTAAGATGTAAACTGTTTTTGAACAAATAATCTTTTTTTGTTTCAAAAAGTAAAGAGAAAATCTTTATCATTTATCTTAAGAACAATTGTAAACCAATTTCTAAAAGAATTGAAAGATGTTTATCAGAATGAAAATCCACATTTGAACATTACAACAATTGAAAAATGCAAGACTGTCCAACTCATTTGTTAACTGGCCCGGGGCTAAAAATCAATGGCCTCAGACCTGCGGTCCAGTGTTAAATTTCAAGCCCTACCTGGAAATACTGAAACACATGTAGCTTCTCAATTCCTCTGTACTGAAATATTCAGAAATTAATTACAAATAGGAAAAGTTTTTTTTTTTCGTGTCAAAACATCAGGGGCTAAAAATGTCTATTTTAATCCATCCCTACCAGGAACATGTTAAGATTGCATCTGTCTGAATCTGATGAAGATTTGAAGATACAAAAAGCCTTGAATACTCATACCAAGAAAAGAATAGAAGAAGAACAAAAATAAAAGAAAAATAGTCTCAATTTATAGTCGTAGATAGGATCAGATTCCCTGGGGAATGGGAAGTGTTTGTTTATTCTAAAATGGCTTTCTCTGTATGTTTAAAGCACATCATTTTTTATTTTGAAAATGGCAATGGCTCTAAGAGAGTTCCAAAAATCATTAGCTGCATCCAATATCATGCCTGTGCTCATGTAAGCTTACAATTGTGTTCTCACAAAAATTTAATGCAGTTTTTCTGCCCAACTGCGAGAAAGAGAAATGTCAATGCAAAAGTTCCATTCTAACCTGTGAAATACATTTGCACTGGATTTTTTACTTGCTGGTAAGCAGAGCCATACAATTGATTAATATTACTGTTTAAGGACAGCATGTTTGCTTAGCACAGACAATTTTGTTTAGCAAAACTAGATTACCTGCCAAAGTACTGTGTAATAACATTTATACATTACCAGTGACTGGTTCCCAGCAAATATTTTCTAAGGAGTTGTTTTCCAGCTTAGCAGGTTAATGAAAATGAGCATTGGGCCCAATTTCTTAGAACTGCACAAGCTGAAATGGTTGCTTAACAGTTTACTGCTAAGCAAAACTAAGCAAGAAACCAGTTATAGGTGGGACCTGTGATGTGTTATTTATGGCTGGCAGCCTTATACTTTCTGCTAAGTAAAATTGTTTCATGCAAATTTAAGTGTGAAGCGCAAAAATATACACCTTTTAAGTTTTAACGCTGAACTATCGCGAGGGAACCCTGTAGAATTGCTGCCCGTCATCCTGGGTGAAATTTGACCCATTTTTTCCTGCTCCTCAAGCAGTGATGTTTTTGCGGAGTTGAGTGGTGAGGGAATTTAGACTAAATGCCAGGCCATAGGTCGAGTGCCGTCTGGGGCTCTAAAGTGCTTTGCCAAGTTACGTACTTTTTTTTCATCGACAAGTTTTAGGGCAAAGATATGTAGAGTAAATCAGACATTTTCGGAAATTGTTATGTTTTATGCATACATAAATGTTTCGTTTCATTTTTTCTGGTAGATTATTTTTTGTTGTCATTAAGGGTATGTTAACTTCTTACAGTTGATTGATGCAGTTTGAGTTAGAAAATGTAAGCCTGTTGCGTCTGTCGGTAGAGTTCCTTGACCCTCCTTCTCCTATTCAATTTACCGGTAGAGAAAATAGAACTATATGTTGCAAACTGCTTACAGCCAAATAGACTCATGGTATCTAGTTAATGAGCTCACGTTTTGACCATAGAAGAGTCTTTCTTGAGGTCTTAACTCGAGAAAGACTCTTCTGGGGTCAAACCTCAGGCCCAGGCCTGATAACTTCACGGAGGCAACGGAGGCCTCTGTGTCCCTTGGTCATTGCCTTGGTGCCCTTGAAATGCTCCAGTACAAATTTGCAATTTCATCATAGGGTGCCCTATACCAAGAAGAAAATGCCTTGGTGCCTTTGCCCTTTCAAAAACGAAGCATACAGCCCTGCAGGCCATTAACTGTTTGTTTAACTTATTACTAGTCGATTAACTAGACACGTTCTACATGATCTAGTGAAAAATCTACCCCGCATGCTTGATTAAAATTGCAAATTGAAATAAGGTTGGCTCACACAAACTTGCTCATATCTTTCCTGAAGTACCTAACGAGACAATTTTAAAGAAATCTACACTTTTGGTTCAGATTGAAATATTTCCCTGGAGGATTCCAAGGGATTCCAACTCTAAAAAAAAAAGGCCACACACACTACAGGAGCACTTTCTTGGGTCGCTTGTCATGATTATCTCTGGATTAGCATAGTAGACAAGAAAATGCCCACGCTAAGTGAGTTATTAAGTCGGGATTGTAGTGAAATGTTATTGACGAATATCCCCGAAGCGTTAGATCTAGTGACATAATTATTACCATGGAAACTGGGAGCTATTGGATTTCTTTTTTGTCAATACTGACGTAGGGTAATGATTCATTTTCGATGAAAACAGGGGACTTATATAAAATAGATGTTAAACTTGCATCGTTGGATAAATAAATTTTGTTTTTTTACCCATACACCGATGTGTGTAAGCACTGTATACTCAGTACTTTCCTGAGTCCTGTGAACAAATATCACAGGCACCTAACAGGTTAACACACACACACACTTATCCCATCGAACCCATGTCCACCACTTGTAATATATTTATCGACACGTCGCGCCGGGTGTTTTCATCTTGGCTTTTTAACTGCATCATCACTTTATAGAAAAAATGGTTCTAGTATGAGCGCCATAATCAGTAAGCTTTCAGACTGAAAATAAACAGAAAATAGAATTAGCTGTTGCAAACAACTTACCAACCAAATGGACCGATGGGATCAATGCAAAAATAAACGGTGATGTTTTTTATTCTAACCAATCCTGTGTAATACCTTTTAAATGAAAACAATCATTCAGACATAAAAGGAAACAGACAAATGACGTGTTGTTAAAAAAAAACATAGTGGCAGCTTCCATGTTGGTACAGATTAAATTCTAATCAACCCACAAACACACACACACACGTATCCCCGCGAACCAAACGTCCACCACTTGTAATATACTTATCGACACGTCGCGCCGTGGTGTTTTCATCTCGGCTTTTTAACTGCATCATCACATTTTAAGCGGCAAGACAAACAAGCAAGTCAATACTACTACCGTGATGTCAATATATATTAACGGACACGACCAGCATCCACTCTGATGTGAAGATGGGTCTGAGGACCGCGTCGGTGTTGAGTGACGGGTGAATCAATACTGGTACCCCGTCTACTATCCCCGGTTTACCAAAGCCCAGGCCGGACAAGATGAGACGACTGTTTTCTCACGAGCTTCGGAACTGTTTTGTCGAGATATATTCGTTTCCTCAGGAGATGGGATTATGTTGTATGTTCTGATGAGACCAGAGTACAAGTCGTCGGTTCAGTTCTCAAGAATGATTGATCCATTTTCGGGGGAAAAAATTAAATAATGGATTTTCGTTTTTTAATTTATTGACACAGCTGATCTTAAAAGGTTGTAGTAAGGTTTTATGATGTAGTATTATTTACCCCAAAAAAGAGCTAATGGTCTGACGTTTGGACCCAAGCAGAGTCTTTCTCAAAGGCTGAACAAATATTTAAGCCCTCGATTTTGTTAGCCTTAAAGAAAGACTCTGCTAGGGTCGAAACGTCAGGCCACTAACTATTTTTTTCTTTTATACCATAGGTCCTTTTTGGTTTGTGAGCAGTCTGTAACAACAAATCCTATTTTCCCGTATTGTTATTTGGATGTGGAAAAAGTAAAATCGATTTATTTATGTATTCATGTTTAAAACAAGCACGCCATTGTTGTCTAGAAAATCTTTCAGTACTAAGACACAAATTCCTGGATACTCGGCTGTTGGACTCAGTACTTGAATATCAGAGTACCAGGTACGAAACACTTCTTGTACTTGATGGCCCACGGAAAAACAACACACTTTAATGGGCCCCAACATTCAAATTCACGCCAGACTTGCGCCTCTACAATGAGGCTATTGACCTTTGGACACGCCCCCATAGCTGAGGTCAAATAATGCGCGACAATCAGCCAATGATGTCTCTTCTTTTCAAAGAGGGAACCATTTTTACGCTTTTGATGCATCTTTCGTTATAACGCCTACGTGGGAACTTCTTAGAAAAAAATATCCTTACCATGGGTTGAAATACAATCAATGACCTACGTGACTGCACAAGTGAAAAGACTGCTCCGCATTTACATGTAACACTATCAAAAGATCATGCTCACACATTAGAGTTGCCCTCAAATGTGCAAATATCCAAATGAAATAGCTTAACTTTACTCTAGCGCTGTTGTGAAATGTATTAAGTAATAATCATCCCATAAACCACAACAGTTTTCGCATTTGTTTCCAAAGAAAAGTCAAGCGGATTCTGATTCGTCTTGTTGGTGGAAATTTAATTTAACTTCATCAATATTGTTTTTAAGCAGACTGAATCTGTTTTGCCATCTCAAAATAGTGTTTGTGTAAATAATATGCAGTGACATAACTAGGGGCACAGGAGAGCCCCCCCTACCACTATTGATGTTTATTGCCAATTGCCCTCATTGCCCCCACCCCAACCCAGTTTGAAATCTGGACTTAAAACTCAAAATTACTCAAAAAATAAGTTACATTTTAGGAGCTTTTAAGTAGTATTTTCAGTGTTTTTTTTGTTTGTTTTTTTTTTTCACTTTTTATTTACATGACAGTCAATGAACTTGCTTTTACCTCCAGGGCAGATTATCTAGCAAAACATTGTAAATGAAATAAGAGTGCTGAAAGAGTGGCTTGTTAGGAATGGAAACTAGTTTCAATGGGAGACTTTCTGGGACGATAGAGGGCAGCAGACTTACCGGGTAAATCCATTGTTCTCAGAATTATGCGCATGTTCAGAACTACGTAGACAATGGAAATTTACCCGGTATGTCTGCTGCCGCCTAGCGTTGGAAAGTCTCCTATTGGCCGGATGTGCTCCCCTAGGAAAAAATGGTGCAGCCCCCTTTTACCCACGTTTCGTCACTCAAGTTACGTAAACAGCAACCTTTTTTTCCTGTTCTGTATTATTATTATTATTTATAATTTTGTTCAGTTAAAAGCTTCTTGTTTTCTTTTTGCTTGTTTGCCTTTCAGTTACTTTTGTTTTTTAGTTTGAGGGGTTGTATCCTTTTTTTGTTGTTATTTTACAGATTCAGCCCCAGGGTCAGGCACAGTCTTGAAATCAGAGTAAAAATAACCGGAAGTAAGTTCATTTTGTGTTTTTTTCTTTTCTTTTGCTTTTCTGTTTGTCTTCTGAGCTTTTCCCCTCTTTTTCTCCAAGAGAGTTTGAAGATATTCACTCAATAATTGCCCCCCAAAAAAATAATGGCCTGACACTTCAACCCTAGTGTAGATTTTCTTACAGGCTAAATGACAACATATCAAACATGAACATAATATTCTAATTGTTACAGAAGTAGTATAAAGTGCAAAAACATAAATAGAGAGAGGGGGGTGGGCATAAACCACCCAGAAAACAGCAAGGGGTAAAACAACGAATAAAGATCTAATGGGTTGGAGGGATGGGGCTGGTTTGACCAAGAGTTAAAAACACAAAGTACCGAATCAAAAGTGGGGAAAAGGGAGAAAAAGTAATAAATTAGTGAATGAGGCAGATATCTAAAATGGAGGATATCAGTGGGGAAAAGGAGAGGCTAAGACAAAAGGTTATTGTTTTAGTCATTTCCTTTTTTGATGTTCAGACCATGGGGTTGAATGGTCTGAAGGCGCCTTATCCTCAATTATCTCGGAGATCTCCCTTACTTAGACAAACATTCTCAGTTGTCACTCGATAATTCTTACACTTGTAAAAGTATATTTAATTAATGTCAATTTCAAAACTGTTTGCGGCCTTTTATTGTTTTTATCTCTCTATGGTATGTATTCCCCCCTGTTGGCTTTCGTGTACATGTACCTCAAAGTTAAGTGGTCCAGATTTTCATTTTACTTGAGTATGACAGATATGTTGGCCTTTCTCTCCTGTTTTGTCAGCCATTTTGTCACCTTTTGTGCTTCTCGACTCGTTTCGTGTGCTGCTGCTGAGCGATTGGACTTAATTCAATTCAGACAGAAACACAATAAATCCTTTGGGAAAGATAAAATTGAATCATTTCTTGTACAACGACTTCTTCGTTGGTCACAACTGAATGGGGATGTCGAATTCATCAGATTACATCTAGTGTTGTTTGTGTGTCACGTGGCTCAGCTCAGAGCAAGCCTTTTTGCATAGCAACAGCCAGACGTTTTTTGTTATGCAATACACAATACACATTCGTCGAAAATTGTTTAAGGGCGTTCAAGGATTTGCAGGCCTCAAAATAACCCATGGCACCCACAGCAATTGATGTGGTGCCTTGTGCTTTTGCTTGACCTTTGCAAAGCTCCCAAACCAATTTAAAGTATCCTCGGCTGTGTAGGCAGGGAACTCCGTGCTTAAGCGTATTACATAGATGTTTGCTTGTACACATGCATACTTCGTGCTACTAGGCATTAAACGCTTACCCAGCTAGGGCAGAAATTTGGCACTGGTACAGTAAGTAGAGAATGATGGTTGTGAGCGCAGAATGGGAGACTTTCTGGGACGATAGAGGGCAGCAGACTTACCGGGTAAATCCATTGTTCTCAGAATTATGCGCATGTTCAGAACTACGTAAACAATGGAAATTTACCCGGTATGTCTGCTGCCGCCTAGCGTTGGAAAGTCTCCTATTGGATAGTCGCTGAAATTGACAAAGTTAAGCGGAAACCTTGATCTGACATAGTTTGAGGGGTTTCAAAATGAAGCATTCTGTTGTCACCAAACAAGTCAGTGTACCAGACATTATTCAAATTTGAAGGGATGAAGAGGTTCATTAGAACTTTTGCGGTGATTTACGTTTCATAAATTTTCTTCAAATCTACACCCACTCCATGAATGATTTAGGAAGAAGATATTTTTAAAGTAATTTTGTTCATGATTTGACATGAGCGAAGGTATCTTCACTGCCGTCCATCCTCTTAGAGTTCTACTTTTACTGTCGGCAACGTTGGATGGAATCAATTGAAAATTGCAATCCCCTGGAGGATTTTGGGGGTTGGCAAAATTCAAAGTCACGTCGCTGTAGCCGTGGCATATTTACAATGGACAATGGAATTGAATTTGTGGAACACTGTATTGATTTTTACATTAAACGTCGAGCGTATGTGGGATTAGAAAATTTAATTTTAGCGTCAGGGCGGTTGTTTTTTTCAGTTAAAGATCCACTCAAGGTCTTCTGATAAAGAACAAACAAAATCACCAAACAAAAGCTGGGTTCGTTTCTGTGGTAAGACTTAACAAAAATATTGTGTGTGGATAGTACTCTATGGTCAGAATGTATTAATTACTTGGTCACAAGCTGTTGATAGTGTAAAACATTGTGAGAAACAATTCCCTCTGAAGTAACATAGTTTTTGAGAAAGAGGTAATTACTCACTAAATTATTTGAATCTGAGTAAGACTTCAGGCCTGAAGCCTTTCTCAGGTATCTGAAAGCCCACATATTAATTGTGCAACAAGGGTGTTTTTTTCTTTCATTATTTTCTTGCAACTTGGATGACCAATAAAGCCCAAATTGTCACAGACTTGTCATTTTTGAATATGTGTGGATACACCAGATTCTTGGTCTTTGACAACTACCAAAGGTGTCCAGTGCCTTTAAGGTTTTGTTTTACTTCAATCCCCACTCTGCCATAGACCTTTTCGCAAATACCGGGGCGCGCGCGTAAAGCTTGGAATTAGGTGCATTGTGGTCTAGCTGGTATCCAAATTTGATCCATATATATCCCACAATGCACCTCATTCAACAGTCTGCACTTGCGCATTGGTATTTGCGATAAGGTCTATTTGTGGACGTTTATATCAGTCACTGACGTACACATTGGGGGGGGGGGGCACTCTCACGACAGTTTTCTCCTGGTTGTTCCACTTCAGAGGTCTACCTATTTGTTTGTCGCTGTATTTACAGGATTCTGTTGCTAGGTTACAGTCAAGGATACCACATAAGGCCTCCGGGGAGGCTATCAATCTCTGGTAGAGGCTTTTGTCCGGCTTCGTTGAGACGGTGGATAAACCACTGATTGCGAGGTCCCTTTGAAACTGTACCCCTTCATCCGAACCCGGCTGCAGATTGGTCTCTGTATGTCTTGCTGTTAGGGACTCGTATCCAGTCTCAGGCGGGAATTGATAATTTAAAAAGTATATATGTAGATCTAGCTGTAGTGGGATTGGAAACTCGGGAGAAGGTGATTTTGTGGAGGGCGATGGGACAGAAGACGAAATTGGTTCATCTTTTAACTAAATAGTGGTGAACTTGTAGCAGGAGTTTAAACCAAGATAAACACCAAGTAGAAAACATTCCATAGACCTCATTTCAATTCAGCGGCCTTTACCTAAACTTAAATTTGCTCCAGAATGCCCCACAGTTTTGAAAAAATCCTTGGGAGCACCCTGATGAGTTTCAGGCTTGGAATTTCATCTTTGAGAGGGAAAGGTCGTTCATTTCACTTTGCGCGGGTCGTCCACTTTAAAACCAGCAAGATGGGACACTTTCGAAGGAACACAAAGGGCAAGACCACGGGGCAACAGAGGCAGTGGCCTCCATGAGTTTAAACATAAAGTAAACAAAAGACAGAAATAACACCCGTAGAAATCACTCTATTGTGGGAAACTACAAACATTCTCTCTCTATATCTTCATCTGTCTGTCAACATCTTCCTTTACTGTCTGGAAACCTCCTCTGGGGTCCTATATCCCACATTGGTCGACGTGCAAAAAAGCAGGTGCAGACAAAACCCAAGGCATACAAAAAGTCCCAGATATGTAGTGCTAGTATATGAGCGTTTATTTAGCATTCTGGCTCTACTTTTTTTACGTTCCCAAAGAATACAAACATTCCCTTATGAGGGGTAGAAGCCACTGCCCTAGAGCTATCTGCACTGCCATTCAGGTAGTTTTTTTAAAGGGGCTAAAAAGCACTAAACTTAGAGATCAAGCAGTGGGTTGTACTTTAAGCCTTTTTGAGGTATGGCTGACAGGATAAGAGTTTATCTTTGGTTTGGGTGTATACAGACAAATTCACCCAAACCTTGTAGTGGCATTGTGTCCGCCATATCTCAAGAAGGCTTATAGCAGCCAAGAGGGCTAACACTTTCAAAAGACAGTATTGTCACACCATCACTAAGGATGTTCCCCTTAAAGTATGTTTGTTAGGCTCGTCTAACCTCTTGCCAAAATGAAGACTTGTACTAAGAATGGATTTATTTACCAAAGTGGATTTCAAAATGGAGCCGGATATTATTAACATTTAAAAAAAAATTGCTAGGTAAGTTGACCCCCTTTTTCCTGTGGTCAGAGACCCTTCAGTATCCACTTTAATACTCCAATCTATAATAACTCAACACCCAGTGTTTGGACTTGATGAGCAATTGTTCATTTAGGCCCAAAACTCTCACAATCGAAATCTTCTTTTACTTCCCATTTGTGCTTGTCCCCTGCACACCGCACCTGTACACAGTATGACCGACGAGCATTTACAAACAGTGCACCGACAATCTATGTGTACCTATTCACATTTATTAAAGCCATTGGACACTTTCGGTAAACAGTATTGTCCAAGGCCCACACTTTGTGTATCACAACTTATATATGAAATAGCAAACCTGTGAAAATTTAGACTCAATCGGTCATCGGAGCCGGGAAAAAATAACGGGAAAACCCACCCTTGTTCTCCGCACGTTTCGTCGTGTCATAGCATTCGTAATTCTCGATAGAATTGATAATATTGTTTTAATGTTTTCTCAAAAAGTAAAGCATTTCATGGAATAATGGTTCAAGAGAAATCTTTTACCATTACCTTCTGTAAACCTTGTAAGTTATTTGTAACTCCGAAAGTGTATATTGGCTTTAAGCATCGGGCCTGATCTCTTGAATCCTTTAAAGCTATGTTATGTGTAATTTAAGTCAAATTTAAGTTAATTTGATTCAGGTTAGAACTATTGTTGGTTGCTCTTTGTAATATCCTTTGTAAGTTCAAATTAGGTCGTTTAGAAAAGCACTTTGGAACCATCGAAAAAGGCAACTTATAAATATTTAATATTTATAAAGTGCCTTTATTATTGTGGTTAATATGATTATCTGCTGATTCTACTCCGCACCAGTAAAATAATAAGCATGACAAATTTGCAAAAGAACATAATCTATCCAGCAAGTAGATACACACATGGTGTTGTCGCAAACCAAATTTTTATTTATACCTCACCATGCAATATCTCAAAACCCATCAAATATTATTGTTGTTATTTAGCAGTGACATATCCTACATATCCAGATAACTTTCTGAATTGCATTTGGACGATGATCTGAATTGCATTTGGATGATCGGGATCTTTAAAGTAAATATTGTTATAATGGGTGTATTATTAAAATATACCCCATTAAAGCCATTAACTTTCGGAACATGAAAAAAGAAAAAGTTCACAGATTTACAAAAAACTTACAGGGTTTACAGAAGGTAGTGGTGAAAGACTTCTCTTGAAATATTATTCCATGAAATGCTTTACTTTCTGAGAAAACATTATAACAATTATCAATTCTCGATATCAAGAATTACAACCTTTATTTTAAACACATGTCATGACAAGGGTTGTTTTTCCTGTTATTTTCTCCCGACTCCGATGACCGATTGAGCCTAAATTTTCATAGGTTTGTTATTTTATATATATAAGTTGTGAGACACGAAGTGTGGGCATTTGAACAATACTGTTTACCGAAAGTGTCCAATGGCTTTAAAAGCACTGGACACCTTTGGTAATTGTCAAAGAAGCCTCAGGTTCAGAATCCTTCTCTGAAACTACATTACTTCAAAAATGAGTTTGTTTCTGACAATGTTTTGTGATATCAGCAGCTCTTCGGTCCTCTTTATCAAGAATGTTTGTTGTGTTTACCAAAGGGTATACCGACCCTTTATAAATCAAATATTTGCACTGCATCTAAATAATTTCTTAAATTGATAAATTACACAGGGATTGATCTCTCTAACAGTAAAACGTCAGATATATATCAATCGTCAGAACGTGGTTATATACAGAAAGTGTTGATTTCCCAAGAGATTTCATTTCCGTGTAGATTGCACTGTGGTGTGGATTTCTTGCTTTTTCTGCTTCAAAAATTCCACTCGGAGCATGTACATGGCCCCCCAACCCTTTCTTTGCCAATGTCTGATTGCATGTAAGATTGAATTCTTTTCACAACCCCTTTCACAATCAAGAAAAATATTCATCGGTGAGTGACTGTGGACGATTATACCAGGAAAAATTAGAAGTATTCACATTGTCAGCAAAAAGACTTGAGTGAGTGTCGCAAGTTTTGAAAGACTTAAAGGTGTGATGCATTTTTAAAACCAAAAGGGAATTTCTGACCAGTCAAAGGCTCGAATTCAATGCTGTTTTGATAAAATATCATCAGAATTCAAGAATAAACAGAAAATTTATTGTACTTCATACCATGTATTTGAAATTAGATGCCATCAAACGAATTTAGATTGACAACAAATTGCACTTTAAGAGTGGCATTTTACATTATTTTATGGGAAAATGAGTGGATCACAAAACTGAATTTGAGCTCTTTACAGTTTTGTTTTAGGCTCTCTCGAACCTTTAAAAGCCAGTCCCTACATAACTATCAAAAGTTTAATTAATTGTTTGTGGTTCTATCCGTCCTAGGATAGTTCCATCTTTGGAGACCAATTCACTGTTTCTCAGGTTTCATGGCTGGACCACAGTCTTCAGAAATCTTGTTTTTTGAGTGATTTTCTAGACTTGCCATTCCGAAATTTGTCATTATAAATAATAAAAATGCAAAACATCCCCTCAGACAGAAATCATCATGATCATTGAGGAAGCCAGGTGTCTGCTACCTTTTGTTGATGTAACTTGAGTATTCTTGTAGTTGCCCTCCGGTTAAAATATAATGGAGACGATAATTATATCCCACAATCTAGCTCAGCGCTGTACTCCAGAATAAGGCTATCAAATTTCACTTTGTCATCCTGACAGAAATGAGAAATCTTTGATGGTTTTATCTGCATTCAGACCGTTTTCTTTTGTGTGCTTGTTGAAAATAAGTAGGTTTTTCTTTCTCAAGGTATAGGAGAGGACATCAGTAGAAGCCCTGTGGGTTTTATATAGACAACCCTCCCCCCCCCCCCTCTCCCACAGCATTCTCCTCCTATCAACTGTCATGTGAATTTGATTGTATAAAATGTGACAAGAGTAAAAACGAAAAAAGAGAAAATGGGATTAGCTGTTTCAAACTGCTTACCAACCAAAAGGGCCTATGGTATACTGCAAAAAATAGTTAATGGTCTGATGTTTGGACCCTAGCTGAGTCATTCTCTTAAATTTAAGATCGCAATTCAGTTTTTTTTTTTTACTGCCAGTGTCTTTTTTTAATAAATATTGTTGAATAAATAAACCATTAATATTAAAATATTAACTCAGTCATTGTCTTTTAAAAAATATAAGCATCTAGCCATTAACTATTTTTTGCAAGTATAACTCAACTAACAAACTACTTCTTCTCTAGGAACTAGTCACGTGCTGGATACTGTTTTCAAAAGCTCCTTGAAATATATAACTGAATTGGTAACCAACAGGGTGGGGGAGGGGGCTGGTTGACTGTTGGTTGATAGGCCTCAATTAAAACTAAGGCTTCTGCTTTGCTCGGGCCTCAGATTTGTTACAGAACTTCGAACACCTGGTCTCAATTCATTACTTTAAAAAAAATTTCTTCAAAGCAGAAACGAGCAGGATACCAGTCAAAATTTGTACTTGTGACTTGGTAGTTTTGCTGGTAACCTTATTCTGGTAAGCGTAGTTTTGTTATGCTAAATAGCTACTTTTTGTGCGTAAGCAGCTTTATGAAAGTGGGCCCTGGATGAAGCCTAAGCCATAGTTTTGAAAACGACCAGATTCTGCTGTACAGAACATATTAATTTTCAAAATCTTGTCATTATTCTTTGAAACTGCTCTGCTGAATTCCAAATTTGTTGATGTGTTGTATAATTTGCAGTTTTAATGACTTCATATGTTTTTAGGAACATCTATTAGTACGTCTTGCGCTCGTTTAATATTCCGATCATTTAAGCCATGTGTGGGTTGCCTGTCGCCGACTTCTACGTTGATTGTTCTTTAATTTATGCAGAGAGCTTCTTCAAATTGTCTGTTATGCCATTCTAACGTAGACTTGTTGGTTTTTATCCTCAAGCCAAAATGAATAAAAAAAATAGCAGTTATCTGCTGATTCAGCACCTCTATATCTTGTTCCCCGTATACCATAGCAATCTTGACTACTGATTTTCATTATATTCATAAACAGAGCCAGACTGGTATCCCTCCCAGTCATTGAATTGACCAAACAAAATGGCTTTTCCCCCTGAGGGAAGCTTTCTTGTTAACAAATATGAACAAAATTTGATTTACAAAATCTATTGCTCAGAGTTGTTTATCAGACATAAATATTTATGTTGATGAATAGAAAAGATTAAGTTAAAACACACAGACCGAGGTGTCGCCGCTACACTGTCCATATTATAGCAAATGTGTATGCTTAGGGTCTTCATGATGACATTTGCTAACTGATAGTGCGGGTCGACTGTTGCCGCCAGACCTTTTTGTTTTGTTTGCAGACCGGTTTTAATTGAGTAAGACGGTGCGCAGGGGTTTGTTTTCGCTGCTCCAACCGGGAAATTTTAATGGCACTGCCCCCGACCGGCCGGCGTTAGATCTTGAGATGTAATCTGCCCCCCAGACTGATGTCATCTCGTCTTATGGGAAATGATGTTTTTATTGTGCGGATATGATCATGTCGAGTTGACTGGCATGTTTTTTATGTAAACACAGGTCCTTTATGCATTTGGCTTTTACTTTTTTTTTTATATTTGCGGGAGAGATCGTTGCTGACACTGTTTTTTGTTTGCACTTTTTTGATAAAATTGTGAAGCTTCACATGTTGCAAGAGATGAAATTAGTAAGTGGGTGACAAAAATACTATTTGTATTTTCTGCAGGGATGAACCAGTACTGAGTTTTTTAACAGTTAATTTTCCTCAGTTTTTAAGAGGTGAATTATGGACTAACAGAATTATTGCTTTCTTATTCTGGTATTTAATTGTAGATATATTCTTTGTCCATATTTGTTATCCCGGTCTTTTTTCTCTTTCTTTTTTTCCTTCTTGCTTGTCATAATTTTGTTTTATTGTTATTTTTTTATTCAACCACTGTTGTAAAATAAGTTGCAAATCATCAGTATTCTACTATGATATTTGAAAAAAGGCCCATAAACCATATAGTCAGTTTTACACACAAGCAATTTTGAACATGATCCCTTTCCTTTGGTAAAACTAGGCACCTTTTTTCATGCAAATTGTATATAAACCAGCAACCAAGTCATGAAAATAAATACCCAAAAGGGCTAATTAATAGACCTGTAAGGTAGGTACATCTCAATAAAGAACGTCTAAGACATCACACCACACTGATGTCATGGCTTATCTTTCAAATGTCTTTCATTTTAATGGCACTTCCGAGAAGTGCCTGGTTTTGTCTCAAGGCATCACAGTTCAATCAGAACAAATCTCCCCTCACGGTATTTCAATCGGTTTCTAAGGGATTTGTGTGTCTTTACGTTTTCTTATTCAGAGCCCACCAAAGGATGGATGTAATGCAGCAGATACATTAATCACAATGAGTACAGCCACGCCATGACGACAACACTCTGAAGCTTTGTATACGATAATCAGCCCTGGTGAAGCTATACTGTTCCAAATGGGATACAAAGTTCATTTTTTATTTATTTCCATTCTAGCAAAGACATCAAAATCACTTGAGGAGAATTGGAAACAGGGGCATAACGAGAAGAAGCCAAAGCTTGTGGTAGGAATGCCCAGTCAAACTAGTTACCCCGATTGGAAACTCTTTTCTCCCGATGGGGGTACCAATGGTTCCCAATTGGGGCGAGTCGGGGTGACAACACTTACCCAATTTAGGCCAATATGGTTATTGCCACCCAACTATCCAGAATGGGGTATACTGTGTTGCCTTGTTTGGAACCCTTGTCTCCCAGTGGAGGTATTAATGGTCACCAATTGGGAAATGTAAGTTGGTGACAAACACCTGTGCGCAGTTTAGGCTAACACTAGTTGCAGGATCATTGTCATCTAAGATATATCCCAGTTTGGATATACTGTTACCCCCCCCCCCCCCCCCCACCCCCACCCTCCCCATTGTAACCCTTGTTCAGGGTTTCAATTGTTCCCAACAGGGTAATTCAAATGTAACAAAAACACCTGCCATGTTAATACTAACAAGATCATTGTCTCCATACCCATCCGATTTAGTTTTACCCTGATTGAAACCACTGTCTCACAGGGAGGGTATCAATGATTTCCGATTGGGGAAAACCTAACCTAACTCCTTCCTAAATAATGTTAACAGGATCATTGTCACCTACACTATCCCAATTAGGTTCTCCTTTACCTTGTTTGGAACCATCAACCCCCAAAGAGGATATCAGTAGTCCCCAGTCAGGATTTCTTTTCCCTCGCTAACAATTCCTTATTTCAATTTCAAACTTCACCCTTTCAGATTGTACATAATGTATTATTATTAATATTTCTCAGTGTTAGACTCATAATTGTGCAAAGGGAAGCAATTACACAAATGACTTAATTAAGTGTTTGAATTGTCAAAGACATTAACGTATTATTTCAGAAGTTGGAGTCCAAAAGAAATAGCATGTTGCATGTTACCTCAAGTTCACACACTGTACAGTAACACACTGGAATAGCGCAATTAAGAGTTACTGTTGATGATGAAGTTGAATGCATTAGGTCATACAGGGTTTGCCTTTAACTTTTTCAGTGACTCGCCAGCATGATCAATCAGTTGGTCATTTCACCAGTCGCCAAGCTTTAAATTTGTCCAAATTAGGATGCTGTAATTTAACTCTGAACCGGACCACAATTTTGACTGATCCTTGGGTGTTTTACTTGGCATTGGGCCACTGTTCCATCATTCATAAAAGTAGGAATGTTTCTAACACTGGACTATCCAGCCAGACTATCATTTGAAGAGAATTGTGAGAGGTCCCTCATGTGTTTTAACGGGTTATTGGCCAGCGAACTATTAATGAAAGTCACTACTTGAAAAGCTTTGAAGAAACAAGGGGCTTGCATTTACAAGTAATGAAGGATAAAATATTGAAGGTTCTTCAGGCAATCATTTAGGTTAGAAGCTGGAGTTTTAAATATTCATAGATACTTGCCATCTCAAATATTGATGTATTTATGAAATGACTTTCATATTCGTCAAAAGATGACAATTTAGTTGGCGAGTCGATGCATCACAGGGGTGGGCGTCTGCTGTACATGGTTTGCGCTACTTAAGGCTCCAAAACTGGCATGTGTTTCTGAGTGATTTTACCCAAACTCTGTAATAACATTCTTCACTGGCGTTTCTTGTAAAAGAAATTGATAAATCTGAGAGGAACTTGCAAAAGAGAGGAACCTGAGAGGAACTTGTGTATAAAAAGGCACAAATATTTTCCTTTTATGCATTCATTCTCAAAGAATCGCTTTCTATGAGTTTCTGGGCCCAATTTTATAGAGCTGCTTAAGCACAAAATATAGCTAAGCACATCAGAATTATGCTTACTAGAATACATTACCAGCCAAAATGCCAATTCTCATACGCGACAGGTATGCTTCTAATTGTTGCTTAGCGAAAACGATTTAAGCAATATTTTCTGCTTAGGCAGCTCCATAAAGTTTGACTCGCGTAAAAAGTGGAGCCAGTTTGTGTGAACACTGAAATGGCTGATGTGGAATTGCGTCCAGTTCATGAACAGCGGGCAGTTTCATAGAGCTGCTTAAGCGCAAAAGAACCAAATTTTGCTTACCAGAATAAGGTTACCAGCCGAAGTGGTATTTGTGTTGTACCAGTTGTACCAGAGTGGTTTCCTGCTTTGTAGTTTTGCTTAGCAGAAAATGGTTAGGCAGTATTTGCTGCTAAGCTGCTCAATGAAATTGGGTGTATTTGCTATTAACTGTATATTGCATAACAAATAAACGATTAGTAATGACTTCAACTTTTCTATGCTTTATTTGTCTTTGTATTTGTGGGTGTATGGAGGACTCTTGGTTGATATGCATAAAATGTTACACAGATCAAAACATAAAATATTGTTTTCTAATACCAGTTAAAAGGTCTGTTTTGTTTCCTCTGTCAAATTTTGTTCTTCACCTTACTGTGCCCGAAATTCACCCTATTTCGCCTGAATTTGGGATGGCAGTTGCCTCCTCTGCATCCCGTTAGTTTGTATTCTTGTGTACAGTACAACAAATCAAAGCGAACAATAAGTCTTTGCGGAGAGGGCAGAGCAGTGTTCTTAGAAAATAAGGAGATTTATTTTGTAGTGAAAGATTTGAGTCTTTTTTATGGAAAGAAGAGAGCAGTGTTGTTAGAAGAAAAAAAAGTTGAGGCTGGCTTTAGTGGAGTATTGATATTGAGTTAAAGGCAGTGGACACTATTGGTAATTACTCAAAATAATTATTAGCATAAAACCCTACTTGGTAACGAGCAATGGGGAGAGGTTGATGGCATAAAACTTTGTGAGAAACGGCACCCTCTGAAGTGACGTAGTTTTCAAGAAAGAAGTAACTTTCCACGAATTTGATTTCAAGACCTCCGATTTAGTATTTGAGGTCTTGAAATCAAGCACCGGAAAGCACACAACTTTGTGTGACATGGGTGTTTTTTCTTTCAATGTTATCTCGCAACTTCGATGACCGATTAAGCTCAAATTTTCACAGGTTTGTTATTTTATGAATACGTTGAGATACAGCAAGTGAGAAGGCCGGTCTTTGACAACTGCCAATAGTGTCCAGCGTCTTAAGTCTAAATGAACAGCTTGTGGCTAATCTCACTATCATTGAGTGTTATTTCCTATGATCCTAAAGAACGGCTCAAGACTCCCCTCTTCAAACTAGCATTTTATAAAGTGCTGTTGGTTAAAAGAGTTAAAACTGAAATTTTTAACTTGAGTGTATTTTTTTGCGATTGAATTCTTATTCATTACCGGGACAGTATATTCATTGGACGAGAGAGGAGATCACGTGGCCTTGTTGCTAATCTCACTGTCATTGATTACTATTTGCTATGATCCTTAAGAACCATGTCATCTGTGTTCTAATGAGCCTGTTCTTAATTGATGTGCTAATAGCATGAGGGATGTGAATATTCATTTTAATCTAACACTGCTTTGTGATGAATCTCTGTATTCTAAGGCTTTATTACAGCTCAAGACAACCCTCTTCAAATTAGCAATTTAAAATCTGGACTTTTGTCTTTGCAAAACAGCGCCCTTGAATGGGTTTTTTGGTCAGATACTCTATCCACCCCCCGGTGCCATTAGTGTTTGTTATTTTCTATCATCCTTAAGAACCATGTCATCTGTGTTCTAACGAACCTTGTTCTTAGTTGATGTGCTAATAGCATGAGGGATATGAATATTTGTTTAAATGATAAGCACTGTAAACTAAGGTTTTCCAGATTCATTCAATCTTCAAACCAGAGCTCAAGACTCCCCTCTTCAAACTAGCAATTTAAAATCTGGACTTTTAACTTCCTGTACCGATGCGCTTGAATGACGTTTTTTATGTCAGATACTTTATAAGTGCTGTAAATATTTGAATTATTAGTCCTTATTAGTTTGTTCTTTACACTGAGATTGTCAACACAAGTGTAATTTTATGTGATTCAAGGCTTTTTGTTGACATCAGTAAAGCGCATTGATACGGTTATTGTAAAATGCGCTATTTTCAACTAGTTATACTAGTAGTAGTAGATGTACATGCATGGCAAACCATTCATTGCTGTTCCTTACATATTGTGCGTATTTGCCATGGTTTTTTCTTCCTGATACGCCAACAGAAATTGTTTACCGCCTTGCTGCCTCCAAAAGCCATGGGTCATCCAGTTGAGGTAGACCATGGAGAAGGGAGGAACTCCTTGACATGTGGTTAATCACTTTTGCCGAGGTTGATAGAATATTTCTAATAATGGATTTTTTTTTTACAGCAATTCCCTATATTGGTCTGTTTTGATGCTTTCGGCACATGAACGTTGTTACCCCTGGTCACTGGGGCATTTATTTCAATCCTTAAACCATCCCAGCTCCCTTGGGAGTATACAGTCTGTGCTGCCAAGTGTGTTGTGCATCAAGCTAAATCAATTACAAGAAACATCTCTGCCTATTAGGTTAGTTTGATGGTGGACATTGGATATTCAAATAGGTTTGTACAGTGGATGTCTATACTTTCTATTTCAACATTGGACATTGGACATTCGCATATATTCACATTCAATTTTCTACACATACCCTATGTGAATGTCCAATATTGAAACATAAAGTAGACATTCACTGTACAAACATAATGTGAGTGCCCAATGTCCAAAATCAAACAAACTTTAATGTCATTCTCTGCCCTCGCTCGCAGATTACTTTTTTCGACTGGTTTGAAAAAATATTCATTTGTTTATTCGTTTATTTATATATTTTGTCTTGAATTACCAGGGTGATGACCCCATCAGTTATTTAAAAAAAAAAATTCTCCCTGGATACATTGCATGCGCTGCCAAAACAAATCACACAACTTTAAACTACAATACAATTCATTCTTGCTTTGCTGAGATGTAGAACCATAGAGGAAGGACCAATGGTAGAACAAAGAGTCATTCCAACTGCTTTTCTAGTCGCCCGACACACAAGGCCTTCAAGGTGTGGGCAAAAATCAACGATTTTTCCAGGGGCTGTTTTCACCTACTACTGGAGCTGAAGCAGGGTTACCCCTTTACAGTCCATATGGATGTATTTGTAGCCTGGCCATGTGGTCTAGTGCACTGAAGTCGAGTGCTTATGGTGAAACAATCATGGTATGGGTTTGAATCCCGGTCATTGCACTTGCACCCTTGAGCTAGAAATCTTGGCTATAGTTGCTTCTCTTCACCCAGGTAAATAGGTTCATGAGAGCGTAAACTTGGTTCTTGTGATTGATTTAGCTTGGTGCGCCTCATACTTTGTCAGCACAGGCTATATATACTCCCCAGGGAGCTGAGATGGTTTTAGAATGGAATATGGCAGTCACTGAGTGATGGATTGAGTGCTATATGAGAAACCACTAATATTCTTACTGCATCTCTCTGGAACTCCTTGCATAGTGCACTTTTGATCCATCCTACAATCTAGACAGATTTAAGATCAATTCCTCACCTGAGTTATTTTCATCTTAAATTTATTCTTTTTTTAGCCCCTTACCAAGAGTGATGTTCAGCCTTGTTTGGGGACAAACCATGCAATTGAACCAAAAATATTTCAAACATTTGCTGAATTAAGACAGTGTTTGTCCATCATTTTCATCTAATGGTAACACCTTTCCAGAAATCTTTCATTTTTTTTCTATAGAATAAAAAAAATCATCTTTTAAGGATCACCAGACGGTCTGAAATCAACTATGTTTGTTCCTTAACCCTTTTTTCAGAACAGAAAAGAACAGTTACATCCCCGACTCGCATAAATCACTCGCCTCAAAGTTAACCAGGGGTAGCCTGTTTTAACTTGGGCCCTGTAAGCAAATACCCAATGTATGTTCTAGAATGTGCAGGTGATATTTGTGCACTCTACTCGACTGGCTGCAAATGCCCATGCATGTCGTATTTGTACGTGTAGTTGAGTAAATATTTCTGGTGTTGGCCAAACAGGATCTAAAGCCCCTTTTTGATTTGATGCACAGAACAGTTTGAGTTGAGGGGTTTAAAAGCAGTCTTACCCTGGAGGATGGAGGCATGTCTTAAAGGCACTGGACACTATTTTGAATTACTCAAAGTTTCAGCTGAAACTCCCACATGTGAATTTGATTGTTTCTTTCTCTATAGTTTTGCCTCTAAATAACAAATGACCCTATCTTTACAGGGGACAAATCATCGGTTTATGATAGCGAAATGTCTTTTTAGTGGACTTGTTTTTCAGAACATGGGGGGTTGACGGCCCCTCCCCCTTCATTTCTTACCTCCACCCAGCGAGCAAAAACAAATATTCATAAATACGTTTAGACAGTTTCACTATTTCCATTGGTGGAGAGCGCGTCACATGGGTGTGTATAAACCTTTGTTTATGACCAGTAAACAGTGTTGAAACATGGGCGTGACACGCCTCGGTAAAATTATCAAGAACCAGGCCTCGTTGGGATTAAACCAATAGTTGAAAACCTCGTCAGCACACATTGATTCCCATAATAATGTGAGAGGATATAACAATTTTCATAAAGGGTTGCTTACATTGAACAGGGATGTGATTTCTCGGGAAAATACGTTTATTATAAAAAAAAAATTGTAAACAAGATCAAATTCAAAAGAAAATAAAGATAAAACCATATTGCAAAGTAGGGCTTTCAAAACCAAAGATTAAGCAGGCTTCCCACTTGGAAGCTTTCGCAAACATAAAAAGTATGTGAGAAGAGATAACATGTTTCATAAAGGATTGCCTACATTGAAGGATGCGTGGGTTGTATCAAAAAACCTTGTCAAGTGTCAAGTAATTTAGCTTTAGCGAATTAAACATCATTCCCTTTCTAATGATTGATGAACATTAACGAGGGACCCAGAAGATTGGTGAAATTTGATGGATTTGTTCAAGTCTAATTTTTATCTAGTTCCGCTGTAATTTGACACTCGATATATCAAGTGTTACTAAAGCGATCTTTGAGACTCCCTTGGGGGTGATAAAGCACTCTATAAGAACTGCTTATCATTATTAATATTATTAAACCTTGGCTTTTATTCTAACTCATATAGTGGTGTACTATCAAACCAGCAATTATAAAACCACGAAGGATACAAATTTCAAACGGCTCAGGTTCTCTTTTATGTTGAAAGGGAAACTTAAAGCTTGTTGCTCCCTGTGTTGATTTTAATTCTATTGTAATCTTTGTCCCCGAATTTTTCACTGAAAATTAAAATAAATCTCAGATAATGAGAAAGGTGTTGTCCCTAAGAATAGGGTGTCTGCTCTCAGTTTCAACACCCTATGTTCCAAAACTCCTATGTTCTGAGAATCGTATGTTTCCAAAACCCCTCATGATGCTATGGTTAGAGCATGGATTTCTTCCTCAATGGTTGGTTGTAATTCTAGGAACATGTTGGGGTGTCGGAAGCTAGGGGGTCAGTACCTAAGGGTGTCGGTACCTTGGGGTGTCATAACCTAAAGGTGTCAGAGCCTTAATGGGTTTAAGTTGACGGAACCTAGGGGCGTTGGTACCTTGGGGTGTAGCAACCTAGGGGTGTTTGACTCCGCACAGCAGATCTACCATAACTCCCTGATTCTGCAGAAATTTTCCTGAAAATAAATAAATCTTTCTATTTTCTGATGGACAAATTTGACAATATCCCTGATTATGGAAACTTTTCCCCTGTTATGTTGAACGTAACTTTAAATATCTCTCTGAATACTGTAAAAAATCATCATGATGGCAAGATGCAAATGTTAGCAGTTCTGACAGGGGTGTAACCAACACTAGATACTGAACCATTTTGCACATTTAATTATTGAAATAAAATAAAATAAAACAGAAAGATCACTGTTGATCTGTTTAAGATCAACTTCAGCAGAACCACTCTTCAAGATAAACCTTTCTTTCTGAAATACTTGGCAACGTTGAGGAAATAACATCTGTAGACTCAACCTATTTTTCTTTATTTCCTTCTAAAGCGTGGTCCTAGAATTTGATGAATTTTACACAGATATACCAATTTGTTAATTGAACTGTTATCAAGAAATTCTTGTTAAAAATGGATGCAGGCCTAGAGTTTCATCTTTGAGAGGGCAAGCCATTTTCACTTCACAAAAGGTGTCACTTCCATTGAACAATCTAAGTCTATGGGAAGTTTTTGAAGGGGCTAAGACCAGGGGCAACAGAGACCAAGACCAGGGGCACCAAGGCCAAGACCAGGGGTAACAGAGACCAATACCAGGGGCACCAAGGCCAAGACCGGGTGTAACAGAGGCCAAGACCAGGGGTAACAGAGACAAATACCAGGGGCACCAAGGCCAAGACCAGGGGTAACAGGGGCCAAGACCAGGGGTAACAGAGGCCATGACATGGGGCACAAAGGCCAAGACCAGGGGTAACAGAGGCCAAGACCAGGGGCACCAAGGACAAGACCAGGGGCACCAAGGCCAAGACCAGGGGTAACAGGGGCCAAGACCAGGGGTAACAGGGGCCAAGACCAGGGGTAACAGAGGCCATGACCAGGGGCACCAAGGCCAAGACCAGGGGTAACAGAGGCCAAGACCAGGGGCACCAAGGCCAAGACCAGGGTAACAGAGGCCAAGACCAGGGGCGCACCAAGGCCAAGACCAGGGGTAACAGAGGCCAAGACCAGGGGTAACAGAGGCCAAGACCAGGGGTAACAGAGGCCAAGACCAGGGGCACCAAGGCCAAGACTAGGGGTAACCGAGACAAAGACC
Organism: Asterias rubens; assembly: GCF_902459465.1. NCBI lineage: Eukaryota > Metazoa > Echinodermata > Asteroidea > Forcipulatida > Asteriidae > Asterias > Asterias rubens. The sequence continues at coordinate 12,453,737 of NC_047068.1, read as the reverse complement.
AGGGGCACCAAGGCCAAGACCAGGGGTAACAGGGGCCAAGACCAGGGGCACCAAGGCCAAGACCAGGGGTAACAGAGGCCAAGACCAGGGGCACCAAGGCCAAGACCAGGGGTAACAGAGACCAATACCGGGGGCACCAAGGCCAAGACCAGGGGTAACAGAGACCAATACCAGGGGCACCAAGGCCAAGACCAGGGGCACCAAGGCCAAGACCAGGGGTAACAGAGACCAATACCGGGGGCACCAAGGCAAAGACCAGGGGTAACAGAGGCCAAGACCAGGGGTAACAGGGGCCAAGACCAGGGGTAACAGGGGCCAAGACCAGGGGCATCAAGGCCAAGACCATGGGTAACAGAGACCAAGAATAGGGGCTACTTAGGCCTGGTAGTGTAAATTTTCTTTTAAACAACCCCACATATAACCGATGCCGTAGAGTGTCTTTTATTTGACTGTACGATTTATTCCTTACACAGCGTTTGTGTTTATCCAACAAATTGAACTTTGTGAGTGCATTCAACGCAGAGAGAGAGAGGAATCAGCGTGGTCTTTTGCCGTAATGCCTTCTCAGATCAAAGATAAGATTGTACCATACAGCCACAGATCATTATATGCTTAGTCATGCTTAGCCTTTTACACACCACTTGACAAAATGTACAACTGTTAAAGGCAGTGGACACTATTGGTAATTACTCAATATAATTACTAGCATAAAACCGTATTTAGTAACGAGTAATGGGGAGCTGTTAATAGTATATACATTGTGAGAAACGGCTCCCTCTGAAGTAACGTATTTTTTTTTCGAGAAAGAAGTAATTTTCCCTTACTTTGATTTCAGACCTCAGAATTAGATTTAGAGAAACAATTATAGACAGTTTTTTTTTACAGATTCTTTAAATGTAAGACTGATTTATGCAGCGCAAGGGTGCTGCTTGGTGCATTTAGCAGCCACTAACAGAAAACATTGGGGCAGTTATTCCTTTTCTAGCGATAAGTTTAATTGCCAGCATTGCTTTCCACTAGGTGTTGGGGGGGGGGGGCACCAATTCCAACAGGAGTAATATTCCTCCTTAAATAATTCATCCACATCTTGCAAAGTTGCTTCCCTGTTAAATACTAGGTGTTTTTTTTTATAATCAGTGCTCTGACTCAAAATTAAAAAAAGCAACTTAGACATCCCTGTTTTGACCAGCACACTCAAACCACAAAGGCTTGATAAAGTTTATATACATATAAAAAAACTTGCTAATAAGTGTTTTTGTTTTCCCCTTGTGTTTACTCATTCAGTGCTAAGACTAAATGTCTGTATGTGCAATAAAGAAAGGTGTTTTTTTTTACCAGATTTCTCAAATCACGACACTTAAAAACTGTACAAGTAAAATTCCTCCCACAGCCCGAGCTATCCTTTATTCCCCATCACCTCACCATGCAATGCCTCAAACCCCATCAGTATGATTCCATCTGCTAAATATCCATATGTAGCAAATTCGCTGCCCTCTCGGGATATAAATGCATTTTCGGCCATTGTTTTTAATCTGTAGTGTTGGGCTGAAGGTTGTCACGAAATCCCACGTGGGATTCATAATGATTGTTCTGACCACTATTTGACAAAGTGACCATGAGATCGACCAAAGTGAGAAGAATGGTCTGAAATGCAAGTTGAGCACAAAAGCCATGTGAAGTTATTAATGGATTTTTGTGTCATTAGTAAAACGCATTAGACATGCAAGGTTGGATTTATGGGACAAACAAATGAAAGCCTACTTTTGTTACAGCATTTCAAAGAACAAAAAAACAAGAAAAACAGAAGACAAAATGTCCTTTTACTGGCAGGATATTCTTCCTTCTTTTGTCTGTTTCGGTTGTTTGCCCTTGGAAAAATCAGGAAAAAAATGTTATTAATAAGGTCTCATATAAACACTACACCATGTGTAAGCCCTACATGTAGGTCAGCCCTTGTACTCGGCTAAATATTTCTTGCGTTTAACCCAAGGACCAAATATATATCTCGTGGTTTTATGTGTAGTTACATTTCATTGAAGAGTAAAACAGCTTTTGTATAAAGGCAGTGGACACTATTGGTAGTTACTCAAAATAATTATTAGCATAAAACCTTACTTTGTAATGAGTAATGGGGAGACGTTGATAGTATAAAACATTGTGAGAAACGGCTCCCTCTGAAGTGACGCAGTTTTCGAGAAAGAAGTAATTTTCCACAAATTTGATTTTGAAACCTCAAATTTAGGGTGTTTTTTTCTTTCATTATTATCTCGCAACTCAGATGACCAATTGATCTCAATTTTTCACAGTTTTGTTATCTTATGCATATGTTGAGATACACCAAGTGAGAAGACTTTGTCTTTGACAATTACCAATAGTGTCCAGTGTCTTTAACAAAAAAAGGGAAATGAATCTTAGCCTTTTGTTGAAAACAACAGCGAGGCAGAGCAATGGATGCAGAACTCGAGTCCGATGTGCTTATAGACCACTCAGCCAGGACTCCCACATTTTAAAACCAATTTTGCTAACAAAGTGAGGGTCTAAATATTAGATAAGAAGAAGCATACAGCACAGGAAACCCTGTGCCAGGAAAATAGATGCTTTCAAAATAACAAGATTGTGGGAGGCTGAAACCTTGAAAGGATTCTTAGCAAGATAAGATGAAATGAAAGATTTGTAACTGTTTTGATTGTAAATAAGTCACAATGGATTGGCCAATGCCATTCATATTTTGTCGAATTGAAACCAAGTTGAAACCACCCCAACTCATTAGAGATAGTCATTACATGGTGTTGCCACAAACCTTTCCATATAATTTATATTTTGTTTTGATGCATCTCTTCTCCACCTTTTATTTACATATACACCACAACAACAACAAATGTATACCAAATAATTCTATGGAAAATTAGATTTGTTTATAATTGTTGCAGGATAGAAAAACAGCACACTGATGAAAGGATCAATGGCTACATCTTTGTTTTCAATGAAAATTTCAAGCATTTATTGTTGTTAACAACTGACAACTGAGTACTAACTTGAGTACTGCTCTTATATACATTGAACAATATAAACATGTATGTTGCACACACACAAAATAAAACATTTTTTTCAATACATACACAAAATAAAAACATTTGTTCAATACATTTCCTTTATAAGTGATAAACTTTTATATTTACAGTATATTGTACGCGTTACTATATGATTATTTAAATTAAGTCATAATAGCCCTTTTAATACCAGACTGCTTTTACCTGTATGATTTCTGAATCTTTAAATTGTGGAAAATAAGAAATAACCAAGTGGGTACAACCATGGCCAAATTTCATAAAGCCTGTAAGCACAAAAACTCACTAAACACAAAATAGTTTTGCTTAGCAGAACCAGATTATCAGCCCAAAATTACATTGAGTTTGCATTGTTGTGGATGGTGTCCAGCTATATTTGTCAAGCAGTATTTTCTGCTTTTTGAAATTGGTCCAATGTGTAGACTCTCATTAATTGGGAGGAGTGATGGCTCTGAAAAGAGCCAGTGTGTTTCGAACAGATACTCTACTCTCATTCTCCTGAACACGAGCAGCATGAAAATGGACACCAACCCTCAGAAATATGAGAAATTATTAATAAATGATTTAACGATTTGAGATGAAAAACTATCCAAACCATAATTACCTTCCGAGGGAAATTCTTTCTCAAAATAGTTTATACTATCAACAGCTGCAGTGCTTCTCAGTTTTTATGGTCCTTTGTTTCAGTACTTGACCGGGGCCCAATTTCATAGCGCTGGTTAACGACCGATTTTGTGCTTACTGTACAATTTCCATTTCATAGCACTGCTACCCGTAAGCGCACAACATCAATGACATAACAATGTAAATCCACAGTGAATGCGCAAGATAGCTGCCAAATTTTCATGATAACCTTTGAAATACGCTTCTGCTTAAGCAAATTTTCTGCTACAGTTATCACAAAAGTTTGTTTACTGTTAAACAGCACTATGAAAATGGCCTCATTCTATGGCCCTACCTGTAATGGCAATGGCAAATTAAGTCACACTTGTCTATCTGGAAGCGTGTCAAAAGTGGTTTAGATTTAAGTGCACGGATAATGGACAGAGAGGAAATTAAACTGCCTTTTCCTCAATTCCCCCGCACCTTCAAACGTAAAGGTCAATGGCTTTTGATGCAATTTTCAAGGTGTGTACATATTATGGACAATATTTACCAAACACAACCCTAGAATCCAAACAATGTATAATAACTTCAATCCTGTACTGAACGGTCTCCTGAAGATTCCGTAGATGAAATTTAACTACCTTTTTCCCCCAATTCAGCTGCCTTGCCCTTGTACAAAGGTAAAGATCAATGGCTTTTGATGCAATTTTCAAGGTGTGTTAAAGCCAATAATGACCAAACACAACCCTTGCATCCAAACAATGTAGTAACTTTACTCATGTTCTATGGACTCCTGAAAATTCCGTGTAGAGGAAATTTGACTACCTTTTCCCCAATTCAGCTGCAAGGTAAAGATAAATGGCTTTAATGCAATTTCAAGGTGTGTTTAATTACCAAACACAACCCTAGCACCCAAACAATGTAATAACTTTACTCCTGTTCTTAATGGTCTTCTGAAGATTCCCTAGAGGAACTTTGACAACCTTTTCCTCATCTGCATGCCCTCTTGTACAAAGGCAAAGCTCAATGGCTTTTAATGCAATTTTCAAGGTGTGTATATAATATTACAGCCAATATTTACCAAACACAACCCAAGCACCCAAACAATGTAATATTAACTTCACTCCTGAAGTCATTTATAACACCTAAGCAAACAACAATTAATGGGGTCTGAATAGAAATATTATAAAAACAACAGCTTGTGGGAAAGACCTGGTGATGAAAGCCAATTATTTGTAGGTAATATCTTGTGATTGGGTTAAATATTTGAGCAATCTGATTGGAATTATCATGAAAGAGGAAAATATTGGTTCTGATAATTGTAGGATATTTTAAATCCGCATGACAGAAAGGAAAATATTGGTTTGGGAAAGCAGAGGATTTGTAATTCCTCTAATTTTCAGGAATTTACCATGACTAGAATTTCATCACCACATTGGTCAAACAATTTTGTGAAAACATCATAGAAGAGTAAACAGTGTGCACACTTGTCGTTTAGAAAAATAAAAACAAGAAAAATCAAATATATTAAATTAAAGAAGAAACAGCCATTCAATACTATAAGTCAATCAACCCAAACACCTCCACTTAACTCTATCCCAGCTCGAGCAAGCATCAAACATGTTTTTCTAACACAATCTCAAAATCTTTGATCTGACAGTTCCGCAACGCGAAACTGCGAAAAACTTGAGCGGGGGTTGTAATTATACTAGAGGTAGTGGCAGCTGGGTCCCTGGTTCCCCCGGTCCCAAGTGTCAATACCTTCCTATGAACCGTCCGTCAGGGATTGAAGGAAAGTGAGATTAGCGACAAGTCTCACTCATTTTGACTTTTGCATGACTTGCCCTTAGCGTCAGGGTTTATAAGTTATTCATGAGATTCAAATGCTTTTATATCTCTAAAAACGGATGTCAACCGACCCGTGCATTTGTGTTTGTCCCAAGGTGCATCATCAATAGTTGGGAATTTTAAATCATTTTTTTTTTCTTTCTTTTTTTTTCTTGAGAGGGTTAGGTGAAGTATATTGCACAGGAGACTTGCTTGGACTAAAAGTGAGTTGTGTAAAAATAGAGTAACATTCCTAAATTGAGTTGTCTGTATTTATTTGATAACACATCAAAAAGCACAAAAAGCACAAATAACAGGATGAGAAAGAAACAAGAAGAAGTGTTCAATTTCAGGTGTGGGATGAAAACCCCCAAGAAAAATGCCCAAAAAACAAATTCATCCTGGTTATATTTGGATTAAATATGAGTTTAAAGGGAGAGTATACCTTTGGTAATTACGGAAAAAAATAATGACCATAAAAACTTTCACGAGAAGCACTGCAGCTGTTGATGACGTATAACATTTTGAGAAACGCTTCCCTTCTAAGGAATGTGATTTTAGAGAGAGGGATTCATAAACATTTCAATCTGAGAAACATTTCTGCATGTAACATTTCTTAGACTGTTGAGTAAGGAATTTCAAAAAGGTTATTTCATTGATCTTTTCATTCTACTTAGAACACTTCTTCAAAGTACTTTCCAGATAAATACACTGTACAAACAAAGAATACTGAAACTGAAATCAAAAGATGGATCCAAAACCAAAATTTAAAAATGAAACAGCAATCCACTGATTTTTTTTTAACATTAAACAAATATATTTGAATAACTCTATTCAATTTTCAAGAAAGGACATGAATGAACTTTCATTGTCTCTTTACAAGAGGGAAAATGCCAGTTATTATTAAAAATCATGAAATGAGAAAATATGTCACTTTTAAGTATGTCCATCAATGTATAGTACTTAGAATAATAATCTCCTTTGCAGTTGAGAAAGTCAAAGACACTTGCTATGACCAATCCTCTAGAGTTCTATTTGCGGTGATGTAGAGAGGCTGTCAACCTCTAAATATAGCACCATGGATATGTTTTAGGGTCAAAAAAAGTTTGTAAATCTGAGTCCAAAATACTCTGAGCCAGATTCCAGGTCAGTCTGACTCAAATATCAGGTCACATCGAATGTGGGTGTGGTCCACTTGAATTCTTCCCCACATCGAACCATGTGATGTTTTCAAGTTGAATGGGTAAAAAAAAAAAAAAAAAGTTACCAGAAAGCAGCAGCTGTATACACACTCAAGCTCAAGTTGGTCGGTACCCGGCAGTACATAGTGGATTAAAGGCATAACACCGATGACCGATTTCATAAAGCAAGTAAGCACAAAATTGTGCCAAACTCAGAAAACTTTTGCCTAAGCAAAAATAGGTTACCAGCCAAAATATGGTAGATTTACCTTTCCTGTGATTGGTACCTAACTCATTTCTTGCTCAGCAAAGGCACTTGCAAAGCAGATTAAGCATGTAATCACAAAAACTTGCTAAGCACAGAAAATGCTTGCTTAGCAAAAACCTGCCAAAATACTGTACTTGTCACTACTACATGTATCTGGTGTCCCACTAGTGTCTTGCTTAGCAAAGGAATTTTCTGCTTAACAGCTTTATGAAATTGGGTGCTGATCTATCCACTCAGTCAAACTCTGAACCAATCGTGATGCTGATCTTGCCTGGATGAATGCGTGTTGTATGATACCACTGGTTGGTATCCAGCACAACTGTAAGAAAGACAGGCAAAGGAGTAAATCATACAATGTTAATTTGTGTCCACAAAAAGTCATTTGAGTTAGTTAGGCTGAAGGGGGAAATATATTAGAAAACAACTTTGGTGAAAACACCCCCTTAAAGCAAAACAGAGGGTTGGTTTGGGGTTTTTCATGGGGGGGGGGGCCTTTGAGCCAGAAATTGTGAGACAAAATCTTCCAAGAGTCCATGCTTTTTGGCAGTGCATTCTGCCTCTCTCTCTCTCTCTGTGTTCATTTAATCCTCTTACTGCTTCTGTTATATGTTGTTTATGTGTTATTTGCACTGTTTATGTGTTATATGCAATATTTACCGTTTTAAAGCCATTTGACACTTTCGGTAAACAGTATTGTCCAAAGACCCACACTTTGTGTATCACAACTGATATAAAAAAATAACAAAACCCTTGTTTCCGCACGTTTCACATGTCATGACATGTGTTTAAAATAAATCCGTATTTCTCAACAACGAGAATTGATAATTGTTTTAATGTTTTCTCGAAAAGTAAAGCATTTCATGGAATAATATTTCAAGAGAAGTCTTTCACCATTACCTTCTGTAAACCCTGTAAGTTGTTTGTAAATCTGTGAACTTTTTTTCTGTGCCGAAAGTGTATAATGGCTTTAAAACAGCTCTAAGAAATTTGGCCCATGATGTAAATCATTAAAGATCCAGATCGTGATTTTTGTTAAAGGCAGTCAATAATGATAACTTATAATTGTTTTGATTCAAGGTAATTAGGCATTGCATATTGACCCATTGCAGTTAATACGTCACACCATGCCTACTGTCTGCCCATTGTCTGTCATTTTGAGAGTCAAATTGCGAGTAAATATATGATGTGTGTCTATCCGTGCACACATTGCTATATTACAGTTTGCAATACAAATTAACCCATGGAGATTGTACTCCCCAAACGGCGCAACCACAATTTATCATCGATGATGACGCCATGCGAATTGGGTCAATTGCATAATTTAAACTGGCTTTAAAAAAACTTGACAATCGCACGATTTGCCTTAAATTCACAGTTGTTATAACAGTCTCCTGATGATGACTATAGAGCAAGCAGTCGAAACGTTGAATACAGTATGTACTTGCTTAGAAAACCCTCTTCCTTTGAAGTGAAAAAATAGTGAAATACTATCATTAGGTGAATTGCTTCTCTCCAAGTACGTTTCTATGGTCACAAGCTCAGCAGTTTTAAATTTTTACACCATAATATGACCCTAAAATACCTTTAAACATTTCATTACTTACAACTGTTTCTTTTAAATACTAGAGGATTTACTCAGAATCCCCCCCCCAAAAAAAAAAAAAAATGTCATAATAATAATCCAATAAATAGTACCTTTCATCACAATTCTTGCTTCCCCAAGTAAAATAAAAAAACCTGCAAAGTGGCGTGATTTCTGATCCTCTTATTGCCTGACCTAAACATGGCCTTCAAGTTGGCGCAGCTAAAAAAAGAACCTCAATCAATATATTTTTCCTTTGACAAATTGAACTAAATACTGGACAGATCGTCAGAAGGAAAAGCCTTTCTTCTCGATGAATAATGTATTATGCCCAGAGTATATAAGGAAACACACTGCGAATATATTTGAGCAATATGAATGCAGGTGCATGAGCCAACATCACTAGAAAAAAACAACCATGGGGCAAGTTTGGAACATTTTACACTTCAATTAAAGTCGTCAAGAGATTTCAGAAAACCCCCGACCATTTCGGTGCTTCTCCAGATTGGATTTTTTTTCTCCCATCATCTTGTCAGTAGATAATAGCCAAGTGCCTAGTTGCAATTGTCCCTCTTTGTCTCAGATTGTCTTCTCTGCTTGATCCTGACGTTGCGAGAGTTATTGGGAAGAGCGAGGGGTTGTCACGTTCGCTTTATTTGAAGACTAGCTCACTGTGTCGCAGACAGACGCCTTTCGGGAAAAAGGTATATCACCTGCCTTTGTTCTCAAAAGGTTAGCCACTAGAGGACTTTATTTATACAAGTATCAAGTTACTGTGTGCAATAAAGTCAAATTAAATTCTACGTTTCGGGTTGGGGTTTTGTTTTGTTTTGTTTTTGAAAAGGGGAAGTATTTTCTTTGCTGTGTAAATGCTTTCATAGGCGCACTCATTGTTTGTTTTATTTGTGAGAGGGCTATAAATCAACCGAGACAAATGTAAAAGCATGAATGTCAACTTCATTCGACTACTCCGATTTCAAGAATGGCGATTACAATTTAAAGTTCAGCCAGGAAAGTTGCAATTTCTTGAGGTTGTGTATGAGGGCCAATCACTTTAGAGGGTTTTTAACAATGCTGTTTTTCCCCTGCTGAAGGGCATTTTGACAAAAATGTTTAAATCTAAAATCAGAACTAAATCACCACAAATTGACTGTCTAAAAGTCTGATTATATTGCAGTTATTCATCACAAAATAATAACAAATCTGAGAGGCTCCCCCCAAACCTGTCTTTGAGAAATATTAATTAGAATTAGACCAGTTTTTCCAAAACACTTTCTATTGAATTGTCTTTAAATCACATTAGGAGGTTTTTTTTTAAGTGGCTGTATGCTTGATTCTAAATTTTAAGAATATGAATATTAAAACCATACTAATTTGTTCTTTTTCTGCTAAAGTGGCAAATAATTGGTCCTTTGCTTTTGTCTCAAACCAAATAAAATGCTCCTAATGCATGGTCTAATATGAGGTTGCTCCAAATTCTTGTGTTGTACCATTACTTCATGGTCATTTTAAATTGATTTATTTGATTACACGTACATCCAACAGCTCAATAAGCGCAAACAATGTCAAGGATGAATACGAAACAAGAAGAAAGAAGTTCAGTTGTAGATTTGGGAGGGAAACCCCAATAAGCTATTTTGAGATGTGGCTAACAGAATACACTCTGTACTGATGTTTCTACCCCCCTTTCTGAAATCTTTCAAGACAAGACGAAAAACATGTATTTTTGTTGTATGGCCTAATAATAGGCTACCTAATCAAGGAGTGAGAAACCCTTAAGTAACACAAAAAGACAAAGAATTTCAGAAACAGGCAGAGCAGTCAGTCTACTTGCTTGACTTAATTATGCAACTACGCTTAAGGAGATTTGTATAATAACGTTTGCTTGTTAGTTTGTTTTTTTGTTGTTTGGGGAGTTATTTAGCATTATAATTACTTTGTTTTGGTGCTCAACAAGTAGACACACCTGTATTAGGAAAAACTTTCTCAAACTGAATTTCATTGTATCTTTCTTGATAGTTATGCCTTTAAAGGCTGTGAACACTATTGGTAATTACTCAAAATAATTGTCACCATGAAACCTTTCTTGATTACTAGTAATGGGGAGAGGTTGATAATATAAAACATTATGAGAAACCGCTCTCTCTGAAGTGACATAGTTTTCGAGAAAGAAGTAATTTTCCACGAATTTGATTTCGAGACCTCAAGTTTAGAATTTGAGGTCTCGAAAATCAAGCATCTGAAAGCACACAACTTTGTGTAACAAGGGTGGTTTTTTTTTCATTATTATCTCGCAAATTGGACGACCGATTGAGCTCAAATTTTCACTGGTTTGTTATTTTTTGCATATGTTGAGATACACCAACTGTGAAGACTAGTCTTTGACAATTACCAATAGTGTCCACTGCCTTTTAATTGACAAAACCCAATTTATGATCATACCTCTGGGCAGAAATGAAGCTTAGCAATTTATTCTGCAAATATAAGCAAGGAACCCAGTTATAATCAACAAACATTTAGATACAGGCTAATAAACTGGTTTTTGCTGAGCAAGATTTGTTTCTGCTAAGCAATTTTTTTCTGCATATTGGCTTAATGATATTTATGTCCACCGTGCCAACTTTCATAGAAATAGGGTACCAGTCAAATTACCATGCAATAGTGACTGGTTTCCTGCTTAATTTTACCTAGCAGAAATGTGTTCGATAATGTTCTCTGCCAGTTGAAGCTTTATGAAATTAGGCTCCAATTTCAATGCAGACTCCTACCCTCTAAACGGGGCCCAATTTCATGGCTCTGCTTACCATCAAATTCTGTGCTTACGATCATTGCTCTCCGCTTCTATGCAAGCGCTGAATTTCTGTGCTAACTGTATAGGCAAAGAATGCCTAGTAACATGGAGTACGCACGTGTGCACAAGCCAAAACTCCCTGCTTAGTAAGCAGATTCATAAAATTGGGCCTGAATGTATCCACAACGCAAAGTACAGATGTTCCCCACTTCTGCACTTCCTGTCCTTTGTAGCTCGCCTCAATTCCTCCTCTTGATTCCAATTAAGTTTCCTTCCTCCATGATTAAACTAAGAGACATGAAATCACGAGCCACAAACCACAAATCCTTGAACCTCTCGTCCAATTTTATAAAATATTGCCCTCGGGTTCCCCCTTTTACACATAGATCTCTCGCCAAATTGGGCAATGTACTTACTTATGTCTCCCGTGTTGACAGTAACCTGGAGTTCGTGACAGATATTTTCACATTCAGGCAGGGGGAGAAGTGTCCAGGTTTTTTTGCCGGAAAGCTGGGCCTGCCAAGATGGTTTCTCTACATTATCTAACTGTAAATTAAAAAATATTTAACATAGGGAAAAATTCAGGACATATTGTTATTTTTCATCAATCTTTCTTTACTTCACACATTGGTGTAAGGCTTAAACCAAAATTCATAAATACCTCAGACAGTTTCGCTATTCCTATTGGTGGAGAGCGCGTCATGTGGGTGTGTATAAACCTTTGTTTATGACCAGTAATAAGTGTTGAAAAACATGGGTGTGACACGCAAGCTTGCACCTGTTCTTATAAGACAGTTTCTTCATTCCTATTGGTCCTTTTAAATAATCATAATCCCCCATGCAAATTAAACATCTATAAAATCGTGAAATATAGGATTCTAACTGCCTCTTGCTACTGGGCGTGGTGGTTTGGTTGGTCAAACTAGTATTCAGTGCTTGTAACACACATCGGTGTGCAAGGGTAAAATAAAAATTAGAATGCCTTTTTCTCATTCCTTTTGTATTGTTGATTGAAGAGTGTTTTTTATTGAAGTACATTTTTTTGCTTAAATTAAAAGCGTACTACTACAGGTGCTTGGATTGTTTCTCCATGCCTGACTAATGATGTAATTAATTCCTTAAAATTAGATGATTTTTAAACCAGGAGATAACTTTGTGATAGATTGAATGATACTGTCACATCTTGTTCGTATTCTATACAACAATATGATCAAAACAATATTCCTGAAAATTGCGTTTAATATGTATAATATACATATTAAAGGTAGTATCATAATGATAAGCAAAAACACTCTATCTGAAACCCTACTTGTTACAAAGGTGGTAGTAAAAGCACCCTACAAAACGATTTCATCTGAAGTGCCCCCATTGATCAGAAGTTGATGAAAGCGCGTCAACCAATTTGAATCCCTAAAGAATGCCCGAAGGCGACTTTTGGACATTCAAATTTCCTTGGTGTCTGCTTACGAATAAGCTGCTAGAGATGCGGTTTGTACCCGCAATCACCCCCACGTAACATGGTTGGGAAAATACCGTGACAGTTTTGTCCTGTTTTTTTTTTTTACAAGTAGACCCTGTAGGCTAGGCCTAGGGTTATTGCCTCCATGCCCCCAGGTTGGTGCCCTTGAAATGGCTGAGTAGAATTTTATAGTTTCCTCATTAGAGTGCCCTTTAACAAAGAGAAAAGGCCTTGGTGCCCTTGCCCTTTCAAAAATGAATCATACAGGTCTGGACCAATACAATTGAAACTTTCACAAATGACTTTTATTATATAGTTCTTTTTTTGCCAATATATCAGCATTGCGTTGACAAAAACAAACTGACAATCCTACCTCATAGAGAAAAAACAAGACTGCTCAATTTCAACGAAACCCAACACCACACTTTTAAGTGTTTTACCCTTTCAAAAATATCAACCTTAATTTGCATGACATTTTCCCTGGCAGTCCTAAAAAAAGTGTTTTCTTCAAAACTGGACAAACTGCGAAACTCTTACCCTGCAAAAAAAATCAATGCAGTGCTGTCCCTTTAAGAGAATTTTGTCTCCATGGGAGTAAAAAAATCGATTGCTCAGTATGTGGAACACCCAGAGCATCAAATTTTGATGAGCATTTTCAAGAAGCAATGTTTTTGCTGGCGCGACATCTGACGCGTCAGTTCGTAGAGTGTATGCGGGGTATTTCGGATTGAGGCGGCAGGTCACATATCTTACGTACCACATGTGGCTTTTTTACTCTACCTGTAGGTGTTTCATTAATGAGAGCTCTTAATTGTTAATGAGAAGGGCGGTAAAATGCGGAACATCAACTGGTTAGTTAAAAATATTACCACGGATGAAAAATAATAATTTTGAAAAGTAAATAGGCCGGGTTCTTGTCACCCTGACTCACATTTTCCTTCATTTTTGTTTTGTTTTGCCAATTTTGTGAGGGATTTCAGTTTTTTGATGGGGAGGGGGAGGAACCACAAGATTAATGTTTTCTTTGGGGTTTGGGCTACTTATAAAAGAAAGCCTTCAGCATCATTCATACAAAAATGCATCATATTAATAATATTAAAGGGACACACCGGCCGAATTGGGCTATTTGGGCTACAAAATAGACTAAGAAATGTATTCAATGGGTTTCCAGGAATGAAGAAGAATAGTCCTTAAAAAAAATCATCAAATTTTGCCGTTTTTAGCATTTTAAAACAAAAACGAAGGTCGCGTGATTGTTCTAACCAAAAAGTGGTACAAACAAGCTAATGACCTTCTTGGCTAGTTTTACTTCCAGCCGTCTAAAAGGAACTTACCAAACCAAATTTAAATCTTTTTTTTTTAAATTATTAATGAGTAATTGACGAAAAAGATCATGTATTCAAATTATCTCTACAAAATGTAAATAATGGTAAAAAATCAAACGTAAGATTCGCATTCAGAGTCCGTGTAACGGAAGCTTGTTATATGGCCTCACAGCGTGGAGCAATCGGAACGTAAGCCTCGGGGCATATCACGTACTGCACATGCCGTTTACGTTCCAAGATACGCAGCTACGCTTACGTTCCAAGATATGCTTACGTTCCAAAAGATAAGATTACGTTCTAAGCTACACAGCTTCTCAGCTATGCTTACGATCCATACGCAGCTACGTTTACGTTCCAAGATACCCAACTATGCTTACGTTCCAAGATATGCTTACGTTCCAAAAGATATGGTTACGTTCCAAGCTACGCAGCTACTCCATATCCATACAATTCATATACATCATTTAGGTTTGTTACGCTAAAATCAAAAATTACGCTTTCAATCCCGAGTCAAGCTAGGCTTACGTTTCAAGATTTGCAGCTACGCTTACATTTCAAAATACATTCTCACAAGGACGCTTTTGAATCCCTCACAAAGTTTGATGCTCTAAACCACTCTGCCATGCCACACAAAAGGGGATTTAGGGTCATGAGAGTTGCAATTTTCACCCTTATCCCTCCCTGATCCTCCCCCCCCCCTCTCCCCAGGCTATGACAATGCATTCCCCCTCTCCCCAGGCTATGACAATGCATTTAGGATTAAAGGACGCTCTAAGTGATTTCTTACATGTATGCCTGCTCCAACCCCCGGTCCACCCATGAATATCCAGTCCAACGCACTGGACTCAGAGCTCTCCGGCAAGAAATAAGGCCTCTGGTAATGCTTCCGTAATTTGACCGCCACAACTGGGTCACAGTTACTCCTGCAGATGTAGTAAAAAGAGCATAATTTAATTTCAACCTTATTACATTCGATCTCATGTAGCTATTTTTTCAAACGTCAACAAAGGCTTCAATTACCGGCGAAGCGATTATTGTTATGAATTATGTCGAGCACAATAGGATTGTAATTTATTTATGGTGACGACATTGTACTTCTTTGTATTGGAAATTAGGTTAAAGGAATTATTTGTTAAGGCATAATGGAAGCTAGCAAAAGATATTCAGTGCAACAAACATTGTTTTGTTTAACAACATTTCAATGTGACAATTTGGTATGGTATTTTCATTTTTTAATTCTGCTTTAACTTTATTTGACAAATTGTTTCTTGTAAGATTTAAAAACTCAAAATTTTTAATGGATTCCTGTGGCCTTGTTTATAAAAGCCATTTTTAAAAATATTGCCAAATTTATTACAAATCAATGTGTCATCGAAATAAACAAGATTTAAGAGAACAAATCAAAAAGCTTTTTATCATTGTCGTTTGATGTTAAAACTCATATTCTTAATGATGTTCAGATGAATAATTAAAAAGAGCCAGTTTATTACTCAGTTTTTACTTATATTAAAAAAGATTGTTAAATGAAGATCTGGCTCGAATGTGTACAGGAGACAGAGAATTATAAATAATATTTAGGGAACATTGCATTTACAGATTTTTTTAATTATATTTTTTAGGGTCTATTATAATATTGAATTTGTGTAACTATAGTTTTATATTTCTACAAAGTTTTATACAAACACAAAACTAATGTAATACAAAAAATCAATTATAATAGGCCCTGAAAATTTTTAACAAAATATCTACCACCTGTCCTCACTAGAGCAAAATATTCTTTATCACAATTTTTACTTATTTTTTCATCTCAAGAAATGAACCACAATCAAATTAAACTACTGTAAATTTTAAATAATTTGTGGTTGAAATTGAACGTATATTGCTGTAATTAATACAAACATAAAAGTGACAGGTGTAAAATAGCTCTTCTTTCCTCTTTTTGTAAGCGTCTTTATATTCTACTATTACTATAGCAAAATAGTTGTAAAAAAAACTTTTAAAAACTTTGTAACCTTACCAGCCGAAATACCAGTGCTTCTCCCCATCCTTCAACGCCGCTCTATCTGCCGGCATCTCAAATGCATCTTTCAAAGAACCAAATTCCGTATTATATGGAAAGAACTGACATTCCTTCTCTACAGCATCCAAAGCCTCTGGATGACTTCCATAAAGTTCCTTAAAGAAATCGTAATTAAATGTTCCCATTGCGGTCCAGTTCGCAGTTGCTCCAGTCACGAGAGCGGGACGGATGTTGTAAGCGTGTTTTGCGACGAACTCCGCCGGGGTGATCGTCTCGTACGTCGGTACCTCGGTGAGGTTGCGGCACAGGTCGCACGGAGCGTTTGGCCGGCCGATCTCCGCAAATATAAAGTTACTGCCGATAATGCACGGATCGTCAAACCACATGAAAATCTCTTCACGGCAGGCAAACACAACAAGTCCAAGTGCAATTGGAATACATGTCAGAAAGAACCATCGAAAATTCGCTCTGATTTTACCATTGCAACAACCACTTGCTGCTGACACCCCGTTGTGGTGGGCGGCCAGTGCTGCATCAACTTTTGCATGTGTGAGTCCACTTTTCACAGACTTACTTCTCAATTTGCAGATCTCGTCAATCAGATTTTGTCGTGCATCTTCTTTACCTTTTCCGTTCCCCACAGAGTGGCTCTTGCCATTTTTCGTCATGGTGTAAAATAAAGACGTTACTCTCGAAAGAATTCACGGGATATGTACCAAATTAAGAGTCCATCTTTCCCCCTTCGCTTCCTGTGTGTGTGAACAACTTTTGCACACACTCAATGTAAACAGAGACCAACATTTCCGCTTTATTTCCTTGTACGCCGTGGTATCGGGACTGCACGTGCTGTATAGCGCCCTCGCACGTTGAAGAGTTGTAAAAAAACACACTCTGTTCCTTACTCTATGCTTGTACCAAGTACACCAAATAATTTGGGCACATTTTTACATTTTTTAGTGGAAATTTAAGCAAGTGTGAACTTTAAACCAGATAAACATAAACACATCTTGTGTAAATAGTGTACTGAAAAGTTAAAGAACACCTTTTCATTGCCTGCCTGTTGTCGAACTGTTTCCTTCTCATCGAAACAGTAATTTGAGGTATACTTCAACTACCTGTTGAATAACCAATATTACGTTCTGATACAATTTCCCATGGGGTCGAACCATTTAATCCATTCAAAAGGCTTTGTATGGACTGATTTTAGCAACAGTTACAATTAATAACCATTGACGATTGGGACTTATTGCCGTTTCAATTTCCAAACATAGCCACTGTGATGTCTTTAATTTGGACACTGCTGTTACCATTTAAAACCATGAATGATTGAATTTAACTTATTTCCGACACTAAATGAAACAGCCAGGGCCAGAGCCGAAGGCTAGAAATCCATTTGGCCTTTATGCCTCATGTGTAGTGCGTAAAATGTATCCTACCGAGTTTTCTGCAACGTGTATGTCCCCTTGCACAACATGGAACGCAATTCCACAATTTTGCATTACCATTTCTAACATTTTGGGATTAAATTCCTTCGGTGTACTCTTATAATGGGAGACTGGATCAGTGATATTTAGTGCACAGCACCTAGTAGTGCAAGGGGACAATATTCCCACTTCAAGTATCACACTACTAAACTACAGTACACACAATGCATGGCAGACAGATTACCGGCCCAAGTTGAGGATTTGAAAAAGCTGTACATCTTTCTCAACGGCCATCCCAATAATACTCAACTCTAACAATGATCTATCTACTTGCCCACTGCCTCTCATACAATGAGGTACCTACCCCATCCCCCAAACACTTAAATTCACCATAACAAATTCTACATCAACATAAATAATCTCACCACCAAGATACATTTATTTCTTTGCCAACGATTTATTTTATTTTTCTCTTTTTTCGTTAGACACTGATAACTTTAACACAACCGAAAGAATGGCCAGGGTCAATGTATATGACTGCCAATATCACTCAATATAAATCAACATACTAGCATTAGTGTTGGTACTGGTAGAAAGCATTCTCTTAAAAATGCCTTTGTATGTTGACAAATATAGGAACACTGTTGTATCTTCCTTTGCAGTCAATTTGTACAAAACGTATTTGCTGAATTTGAGTAAGCATTGATTTGAATGTACTTCTTAATCCAAAAATGGGCTTAGAGATATCTTGGTAAGCTCCAAATCCAATAAAGATATATATTTCTCGAGTAATCTTTTGTGGTGGACAATCCAAAGATAACAATTGTCGTGTTGTTTCCCGCAGTTGGGGGTGTTTAGTTCTTGAAACCTCTGCTGGCACGTCGTCCACGAGCTCTCTCGAACTTCCTTCCCTTGGAGCGAACGTATGGCCTGGTGAAATAAAATAATATGAAATAGTTAAAATTTTATCAAATGAACCAACAAATTTAGTAAAGATTTGGAAGTCTCGACTGCCACTTCATTGCCAATTTTCCTCCTTTCCTGAAAATGGACCAAACTTTTAAAAGATACAACACTCAGAAAACTCAAGTCCTCCTTTCAGTACTCAAGACTGCCTTGACTTCTTTTGATAGGTTTTGAATGTTGTCAAATTGAAAAATACAGGAACAAATTTTTCCCATTAAAATAAAAAAAGATAAAGGCCAGTGATGATTATCATAGCCCAATGATAAAAAGAGATTTAAAATGATTTGTCATACTATATTAATGTATCTTTCTGAAGAATTAATGCTCTCAATCAAAACCAATTGATGGTCAAATGAAGTTACTTTCACACACTTTGGTTGCACAGTTTAAACTAGCTCACGGGGCAACTTGAGAAGTGGTGTTATTGTTTACTAGCCTGCAACCGTTTCTTCTTAAAAATTTAAATTGTATGCCAAGTCTGGTGAAGTTAGAACCAAAAACTTACTTGGTGTGAGAGTGTGGAGTTCCTGGAGCCTTGCCAAAGTGTCTGTACACACCACGTGCTTTACGGGGTCCTGCAAGAGAAATACATTAATAATTCAGTTGTTATTCCTGAACAGAGAGAAACAGGGAAATATTGAAATGTGATGAAGATTTTGCATGGCTGTACCAATCTGACCTACATCCTAATGTCAAGTAGTCTTCAAAGACCATGCAAGGGAAACTTTAAGACCATATTACGGTTGGTGTCTACAGTGCACAAGTCATGGGGTTTCCTGATAATACCAGTGTACAACAGAAATAACCCATCAGAACAGAATTAACCAATGCTAGTTTGTGGCAGTCTGTGGTACCAGTGTCGACTGTACAAACAGACGAAACACATGTACCTAATGCTAGCCCAGAAGGTACATTGTTGCAGTCTGTGGTACCTGTGTCTAGTTAAAGATAATATTGGCGACACCTAATATCATAAGCAGGGACTTCTCAGGAGTAACCATAATATCAGCGGGATGTGATGTCTTTAAAACATTCTCTACTTAATGGCCATACATAACAAGGTGGTTTTTATTAAGCTCTTCTTCTCATCTATTTGATGAGCTAACAAATCCAGTTTTGAATTTCACAAGGAAGTGCTCGGTAGCGCCTTTGAGTGTCACATTAATTAGTTTCGCCTGTGTGAATACCTTGAAGGAGGACGGTGTTCTGTCCTTTGGGTGCCTTCAGGGCAAGCTGGTCCAAGGTCAAGATTTCTCCACCGGCTTTCAGGATTCTGGATCGTGCCCCGGCAGTCACATGAAGAGCACACAACTGATTAGAAGAAGAAAAAAGTCAGTCAAATTAATTTCTTGTAAATGATAAGTATCACAAATCAGAGTCTGATACCTGCAGAAGGTTTGCTAAATAAATAAACTGTTGACTCTTGGACAAATATGATCCTCTTGAAAACAAGAAAGTGTGGTCGAGGGCTGAAGTGGATTTTTGGAGCAAAATGAACAGTGGAAAACATTTATCAGCCAATCCACAGTTCTGTTCAAAGACCCCCTCAAATATTTCCAGAATAATTGTTTTTGTTTATTTCAAATTCCATGCCTCGCATACAAACAAGTGCGACAAGGAGACAGGTTAAAAAAAACAGACAGGAAAACCGTCAAAAAAACTATGGCAATAGTAGAAAAGAAAGTGATTAACAAACTAATAATGCAAGCTGAGAGGCACACCTTGAGCTTAGGGATTTCAAAGATGCGAAGATCATCGGTGACTGCTCCAATAATGACAGCTGTCTTTCCCTCACGTCCCTCGGTCTTCATCTTACGGATCTACAGAGAAACACAAAAAAGCAACGGAATGAACTCAACGTCGAGAAATATGTGAATAACACTACATAAACTTCAAACCTCAACTCCCTTTCTCTTTTATTTGCCCCTTTCAAAACCACAGGTTGAGCTTGGGCCAATGCTTTGTCACTCAGTCAGTCCTTTAGTTGCGATAATCGTAACCCTCCATCCTCCCGACGGTCGGAGACCGGAGGGTTACGACACAAGACTGATATTATCGGTGTAACTAGCAGTTTTGACCAGTTTTTGCCAGACTCGTGATCAGATTCGTCCTTTTTTTCCACTTTCCAAAATCATGACAGACATTCTAAACACATGGAGTTGATCTTTATTGTATGACAACGTCATCTGGAACCCTTAAAACTACATCATGAAAATATTTGGCAGAAAAAACGACAAAAACTTACCAAAAGACTGACCGAATATATCCATAATCCATAGCGGGACCACCTAGTGATTTTGAACGTCGCACTTGCTTGGCAACAACCAATCAGCGTGACCCAACCATCGATGTCGTATGCGTATCGGCCATTCCAGCTTGCAAACTCACCGCCTGTGTGTGTAAGCACTGATCCCCCGCACCGAGTGCGCAGCATGCAGGCATGTACATGTACATGTACATGTACTGTATGAACATCGTGCGTGCACAAACTATACAGCTCGTAAGTACCGTGTGCTGCTCCATACCCCCACATGGCCAAACACACCCTGACGTTGTGTGTGTGTGTGCAAGTGTACACAATACATGTACATGTACATGCCTGCATGCTGCGCACTCGGTGCGGGGGATCGGTGCTTACACACACAGTGCGGTGAGTTTGCAAGCTGGAATGGCCGATACGCATACGACATCGATGGTTGGGTCACGCTGATTGGTTGTTGCCAAGCAAGTGCGACGTTCAAAATCACTAGTTGGTCCCGCTATGGATTATGGATATATTCGGTCAGTCTTTTGGTAAGTTTTTGTCGTTTTTTCTGCCAAATATTTTCATGGTGTAGTTTTAAGGGTTCCAGATGACGTTGTCATACAATAAAGATCAACTCCATGTGTTTAGAATGTCTGTCATGATTTTGGAAAGTGGAAAAAAAGGACGAATCTGATCACGAGTCTGGCAAAAACTGGTCAAAACTGCTAGTTACACCGATAATATCAGTCTTGTGTCGTAACCCTCCGGTCTCCGACCGTCGGGAGGATGGAGGGTTACGATTATCGCAACTATCAGTCCTTCTGCATCCTGCACTTAATCGCTTTGAAGTTTGAGTGCAAGGATTTCTTTTAGTTCATGGTTGTGATTTGTTATTACATTGCGTGTTGAGCACAAAGTAGAAACCAGCGTCACCTTGTTCAGCAGGTTCCTAAGTTACGCTAAACAACAAGAAAGCATACAGTAAACAACTGGAAAAATTGAACATTTACTAAATTTGTTGCATCAATGTAGAGGCCAATTGCGATAATCATAACCATTCAACCATCTTGACTACCGTCCGTAGGTCTGAGGGACGTGACAAGTCGAGGCCGGCAAGGTGATGATTATCAGTTAGCCTTGTTGTAGGGCCCAGGAATAGAAACTTACGAGTCTGGCTAATGAGACAGGCTGACGGTTGGCTCTGCTCATGAACAGACGTCTGAGCACCACCTTGTTGAACTTGGAATTCGTTCGGCGAGCGAGGAAACGGTACAACTGAAACAAAGTTAATATTTATATTTAAAAAATTATTTATAAAATTAAAAAAGCAAAAAATATCTATATTTAATGCCTTAATGGCACTTTAATTTAAGTTTTTATACATAAATGCAAGCTAGCCTAGAACGTTCGTCTTTGGTGCACTGCCATATTACAAAACCTAAGAATTAGAATACAGTTGCACAGTGACTTTTTCAATTTTAGAAAACCCATTTTGATTTTGTTTTCCAGAAAAGAACACTTCTCAAATTGGATAGATTGTATTTGAAAAACTCAAAACACTTTTTTATAGGCTACCGAAAATGTTTGTCGGGACACACACTCCAAAACCAAGGCAACAGGGGCTATGGCCTCCGTGTAATAATTATAGTAACTTATATGGTCAGTGTTGAAAAGTAAGCCTCCGAAATCAACGTCTAATCACGATCATTTCATGTACATACCTTCACCAAGAGTCTAAGATAAATATCCTGACTCTTGGGCTCAGTCCTGTGAACCCGTCGCTGTGTTGAGTGGTCCAAATCGATACCCTATATATCAAAATAACAAAAAGGAATACAGCAATAATTAATTTAACTATATGATGTAAAATTTAAGGATATTAAACAAAGATGGGGAAGATATTTAACGATCTTTATTGTAACATTTCTGACGTGTTCCTCACCATTTTGGAGATCGGCTGAAAAAGGTCGAGAAATGCATTGTGGGATATAAATTTAGACCACATCCATTACAGGGAGAAATCCCTTATACGTCACTCATTAAACTTGTTGTTAGTCAACTGTGAGTTTTGTATTAATAAGGCATACCCACTACTTGTGGGCGTGGTTAAAGCATATTGCGTGTGGGTTGATGTACTCTTATAGGCAGAACAGAATCACAAAATGTAGATTACATTTGACAGTGCTAACTCAATTTACTTTGCTTTAGTTGAAATTATTGTTCATGTCAAGTTCCAACTAAAAAGTACCCCAAGCAATGATGATTCAAGTGTTTAACATTTCTTTATTTCAGCCCCGTCTCCCTTGTCATGATCTATTCATTGTCTACTCCTAGCTTTTCTGTGTGTTTTTCTGCCCTCTTCAGTCTCTTTTCTATCCATGTAGTTTCACTTCACTGCTTCTGTTACAGTTATATTCTAGCATTTGAATAAGGGTCAAAACCTCAGGCCTTTAAACGTAGGTCTTTCGTCTCGTTGATAAGAAGTTTGCAACACTGCTAGCTAGGGGCACAATCCATGAAACTGGGGCTCTCATAAACAAAAATAAACATCAAAATTTGAGTATTATACAGTGTTCAGGAGAGCATAGAACAGCTTTAGGAATAAAGCGCTTTTTAAAAGATGCTGATTTTAAACCGATTTGACCAGAAAATGTTGAGAAATTTTAAATGGATTTGAGAAAAAGCATAAACTTTTGGTATTGCTCTTAAAAAGCAATGATAACAGGTGTACAGGATCCCAACACTATCCAATGTCCATATAAGTACAAACAGTTTTGCGCAAACGGTTTTTCCAAATGTTTTTCATTTTGAGCAGCATCGCAGTTTGTGAAAAACTCTACAAACGAAAAGATTTTCTTGAGCGAAAATTAGGCCATGAAATTTTTTTTTTCCTACTGGAAATTACTCGCCACAAAAATTCGATATTTGTTTTTGCTTATTTTGCGTTTCTAAATAATATTTTAAATATTCCTTCATAAAAATACACTCTCTTCATAACCAAATTTATTTTGATAAAAATTTGCGATATCCATTTTCAAAAGGAGAGACTTGGACAAGTTGAAATGTGCGTTCAGCGCGCCTCCTTCAAGTGTATGGGTTATACATGAAAAGGTCATTCTTTTAAAGATGGCGTCAAATTCACAACATGTGGTTGAAAATGTTCTCAAACAAACTGCACTCCTTGAGAAGAAACTCAAAACTACCGAGGTTACTAAAGACATAGATGTTGAGCTAGATCCTGGCAATCTCCTGTCTGTTGATCCTAACCCAATAAACGTGAAAGAATTTAGGTGAGTTCGAGTTGTCGGTTTTTGATTTTAAACAAGCGGCATGACTGAATTTGTTTGTGTTTTGCGGATACGTACGGCAATGCATGCACACACGTCAATGCATCAATAATATTATTATTATATATATGTAGCACTGGCACTTGGCAGTCTTCTTTTCACATGAAAACATATCATTCTTTACAAATTGATTGTCAATAAACATGACATGGAATTTGATAGTTAAGTTAATGAGATATCATCAAATGTCTTCGTCTCCAATTTTATTAAAAATTTAAATAATAAATTTATTTTAATTAATTTAAAATGTAAATTAAATAGACTATATATAACAAATAACATAATATATAGACTATAGTATTACTATTAGGCCCTACTAAAATAGAGTTAAAAAATTACTTACTTATTAATTTATTATTATAAATTTATATTTTATCATTTTTAATTTAGTTTGTACCTGTCCCTGTAGACATTAATTTCTTAATTTTGATTGTAATATTATCAATATCATTTATGGGCGGGTGATGTTTGAAGATGGCATTTTTTTTAAATCGCACAATTTAAGTCTGCCACCACAACCAGACAACATTTGGTTGTAGGTGGTTTGGACTTTGGAACTTTACCGGATTAGTGTTATTCATATTAGGCGAAGTAAAAAAAACTTATGTTTAGCGTCCCCGCCCGCTTCCTTTTTGGGGACCGCATGGATTTTATTTTTATTTTTACCAATTCAAAATGAGATTTTAAAAATCGTAAAATGTCAGCCGAGCCATCGGAAAATAAAATACTTGCAAGTCAGAAATTCCAATTTATAGATTGTTATCGGTCCAGTTGACCCAATCTCCACTCCAAGTACGTACGATCCATTCGGGTATTTTTTTCCCGCAATCCTTTGGTATTACTAGCTGTACTCTAGTAGCACTAACAAGTAATAAACGTTTGTCTTTTTCACGAGGACCGGATACGTCCATTTTTTTTATCGTCGTTGCTACATGTAAAGTCGGGGTACAGACTCGTTTGTCATGACTATTGCGTATTTAATACTAAACTCGGACAAGTCGGTTAGACAGTCGTGTTCTCAGTACGCGCCGCCGTATACGTACAAGTGCGGAACGCTGTTGAAGCTAGCGGCAACTAAACTCGGTTTGACTTGATTTGAAGTCTAATATTTCATGAGTTGACAACAACCACATGGACTCTTGACAGCTAGCTGAATGTGTCTGTGATCGGCTGCCTTTTATAATATTATTGTTGCCTGGTTGGCACCGTTGTTGTCATTGCCAGACTAGGTCATCGCTTCTCCTAGAACTATTTCGGTTTTGTCCGCTACCGTCTCCCGTAATCTCATAGGGGTACATGTACATGTATGTCTCTCACGCCAATAACGATGATGGTTCAATGAATTTTGGAATCACAAATCTCTCTCTTTTTTTTCTTTTTTTCTCGCCAAAATTAGGCTCTATGTGTCCTTTGAACTCTCATTGTTACCAGGGACAACAGAAAATCCACTCCGCAATCTCAAAAATTGTTAAAAATGATAAATTCTTACTGTAATTCAGTCCCCAACTACTCCGTTTTACCACTACACTAGTAATGCCAATTGTCCCCGACCGTGCGCGTATTTATTTCCCAGGACAAACATGGAGAATTATCTGCACACGTTCGTCCTGGAAAGAAAAAATACCCAATCCGTGCTTTGTGTACAAAACATATGGACACGCGTCTGGGAACCACGAAGATGTACTTCCTTTCACACAGCGTATGTTTCACGACAAGTGATGAGAATTATGGTTGAGCGACAAAGATCACGCGGTGTCAACAATTGTAAGATTGTCACAAAAATGGCACACCCTGCAAGCTTAAAAAAGGACATTTTCAAAGATTGTGCCCATCAACATTAACCAAAGAAGTACAAAAAGTAGTTATTGTACCAAGAATGTTGCCTATCGTCTGAGTTTGTGGATATTAATTATGCAAACTTCCAATTTGTTACTCTCTTACAGACAAAACAGGGAGGCGTTTCTCAAATCTTTGGCAAGAGATAACACACAGCTTTTATTTAATAACATATGGAAGGTTAGTATGAATTAGATAAGATAGGGATTATGTGATCCATGCAAGGGAAACATAAGATTTATGCTTTTGCATGGAATAAGCTATTTAGATAATGTGATCAGTAAGCGACTTTGTCCTTGAAGGGAAGGTATTTGCTTGGTAATCACTCTAAAAGTTAATGCCTATTTAAACTTGGTTAAAAGTGCAGCAACTTTCGATAGAATAAAGCATTTTGAGAATCCCTTTACTTTGAAGCAACAGGGTTATGGTTAAAGATACCAGTTTTTATCCCCACACAAATTTGAATCTGAGAAGTGTTTCTGTTAGAAATATTTATAAGATTGTGTGTTCCAATGGGAGACTTTTGGGACCCTTGGTGGCAGCAGACTTACCAGGAAAAATCCATTGTTCTTGGTAATGTTGCGTGCTCAGAACTACGTAAACAATGGAAATTTACCTGGTAAGTCTGCTGCCACCCAGCGTTCCAAAGTGTCTCATTGGGGGTTATTCTTCCTGCTTAGAAACAATCGCTCCAGATTTTCAGCGATATCTCCTACCACCTTTTGAAATGAAATTTTCACAGGTTAGTTTTATTGTGTACATTTATAGGAATGAATGAAACAAAAACAAAGTTTAAAAAGACCAAGGGTATTTATTTTCTTTAAATAAAACTCCTTGATCAAGTCTTTTCACATCCTAACAAATTGTTGTTGGTTTTTTTCAGCTTCCCGTTGAAAGAGTAGATGAAGTCATCTTAGTACAGGTCAGATTTTAATTCAAACAATTTGTTTTGGTAATTTAGTTAAAATAATTTATGTGTACATTTTCTATAATATTATATTTATTTTTGATATTTCAACTTTTGAAACTGCACATAATATATTTCCATGTTTTTTTTCCTACAAACGCATGAAGTCCATAGAGGAACCATGGTAGTGGTCACTTTGGCTAAGATGTTTATTTGTCTCCTTTTTATCTTTTGTGCTTTCGGCAGATTCCTGATGCGACAACAAATTTACCCAGAGAAAAACATGTAAGTATTAAAAAAACAAAAACTAAATCGTCATTACAATCTTGACACAGTTGAGCAATGTCAAACTAAAATTTGCGCAATGCTGTCTAACACAAAAGGTCATAGATTCCCACAATAGAAATCAGGTGAATATGTTCTGACAGTAAAAACTTTGTATTGTTATCACATTTAATTTGTTGTTGTTTGTTCTAGGTACCAAAATCAAATCCCTTGACAAGATGGGAGCAGTATTCTAAAGTCAAAGGAATTCACAAAAGGAAAAAGAGCCGAAAAGTATGGGACGAGGAAGAGAAGGTATGTTTAAGTCACTCAATTCTCATGTATTTAGTTGTATTTGTATGTAACATGCTATTGTGTTAATGTTATCCCTGCCCAAAGTAACATTTATGGACTGACTTGATTTTAATTTGTTTCTTGTTTCAGAAATGGGTTCCTCGTTGGGGTTATGGAAGTAAGAATGATGAGGAGAAAGATTGGGTCTTGGAAGTTCCTGCAAATGCAGGTAAGTCACGTTGAGAAACTCACCTTTTACTGCTTAGGATTCCGTGAACCTTTATTGGTAGTTTTGTTTAAAGGCACTGGACACCTTTGTTAATTGTCTAAGACCAGTTTTCTCACTTGGTGTATCCCAACATATGCATAAAATAACCAATTTGTGAAAGTTTGGACTCAATTGGTCATCGATATTTGCAAGAGAACAGTGAAAGAAAATCGCCGTTGTTGCACAAATGTGTGTGCTTTCTTAAGCCTAAAAAAGGCTTCAGGTCTGAAGTGTTTTTATATTTCAGTGAGAAATTACCTCTTTTTCAAAAACTATGTTACTTCAGAACGAAATGTTTCTCAAAATATTATGTACTATACACAGCTCTCCCTTGCTCTCAGATGCATTCACCGCATGATATCATGTTGCAGGCTGGCATAATTAGCTATCATTTAAAACCACAGTAGATGATTGATCTTGAATCAATGTCAAGTAGAGAATTAAAATGGTTTATTATTAGCCAGGGATTGAAAACAATCACAGGAATTTGAAGCGTTGGTCTCACATAATAAATAAAAAAATTATAGGCTAGGGGTTTATCCTCAAATACAATACAATAAATACACAAACTTTATACACAATCAGTATAGGAAGGTTTTAACAATTTAGTTTAGTCCATTATTATCTTTAAAATATTTGATACTCATTTTGGTTGTTGCTAATTCGAAAGTTCCTAGAGGTTTTTTTTCTCCCATTAATTTTTTTTCTTTTCTCTCCTCATGCCTTTTTGGTTTTAAGACAAACAATACTGCAATCTATTTTTCTGTCATGATTGTATTTTTGTTATTATCACGCCAGATCCTTACGAGGACCAGTTCATGAAGAAGAGGAAGGATAAGAAAGAGAGAGTTGCCAAGAATGAGTTTCAACGTCTCAGGAACATCGCCAGAGCGCAGAAATTGAAAAGTGAGTTTGTCACACTTTACCCCCAGTGATTAAAATAATCCCTGGACAACAACTGGCCCATAGTCCTGTAACGTAACCACTTCACGTTGTTTTTGTTCAAAATTTTCTCTTCTGCCAAGCAACAGTATTATTTTGGGGGAACTTTTGCGAGCTTCCGGAGAAAGTATAAATTTTGGTTGTGCTCAGCAGCTTTATGAAACATGGCCCAGTTTCATTTCAGCTGCTTAACCAGAAAATACTGCTTAGCAATAATGAGCGGGATACCAGTCACAAATTGTACATGTGACATGGTATCTCGGCTGGTAACCTTATAATGTTGGTTTGCTTAGCTTTTCTTGTGCGTGAGCAACTCTGGGTCAAGGTAGTAAGGCTGTATCTGAGTTTGCGGCCTCACTCTGGCTGCGGCTGTTGCTAAAGGTGATTCTGCCTGAGCCACTGATTTGTAAATGACCTATGTAGGACTGATTTTTACAAACGTGTTCTTATTTTTAACATTATTTCTATGAAGTTCCCGGACAAGGTGTGAAGCCCAAAACCTTGACGAAGAACCAGAGGTCAGCATGGCCATCCAAGCTGCCAAGCAGTCTACTGCTTCCATCGGAAAGTTCGAAAGGAAACTTGTAAGTGCCCAAAAACCCCTTAAGTTTACTTTGATATGTGTGATTCAAAAACAACTTAAGAACTCACCTGTTTCCAGTTACTCTTTAAATATATTTGCTTTTCCTTGCCTCTTGTTGCTTAGTGCCATGATCTAGATGGAACGGTGCTATAGAATTCCTGTTATTATAATTGGTAACTAACATGAAAAAGCATTGTGAATAATTTTCTCACATCAAATTATTTCTTGTTTATTATGCGTTTTTGTTGTCAAAAGTTTTTCCTAACAAACCATTTGAGATAATATAAGCGATTTTGACCTAAATTATTGCTTTCTTTGATTTTATGCAGCCCAAGGAAAAGCCGACGAGACAAATGGGAAAGAAGAGAAAGGTAAGTGTCAAGAAAATTTTTTTAACACAAGGGCCTTTATCGCACGGCCATAACCCTGCAAGGTTTTAAACAGCAGTTTAAGAACGAGTCGCTACTCTTTTATTCCCATTCATAAATGCCTTTTTTGTTTAATGCGTAATAAAGTATGAAACTCTGTAAAACTTATCCGTTTTCCCACGTCCTTGAGCTTTGTAGTGGGTTGCATTTTTATGACTGAGACAGAAAAAACGTATCCAAAAATAACCGGTTTCAAACAGCTCCAGCTGGTAATTATTAACCGTTTAAACATCCCCACATGACACGCTCTCCACCAATAGGAATAGCGAAACTGAGGTATCCGAAAATAACCGGTTATAAACAGCTCCAGCTGGTAATTATCAACCATTTAAACACCCCCACATGACGTGCTCTCCACCAATAGGAATAGCGAAACTGTCTGAGGTATTTCTGAATTTGTTTTTATAAACATTGTTAGAACATACTTTTCACAATAAATAATACTTCTTCTTGTAGCCCCATACCAAGAATCGCTTTTAAGCCTCGTTTTGGACAAATGTGCATAAAACTTTTAAAGCAATTTTTTTCTGTGGTTTTGTGAACAGGCTGTTGCTCACTTGATTTCTTTTGTTTGTATTTGACCAGTTCGATCCAGTCTGTGGTAACATGGCCGACGAGCGGAGTCGAGAAACCGCGATACTCAACAGCATGAATAGAAAGAAACCACAGATTGATGTCACAAAGGTGAGATTAGGCTCAATTCGTTTCTCTGTCCGACCTTAATGCTTTGTTTTTGAAAGGGCAAGGGCACCAAGGCATTTACTCCATGGTAGAGGACACCCTATGAGGAAATTGTAAATTTCTACTGGAGCATTTCTAGGGCACTAAGGCAATTACCAGGGGGCATGGTGGCAATCGCCTTCCTTGCCTCTGTGAAGTCAGTCCTGCTCTGTTTTGATTCTTGTGTTTATATTTGTGTCTCTGAAGAAGAAAGGAGGGATTCCAGAATATAAACGATGACTATTTTGTATCTTTTAAGCGTAGGTGCAATTGCCCGTAGTCTCCTCCTCAAACTTTACCCTGATTGAATCACTGATACCACTCCCATCTCAGCTTGATTTTCAGTACTACTGCTTTGAGTTTGGTGATATCACATCCTGACCATTACCAAAAGTATACCCTGCCTATAATAAACCAGTTTATGATGTTATGTTATATAATCCTTGAATAAATTTAATTGTAATTTTTACTTTTCAGTAGTTCATTTTTAACCTCTTATTGCTGCAGGTTTAAATCTAAATTAATTTGTTTACTCCTTATTTATATTTCATTTATTTCAGTTATCTTAATTTATTTCAATTTTTACACTTAAACCATTATGCTTTTAACTAGTGCCACTTTGTATAACTGTGTTCAGGGCCTAAGAGCATGCCTCCATGATTAGGCCTGCTTTATAAATGTTGGTATTATTATTTTTATTATTATTATTAGTATTATCAATTGGGTGTCATGGCCGAGTGGTTTAGGGCATCAATTCAAGATCTGGGGGTTAAGTCACCGGATGTGGGTTTTAATCCCGGTCTTCACACTTGTGTCCCTGAGCAAGTCACTTTACTATAATTGCTTCTCTCCACCCAGGGGTATAAATGGGTACCTGCGCGGGTAGAGGTTGATATTATGTGTGAAAACGCCTTTGGAGTGCTATGGTAGCCCAGGGTTGTCTACTCCCCAGGGAGCTGAGAAATATTACAGGAATGTAATTAGCCTAATGTCCAGGGCACTCATGTAAAGTACATTCATACGGCTATTGTTAAATTAATGCGCTATATTCAAAACTAGTTATTACTATTTTTACTGTAGTAAATAATAAACCCATGGTGCTATGTAAAACAGTAGGTCTCATAATTCAAACGTAGCCCCACATACCTTGCAGGTAAATACTGTATGTTAAAGCGCCTTGAGCGTCACTGAGCGATGAATATGCTTGCCTATGAGATGCCACTATTATTATTATTCTTTTTTTTTTCCTTCAAATAATTTTCTCAGGCTGTCAACAAAGAGATTCAGGAGGATCAAGACTACCAACGAGCCCAGAAAGGGGAGAGGAAAAAGCCGGGCCGATCGACCAAGAAGGCGAAGGGATCCAAAAAGGCTCTGCCTACCGTCAAGAAGAGGAAATCGGGAGGAAAGTCGAAGAAGGGAAAGAGTCGTTAAATATCATCTCAGAGGAGGATTCCGTCATTTCTCAGGAATGGACGTCTTCATTTTGCTTCAGAAGGACTCTGGGTTTTTTAGGAGCGCGTATAATTTTGAAAAATTCTTTGCAAAGAGTACTTGATTCATTTTTGGGGGGACTGATGTTAGTTCAGGACCCCTCCCTGCTCTGTGAGACTTTTTGTTTCTTTTTTCTGCTTCTTTTAAAAGTATCTTTTTACACAATAGTAGCCCTTCTCACTATTGATCTAAATTCCCAAGGCCTACCCATAATGATCGCAACCTTTCCGATCTGTTTCCAGGTTTAAGGCTGGAAAGCTCAGTTGAAGAGAGCAGTTACATTCATCACAAGGTCTTTGGTTTAAGCCCCGCTCCAGTAAACTTGTCTTTGTTCAACCCAAAGTCATTTGAAACTTTTCCAGTCAGTTTCCCTGGTGGTTATTTACTTGACATTTTATCATAAAAAGCTGCATCCCCTTGAGGTGATCCCCTGGCTAAAGCTTCCAAGGTTGTATCGCAAGCTTGAGTGTGATCCCTGGCTACACTTTGCAGTTACAGATTGAATGGCTTTTGACTGGCACCCCTAGACAAAGCTATTGACTAATATTAGTAGGGAGACCGCCAACATATAGCTCAGTTGGTAGAGCACCGACATGTTAATCTGGAGGTCTTTGATTCAAGTCCTGCTCCAGCTATTTAGTGCGTTTTTTAAATAATCACTAAAGCCATTTTGATTTTTTGAATGAATATCCTTTTTTTTTTAAAGTGGGGACATGTGGCCTTTACTTTATGAAGAATGAAATTCCTGGTAGGGTTTACAATTTTAAAAAATATGATTACTGAATATTTCATACTCCCTCTCCTGTGTGAGGGAAGATTGATCTTTTGTGATAAAAGCTGAAGTTGGTTGAACAACTACATTAAACACAACTGGAAACAAAATAATTTCTAGATTTTATCATTATTTTGTGGTGGTTCTCTGCCTTTCACCTCTGTGGACCCTGGTTCAAATCTTACCTCAGTCTAAAGCTTGTATGTGGATTGGGTTTTCAGTCCCTACTGATTGCATGGGATTTTCCCATTTTGCGTTTTCCTCCCACATTTGAAATTGGAAATTGTCGTTTCCTATTCATCTTTTTATTGGGGCAAACTTCGCTAGCACTGAATTAAAGTTGATACAAATTATTTTGTATTATGTTTAATAAAATGTTTTGAGACATAACAATCAGATGCAAACAAAATGTATAACTTTATTTTATTTGTAATTTAATTGTTTTCATATTATCTTTATAATTTTCGTAGTGTATGCATCATACTGATAAGACTTAAAATATACATATTCACATAACATAAAATGGTAAAGAGATGGTCGTGATAGAAAAATTACCTTGAAATATTTCTAAGGTTGGCTCATAGATTGGTAAATACTGCAAACATTTATGACCATCAAAACTTACTCAGTGAGAAGCACTGCAACTGTCTGTATCACTGCAAGTATCACTCGAAATTGTGTGGTTTTCCTTTTACCTCGTCTACAAACACGGTCGGCCATTTATGGGAGTCAAATTTTTGACCCCCATAAATGGCCGATTGGTTCGTTTGCAAAGTAAAAGGAAAACCATGCAAATTTGAGGCAAATGTGTGTGGATCATTGTATTCTACTTTTAAAACATCTTTCTAACCATATGCATTTTATAACAAACAGTTACAAACGCTTTTCAAAGACCAACTCGACCGATCCAAGGCAAACGTGTTCCTTTTTAAAGGAACATTTTCTGCTTAAAAGCAGAAAATATTGCTCAGCAGTTGTCTTACAAATGAGTGGGGCACCATCAGTTGCAATAATGTAAAATTTATTGAATTTTTGCTGGTAAGCAGTCTCTGTCAACAATATTTCTTGTGCTGAGCAAGTTTTTAGGCTTATAGGCTTCATGAGATTGGGCCCTGGGGCCCATTTCACAAAGAGTTACCGGTAATGCAAATCAATTGAAGTTGCCAAGTAAAGTGTGATGTCTTAACACAAACCATGATGGTAATGCTGACAATTTGTTTTGCAATTTGTTCTGGGCCCTGGTCTAAGCTGAACTCAAATGTTCGTCATGGCTTCACTTTAAACCATAATAAATCCCCAATTGGTTTCTCCACACCTTCACCCCTCCTCCTCACAGCGGCACCGATACACTTCCCAGTCTTCACTTTCAAAGGCTCATCCTCCTTCTCATACTCTTGCAATTTGTTGAATTCCCAATTGAAATTGTGCACGGGGTTGCTGTACTCGTACCGGACGTCCTCGTAGTAGTGATGGGGTACATGGTAGCCTCGTGCGTCTTTGCTGAACGGATAGAAACCGTAGAGGGTGATGTGCTTGCAGAATGATTTAGCTACGTAGTAAGCATTGAACCCCGTTGTGGCTAGTCGCTTCATGCTGAGATATCTGTAGTTAGGAAAGCATGGATTACTAGAAGAAAATAGGGGACAAGTTGAAC
The DNA here is from genome assembly GCF_902459465.1 of Asterias rubens. Taxonomy (NCBI): domain Eukaryota; kingdom Metazoa; phylum Echinodermata; class Asteroidea; order Forcipulatida; family Asteriidae; genus Asterias; species Asterias rubens. The sequence goes on along the minus strand of NC_047068.1, from coordinate 12,419,466 downwards.
TTATTTGAATCTAAGCTACTACCAAGTAATCTTTCAGAGTACAGCACAATAAATAAAAAATTCTTGATAGTGCCTGTATCCACCAATAAGGTGTTTGAAGAAAGAGAAACATTTAAGACACAAATATTATTTTGGTGTACCCTTACACAGATGTGTGTTTGGAGACTGCATACTGGGTACTTTCCCCGAGGTCTGTGTAAATAAATCACAGGCATATTACTCAGGTTGAGTTCGAAACCCACAACCTTTGCAATTCTAGAGCAGTTTCTTTACCAACTAGACCACAGAGATTGCCAGGTAGATAGAGTTGGTACGAATCAAAGACATGGTTTCGAAAGTTTTTAATTATAATACCAATGCTAGTGTACCTTTCAGCATGCAGAGTTCTCCAGCTATACCCAAACCTAATCGGCAGTTGATATTTATTCTTGAGCACCTCCACAGACTGTTGGAGTCGTTTTCTGGTTTCTCTAGGTGCCATGGACTTGGCGTACCAAATCACTGTGTCATTAAGAAACCACACCCTGTTCACGTACATATCAAGGAACTTATCCCCAGGTTCTTTCTGCGTGAGATTGCTGTGCAAGTAAACCAGCGACTCGAAGTTCATCAGCGTCAAATTTGTCCTGACGCCGACATCGTCTGCGAAATCTCGCACAGGTGCTAAGTTCATACGTATTACATAATCATAGGAGTTTATCTCATTCCCGCAGTTGCTGTGAAGGAGAACTCCGCTGTTTCCGACAATAGCGCAGTTGTTTTGGGTGGGAATCGTTGTGAATTGCGGAAAGTGTTCTTCCATTGGGCATATCTCTCTGTCAAGTTGTCCCGTCATGGAGTCCATGGCGTATTTTTTTAAACCCAGCTGTGGCCGGAAGCTCTGGAGGAATTTCATATCCTTAGGCTCAACGTCATCTTTGTAGACTAGTATTGTGAGACGAGAGCTGAAGCATGTCTTTCTGAAAACAATAAACACAAATCCTAAGGGTTAGTTGTGTTGGTGGTGTTAGAATAATGATTGCATAATTTATGATTCAGAGTTTTAGGTCTCAAGACCATCTCAAGACCTTTTTGCGGTCCTTTATCAGTCTCAGTTTGCAAAAGCCTTGGTCTTGGTCCAATTTAAAATTATAAAAGTAATAATAAAGAATTGTGATCTGCACATATCCACCCTGGGTGTTCAAGGCGTAGCATTACCAAAAAAGAAACAAAAGAAAACGGACACAAATAACTTGGTCCTTGGTCTTGATAAGACTGGTCTTGGGTCTCTGTCTTGGACTTCAAGGTCTCGACTACAACACATTGGTGTTATATTATGCTCCTTGGTCGGCGAAGTCACTGCAGACTATTTCTTCTGGACCTTCATGTCAAAAGTCCAGGTCACAGTCCAAACAAACAAAAAAAATTTTCTTGAGAAAGAATTGGCATATCAACTTAAAATTTTGTGTGTTGATTAGTTTATTGGGATCCTTGGTTTTTTATTTTACCTCTAGGTCAAATGTCACTAGAAACTTCATACTTACCCAACACAAAACTGAAAGCAATCTATTTCAGTATTGATGCCAAATGTGATCATGTAGACAACAAGAACTGCTGTGAATACCAATGCTATCCTTAGAGCTTTCTTTAGTGTCAGCCGCATTTTTTTCTCCACCATGGCGCCAACTGGGGGGAAAAAGAAGGGGGGTGCGCGGAGAATGGTTATCTTTAAAAGGCTGTTTCCTTTTCATTAAAGGGTGAGCACATTATGGCAAGAACTTGAAAGTAAAAAAGTTCACTTTCTATTTTGTGCATCCCTGTGGAGACATCTTTTGTTCTTTCCATTGTCCCTGTAGTTCAGAACTTCACATAGACTTTGTACACAAAATTTCCATCGAGTACCCTAGTATTTGAGTTCCCCTGAGGAGACTTCTTGTGTTCACTTTTCTGTTTTGTTATTGGTCTTCATAAGATAGTGAATATGAAATCACAGATTTGCATACATTGGAAATCATACTTGATTTCCCTCAAACCATTTCTTTGCCCCCAACACAACAACAAAAAAGAAAAAAAGACTCGGCCATTAAAAGTTACCTCCCCCCCCCCCCCAAAAAAAAAAAGGAAAGATATTTGCTTAAGAGCACCACTTTAACAGGTTTGAATTTTTTTAACTGAAGATACAACCAGTTTCGTTTTACCTTCCCCTCCATGCAAAGCTACATATCTTAAAAGAGTAATCAAAAAGTTGTTCTTACCTAAGTGAAATCTCGAGCCTTCATTCAACCTAAAGGAGTGTGACCTAAAAAGCTGCCATCTTGAATTCAAAACATAGAACCTTTTGGCAAGCCTACAGTATGACTCCAGGTGTCCTTTGATACACAAGTAAACTCCAGTGTTCCTTGATACGCAGGTAGACTCCAGTGTTCTTTGATACACAAGTATTTTAAGCATGGGCCATGTAAACACTGTTGTGACTGTTAAGATATGGCGCCCATTGCTTCAATATTTACTTTGTGCAAATAATTAACTAGACTACTGTTAATCATTAATCCAGACAAACTTGCTTATCAGGGTTAAGTCATATTTGTGCATAGATGATGTGGAATTCGACATCACACATTTTTTTCTACTGAAAAGCCACAGAGCCTTGACTTTCTGCAGGCCATTTAAAGTTCAAAGGCACTGGACACTATGGTAAATAAATTGTTTAATAGTATAAAAACTTACTTGGTAACGAGCAATGGAAAGCATTGGATATTATAAGTCAGTGTGAAAAACAGCCCCCTCTAAGTACAAGGTTTTTGAGTAATTTCTCACTCAAATAATAAGGCCTTCAGGTCTGAAGTCTTTTTAAGCCATCTAAAAGCACACACATTTGTGCAACAAGGGTGTTTTTTCTTTCATTATTCTCTTACAACTTTGATGACCAATGGAGTCAAAATGTTTACAGACTTAATATGTTGGGTACACCAAGTGAGAACACTGTTCTTTGACGATTACCAAATGTGGCCAGTGCCTTTAATCTTACATTTTATAAATGTACACTTTATACCACAATGTGTCCAATGTGTGGCAGAATGAGCTTGCACAAAATACACCACTTTAAAATCAAGAAAAAACTTGTGAAATTGCATTTTCAATCTTACACAAAAAATATTTATTGAATTTCCATCTGGTACAAATAGTACAAAACCTGTAGAAATACATCTTAAACTTATTAATACTGAAAAATAATATAAAAAAAGGTTATTTGTTCATGTTTTTCGTGATTAAATAATTTTTATAAATTAACAACCCCTTAGCCTTAAATTTTCTAAAAAGAGGCAAGAAAGAAATAGCTCCTTGTTACGACCAAACCCTCCAGATTTCTATTTGCAATTATGAAAGATACTGTAAACTTCGGGAGAGAAGTTCTTTCAATAGAAAGATTAGACTATTATCCATATTCCAAATTTTCACTTCTTTAAAAACAATCAATCATCTCACCTGAAGAAAAATTTGCTCAAAAAGTAGCTGCGAGTGACATTGGAATGGTGCAAAGGGGCAAAACACATTGATATTTTGATCCAACAAAGAATTCATGATTCAATTTGAATTGTCATAAATCATGTTTCAATAATTTACTTTACCAGTGCTTGGATAAATAATTTAAAATACCATATTACCCATTGTTACTTTTGATCTGATAAATGTTTCAGAAGGAAAGACTCCATTTTGCAAGGCAGAAAATGATGAATAGAGGTGATTATAACACACCTATTGCTTCTTCTGTATTCTGGTTGGATGAAACACAGTCACGTGGGATGAACTTATATAGGCTAGTGATCACGCGTGCGTGTATTGCGGGAACAGTACCAGAGCGGGCAATAGTCTTTGAATATAGTGCCCGCGGTAACAGCGCCCTCTCTTGTCTTGAACCGTGAACAACAACTACAAAGTTCATTTTCTGTTCTTATTTGACATTTAAGACCGAGCTGTGTTATAAAACACATGCTGACTGGCATAATTCTGTAACTAGTGTACGTCTATTCCCCCTAGCCACATGTTTTTGTATATCTCCTAGGACAAGTCCTAAGCTATGAAAGCAGTGTGGATTTGAACCGTTGTGAAATTTTATGAAGTCAAGTAGGATTGGAATCATGTCACTTTTGGCAAAGACCATAGCTTGAAAGTGTGAAAAGACCTAATGTTTATTATTATACACTGCATGCACAGATCCATGTCTGGCTTTTCCATTTCACTGGACCTCACCTCCTGAAATGGAATAATAGTCCAGGGCTTGATTTCACAAAGCATCAAAATCCATCGTAAGACAAATTGTCAGTATTACCATGGTGATTTGTATTGTGACATCACACTTTACTAAGCAACTTTGATTGATTTGCAGTTCAGATCAATCTTAGCTCTTTGTGAAATCGGCCCATGATTATGCATCCAACGTTTGTTTTATTTTGAATGCAGCAACGAGCACTCTATACGCTAGAGGCAGGAACAGCATTTATGGACTGTGGCTAGGCAGGCAAAGGTTTAGAGATGGTGTACGAAGGGCAGAAGCGATCAATGGCAGAAAGTCAGGGCAGTAGATGCTCTTAAACTGTAAAAACAAAAGACAATAAAAATAATGTTTATGAGAAAACAACAAAAGCATGACATGGCATAAAAACATTTGTAAGAGAGTTATTGACTATTTGACCCTAGCAGAGTCTATCTTAAAGGCTAAAATATTTGTGTTAAAGTTATACATTTCTTGTTTTGCATCATTGGCGTACAACCTGGGAGGTGGGGGACGGGAGAATGCTCGGCAAAATTCAGGCCAAACAGTGGGGGAAATTTGGGAACAGAAAGAAGAGGAAAAAGGACCCCAAAAGCAAACAGACCATGTTAGAAACCGTTTTTTTTTTTTTTTGCTTTTTTTTATTTGAGGCGAATCAACCCGGGCCCTCTGCCCGCCATAAATTAAAAGTCTCTACTAAAGCCTATGATTTGCATCTTTCACTCTTACCTTGTTTTTCCTCAATTTTTTCTAGGGCGTCTTTTACGGTGCTATATATAGACATGCTGTCTATGTCGGCTTTCAGAAGAAGCGCTGTAATGTTTGGCTGAAAGAGTGTATGGAAAAATAAATGAATATTGCTATGACTAGAGCAAGCTAGTCAAAACGTTGAGACCAATTTCAAGAACTGACTCCGCGGTAGTGCAGTTAATTACGATCGTATATTAAAAGTAGTTAGTCCCAGCCAATTTTCTATACCTTCCGCCCGGGTAGTAGTTAAAAAGCAGGACAGTTCTTTTCAGAACTGAGAAGTCTCCCAAACATCCGATAAATCTACTCCATGGTAGTAGAATAAAGAAAGACAGTTCTCTAAAGCCATGTTTGCATTGGACTTAATTTGGGTAAACCAACCGAGCCAATGGGTAACTTACCCATTTTAAGTCCAATGCGAACAGCCCAGGAAGTTTTCCTCCCAGGTAAATTACCCGACCCGCATGGGTAGTTTAACCGAGCCAAAGGTGCCCGGTTAAATTGACCAGGTTAGTTTAACCGAGCCGAAAAGTCCAATGCGAACGCGATCAGGGTAAAAGCCGTCCCGGTAAAAAGCCACATCCGATCCCCGAGCTACCTGCAGCGCCACGTGATTGTGTGATGGCATATCGTACATCGTGCATTGTGTACACGGACGGAAGCTCGGTTGCACTCAATGCAAACTCGCTGTCATGCACCCCTGTCAAAGGTCACTGCGTTTTTCTGAAGTTAGACGATATGTGTTTTACTGATCGTGTCGGTTAGTTTACCCACGTCAATAATCCAAGTGCGGACGCTGGTAAGTTTCCCCTTTTGGAATGTTAACCACTGTCTAAACGTTAGTCCAATGCGAACACGGCTTTAGAACAAACTCTACCTGGCAAGTAAATACACACATGGTGTTACAACAAACCAAATATTTATTAAATTAATATTATAAAAAGATTGCTCATGGCTGCACTGGCCCTGAGTGATTGTTTAAAAACTGTTGGGAAGGTGGATGAAATGTAAAATGTTCAATTTTGTTAAAAGCACGGTGAATTTTTTAGAGAGACACGTAAAAAATCGACCCCCCTGCTTGTTTTCCAGTAGATAAGATAAGAATAAGAAAATACAAGATGAGATAAGAACTTTATTATCCCACACTAGGGAAATTAAAGATAGCGATCGTAGTCTCGGTTTGTCAACAATGTAACTCATGCACCGTGATTGTCTCCCATATTTTTTTAATCAACCAATTTCAAACACACTGTTGGTTAACGGTTGGTTAAAAACCTTGTCCAGTACTAAGTTTGTCAAGGTCCCGTATAGAATGTCAGTGTTTCTTGTTTCAAATTCATTTTGTTGGTTTTCTTTGTGAACCACTTTAATCGGAACCTTGGCTTGTACTCTGGCTTTGGGTCAGCCATCCGTTATGGAGCAGTGTGTACATTTATGTTGGTGTTTCATGTATAAGATGGTACCCAGAGACGGAGCCTTATAAAGCTGAGGTTTGGAAAAAGTCTTGGAACACTCGCCCATCAGGCTTTCCTTGTCATGCACCCTGTATCCAATAACAATCAAGAGCACAAATTCTAACTATATGCAAAAAGGGGAAAAAGTAAAATTTTGCATTAACGTTCCTCATTTCCCTCAAAAGTAAAAAAAATCTTACCTTTGAGCAAGCAAAGAAGAGTTCAACATCGGCCTTTTTAAAGTCATTCGCAGCATCATGAAAACCCTGATATCAGAATTAAATTTGAGAACATCTTGTCAGAGCAAGAAGTATCTTCCAGAAAAGCATTAAAAAAATTGAGATGCAATGTTTTTGCACGGACTATTTTCATAAAGATAAATAATCATTGAAAACATTTTTGCACGGACATAGTCATATGAGATATATCGTGTGTTTTTTTTATATACAACATCATTACAAAAAGTTTCTGCATGAACACTCTCATGTGAGACACAACATCATTACAAAACTGACATACAACCTTAATTCAAACTTAAGTCTTCCTGCTGAAAAAAACAATAACATTTACTTTCTTCAGATAATAAGAATCATATTCTTTGATCTATTTGTCTCCAACTGAGTTACTAAAAGCTCCTTGAAGTAAATAGCTCCAGAGGTGGAATGCCATGATTTCAGCATTCTTCCATCAATTTTGGTCTTGTTTTCAGACCTTCTTGAGTCTTCCTTTTGTCCTTAAAATTATATAAAGGTACAAGACCATTTCCCCTTCCAGCCTCGATATGATTACACAGGAATGAATAGGGAAAAAAACACTACTGCTGCACCATGATAATGGTCTGGAATCCAGCCTACCTCAATGACAGTAAAGTCCAATTCAGACACGAAGCTGAGATCTAAGATAACCGGTCTAGCGTAGTCCTTCTTCTGCATGTGTTCACTGAGTGTATCAAAGATATACTCAGCGGCTGGGTAATGAATGCTACGATCGACTTGGATAATCACCGCTGAGTTGGATCGTATCTGGGGAAACAAAAGTATCAATTAATAATCATAATATTAATAATAATACGCCATGGTGACCGACCTGAGCGCTATATATAAAGAAGCTACTATTGATAACATTTGTAAAGCCCTTTTACTAAGGTTGCAAAGCGCCCAGAGAAAGACAAGGACAAAACAACATTAATGGGAATGAAATCAAAAACTAAGAGGGAAACCACGACCAGGCTGTTGACAGAGGAATGTTATTGGCCCAATGACCAGGGCACGAATGTAAAGCCCATCGATACGTATTGTGAAATGCCCTATGTAAGAAGTAGTTACTATTGTTATTATTATTATTATTATTACCTGAATTTGAGAAGTTGAATGCATATCTTGAGTCATCTGTTCCGAAGTTAGTGGCTCCACCACCTTGATGCCGGGTCTTGCCATCGAATACATTAAGATGAATAAATCCAACACCATGCCAACTCCGGTTCCATAAGCAACGCCTATAAACATTGATGAGATGCAGGTTGCAAAGAATCCCAACAGCTCAATCTCTGCAATAATAACAATAAATAAATATATGGTTTTCTAGGCCAGTTTGAGTCAACAATAATCCATGCATGTTAAGCATCATTTAGCAACAGAGTCCAGCTTTCTCCTGCAGACGATAAGAGCATACTGATCGAAACAACGAGTTGTCAACCACAGATTCTTTTCAGAATAAACACTTCACAACCCAACCACAAAAGATTTTTCCAGGGAAAACCCAAGCAGTCAAAACTTAATCCAAAAAGTGCCCTCCCGACATGATTCAAACCAGGGTACTAGAGGTGGAAGGAGAGGAAAGATATTGTCAGAAAATTTAGATTCGTATTAATTCTTATAAGATCTTACTATTTTGCTTATAAGTACTTTTAAGAATCTTATAAGAATGCTCTCAGAATTTTGAAAGATTCTTATAAGATTCTTGTACAATTCTTATAAGATTCTTATAAGTACCTTATAAGATTCTTATAAGTTCCTTATAAGTTCCTTATAAGATTCTTATAAGTTTCTTATAAGATTTTCATACAATTTTTAGGAGTATTTTGTACTACACCAACCCCATGACCTGATCTATAAACAAAACACCCATGACTTACTTCTTAACCTCCAGAGAGCGATAACGATTTTATAGTTGACCATCTTGAGCACTGCAACAATGATGATAGCAGCCAGGGCTGCCTTAGGAATGTAGTAGAACCCTGGTGTTAGGAAGCTCAGAGCCAGGATGACCACTGCACCGGTGATGACTCCAGCTCCGGGAGTCCGGACTCCAGACTGGGAGTTGATGGCCGTCCTGTAAAAGTCACAAACAAGATGGTTTATAATAATAGTTATAATTGATATATAATGCGTACCTCTCAAGAAAACAAATCAAGGCGCAAAATGAAAACAATACACAAAATGAAAATGAAAAAAATATATATATATTAGTTCCAAGTTTGCATGAATACACCCATTTTCCCATTAGTAAACTATTTGCACCGCTACAAGCCTTATGGTTTTCTAGATGGCCCTCCGCTCAATATATATTATTTTCATCAACACCAATGTTTTATGACTTGTTGTTTACTTGAGTGGAAATTTATAAACAACCAACAATATTGTAAACATGTAGTTAAACTAAAACGAATGTAAGTCTATGTAAACCAACAAGTGTGTCTTCAGTTCCCTTTTGAGTGATGTTCTTGATCTTGGTTCTATCAACAAGTTGGATCTTATAAACCTCTATCTTATGGAATCTAGAACTGTTGTGACAAAGCTTTCCCTATTACAATTGAAGCAGACATGTCCCTTGCACATTACCTGGAGAAGCTACCAGTAACTGGGTATGCAGATAAAAACGAACCTGCTATATTGCACACACCTGGTAAAAACAAACCAACCCAAAACAAGCAAATTAATACAAAGGCAATAAATTATGCTTAACTTAAGCTTTCAAAAACTTTTAAAATCACATTTTCAATCGTCTAAGCCCCCCCCCCAAAAAAAGGGCAAGGCAACATAAATCCGCTGTTGATAGTATAAAACAACATGAGAAACGGCTCCCTCTGAAGTAACATACTTTTTGAGAAAGAAGTAATCTTCCGAGAATTTGATTTTTTTAGGTTCCCGAAATCAAGCATCTGAAATCACACAACCTCGTATGACAAGGGTGTTTATTCTTCCATTATTATCTCGCAAATTCGACAACCAAATTTTCACACGTTTGTTATTTTTTGCATATGTTGAGATACACCAAGTGAGAAGACTAGTCTTTGACTTTTACCAATAGTGTCCAGTGACTTTAAGATGAAAATAGGCATGACTTGAGCAAGTTTTAATTCAAAAGTTGTCCATTGGTAGCTGGATAACTGGAAGGAAACATGTTCAGTTCGGACTGTACCTACCTAATGCGATGAATTCCTGATTAGCATCAATTCTATACTCATTCTGCCGGGCTGTCAAATGAAGAAAAAGAAATTTCAAATTAGTTGGAAGACTCTGGAAGTAAATTCTTGGATAAAATATACAGCTGGTTTGAAATTGAATCTTATTATTTTGCAGCCAGCACTCTCAGAGATGCAACTTTTTTTTTATTGGACAGAGTTCAAAGATTACATAATAGTGCAGCTCGTTTAATATGTTCCACACCTTTGAGAGAACATATTACCCCATCACTTAGGAAACTTCATTGGCTACCGACAAGAGAACAGATTCAACCCTCAACATTTTCTTCAGTCCACAATTGACATAACTCACTTGAATATGTTTACAATAAGTGTGACCTTAAATGTACATTTATGGGACTTTCTACCAGGCAACTACACTGGTAATACGGGAGAGTTTACATTTTATTTCAAAATTTCCACAAAAATTCAAGAGTTATAAAAGTTTATGCCCCCTTTCATCATATAAACAAATGATAAAAATTAGGCAATGCAATCTCCATTATGTTTTCTTCCGTTGGGCTCTGTACAAATTGTGCCTAGTCCAGGCTTGGTGGGTCTTTTGTGAACATGTGATGTCACTGGTCACAAAGTATATAAATTTTAATTGCCATGTTAGTTCCCTGAACCCACTATCATTCTCCAATACCAATTCCCATAACACTAAAAGGAACCAGACTATTTCTCTTCCAGACTCATTTTGGTAACATTGGTTTGAATGAAAGAAAAAACAAGATGGCTGAACCGAGGTCAATTGAAAAGTATTCTTACCGAATGCTTTTCCGATTGCTATGGTTTCTAGGAAGCCAATCAGTGGAACCATCGCTATTCCTAAGCCAATCACCTGCGAAGAATCAACCAATCAAGGAGTTAGTTGGTAAGACGACTTTCACAAATTATGTGAGCCATTCTTATTTTTGGCAACAATTCCATGCAAGTCTGTGTAGACTAATCTTTCAAAACCTGCACCAGTTTTGTTTAGGGGAATTCAGCTTAGTGAAAATTTAAACAAATACATTTAATTTAAGAATCCACTAGTTTTGGTTTTTAAATATTGAATGGTTGTATAATACAACATATCAGTCAAGAACAAATGGACCAGATATTTAATGTCAAAGATCTCCACCATCATAAGTTTCTAATGGTTTTTCCTGGCTTAAAAAACCCAAGTTTTTAGTTTAATCAAACAAATATTTTGTTTAATGAGGAATGAAATTGACAATCTTGGTCGGCTGTGTGTTTTTTCTTCTTCCTGTTTTTGTTATTTATATGTTCGTAACTTGTGAGAACCTTCCGCTTATGGTTCCTGTACAGAACCATTCCGATATTAAGTCAACTCAGAGATGGTGATAATATTATCATCGTTTACCACGAAGAGAAAAAAAACACATGATAACGCTGTTATCATACAAACATACACTGAATAGATCCGGCTTGCTAAAATCTGGAGGTTGAAATGGCGGCAATCCTTCCTTGACGTTTCCAGTCACTGAAATCTTATCTCCTAATCCCTGAGTCTCTAGCGCAAACGCAATGAGCGATGTGACGAGGACAACGATGGCGTTACGACCTAGATACCAAAAACAAAAGAAGATTCTATCCGTGAAAAAATTAGTATGGGTATGTCCTCGTACTACTGTGAGAAAAAACTGCTGTGCGACCAACAGGTGGCCCATATCTTCTGCCATTCCAAGGCTCACTCCTGTAAAACACACATTCCTACAGGCCTGTATGCTTCGTTTTTGAAAGGGCAAGGGCACCAAGGCGTTTTCTCTTTGGCAAAGGGCACCCTATGAGGAAATTGTAAATTTCTACTGGAGCATTTCAAGGGCACCAAGGCAATGGCAAGGGGCAACGGAGGCAATCGCCTCCGTTGCCTCCGTGAAGTATCAGGCCTGCAGCTAGGCTGTGACCTCAAGATCCCTCAGTACACTGACTTGTTGACCATTACATCTTCCAAACTTATTCTAGGTTATATCTCTGTGTTATCAAATCTAAAATCAAGAGTTCCCGCGCCACCAAAATCCTCTAAAATATCCCAACGTTTACTCTTCCTACTGTATTTGTTCACAAAAACAAAGCAGGGAGACCACCAACTTAGGGCTAGATAGCTCACTTAGAAGAGGGTAGTCAAATTAATACGCAAGTCGTTGGTTCAAATTTTACTTTGTTCAACCCCAAATCCAAAATAGTTAGTATAATAACCACCTGTTGCTATGAGCCATAAGAACTTCCATGTACACAGCTGCCAGGTGGGTGGTGTGTAGGAATCATCTTCTTCCCATCTCGTTGCACGACCTTTTAACCACTGTTAGCAAACCACAAACAACCCATCAATCAGTAGTAAAAAAAAGAGTGGAATGACATAATATTTATTTAGTTATTTCTTGTCTCTTATTTCTGTGGGGTGCCATGGTTGAGCTGTTTAGGGCATCAAATTCAAATTCTGGTGGTTAAAGTTATTGGGGTTCGAATCCTGATCATGACATTTGTGTCCTTAGCAAGATGCTTTACTTTAATTGCTTCTCTCCACCCAGGGGTGTACATGGGTACCTGCGATGGCAGATGTTGCTAATATTGTGTTTGTAAAAGCTTTTTGAGCGCCACGGCAGCCAGGGGCTGTATTGGGCCTACTCCCCAGGAAGCTGAGAATGATTAAAGCAGTGGACACTATTGGTAGTTGTCAAAGACCAGTCTTCTTACTTGCTGTATCTCAACATATGCATAATCCAACCTGTGAAAATTTGAGCTCAATCGGTCGTCGAAGTTGCAAGAAAATAATGAAATAAAAAAACACCCTTGTCACACAATAGTGTGTGCTTTCAGATGCTTGATTTCGTGACCTCAAACTCTAAACCTGAGGTCTCGAAACCAAATCCTTGGAAAATTATTTCTTTCTCGAAAACTACATTACTTCAGAGGGAGCCACTTCTCACAATGTTTTATACTATCAACCTCTCCCCATTACTCGTAATCAAGTAAGATTTTATGATACCAATTATTTTGAGTAATTACCAATAGTGTCCACTGCCTTTAAAGGAATGTTATTGGCCCAATGACCAGGGCAGCGATACGGTTGTTGTAAAAGGCACTTAATAAGAACTAGTCTAGTTAGTCCAGATTGTAGGATGGAGGGAAACATGCAACAGGCAAGTTCCAAAGAGCTGCAGTACTTGGCTAAAGCTGTTGGAATAGCTCTTTGTTCTACATCTCACCAAAGCAGGAGAAGGGTGAGGGTGTATGGGTGAGAAGAATGCAGCAGAAGAACCAGGTCAGACACACTAATGGCACATTTCATATCAGTATAAAACATTGCATCGATTTTGAATGCAAGAAAAACAAGATGGTTGCCCCTTCTCACCTGAAAAATCAGCAGAATGACCATACTCCCTAAGCCAATGATAACATCCCAAGGACTGAAAACAAAGTTGGAAACAACTGGTTACAAAAATATGTTTTAGATTTTTATGTTGCAATGTTCTTGATACAAAAGAAGTATGGATTTTATAATTTTTGTATTTATTTTTAAATTTGTTTTTTATGTCGCCAGACACACAAGGCCGGAAGGCCACTTCAAGGTGTGGGCTACAATTATTTTATTCCAGAGGCCGTTGCCACCTACTCCTAGGGCTGAAACAGGGTTACCCCCTTAACAGTCCATACGGATGTTAGCTTGGTTATCGTCAGGCCGGTAGAGCAGAAAGCACTACCTCCCCAATTTTACGTAGCAAGTGTCACAACCGGGACTCGAACCCACACTCTGCTGATCAAACACCAGAGATTGAATCCGGTGGTCTTAACCGCTCAGCCATGACACACCACGCCATAATAATAATAATAATGCGGAATTTGCTAAAGAGCCCTTTCCCATGGATACAAAGTGCAATATCAATAATATTAATATCACCAACATTTATATATACATAAGCAACTCTATGAAATCAGCCCCGAGTTATACATTATCAAGTCTCTGAGATGGCAAGTTTGACTCTGTCAAGAAAATTCGAAGGTACCGGGACATCAGTGAAAAATCCTAAAATCAGGACAAATCCTAACCAATCACATGCCTGATAAGTAAAAGGGCCATTTTTTATCAGCCCTGCCGTAAAAAAGTCTGAATTTGGGCCAAAAAGATCAACCTTAAAATATAAATCTCACAAGAGATGTGGCTGTATATAACTTACTTCGTTTCTTTTATATGCTCGAATGTGAGAAGTAAGCCGGTATAAAATGAGTCCGACTCAAACTTAATGCCAAGAACGTGTCTGACTTGTCCGAATGCGATAGTGATGGCAGATATGGAAGTGAAGCCAGCTAAGACACCGGCCGAGATAAAACCAGTTAGAGCTCCTGTAACAATAATGGAAAACACCTGTTAATTTATTTGTTACAAAATGCTGGGTTGAGATTCAATGCGGACAAAAAAGTCTGAAGCTACGATCATAACAAAAGTAAGTAGGTAGTTCGAAATGATGTCAATTCCACCTTTTGGTAACCCCTGGAGTTATAGGTTCAAAGGAGCTTCTGTGGGCAATATCCTCAGCCAGCAGCAGAGAAGAAGATCAAAAAGTAAGATTTCTTTCAATCTGAACAAAACAAAAAAAATTTTTTTTCACCAGACAGACATACAACAAGTCTGACATCAGATAAAAGTCTGAAATTTCTCATGCCTGAAAATGGAAAAGGGGGGACGTCTGCTATGTGAACTAGAAACAATGGAGTAAATCTCTCCTATTCTTTGTTTATCACTACAGCTTGGAAGCCTGAGAAGGAAACCTGAAAACAAAGGTCCTTGCTATGAGGCAGAAATACCAATGCCAGAGGATAAACTTTCATAATAATCCAAAGCAAATCTGTAATCAGAGCTTCCAATGAATCAGAAACACAGAGATAAACCCACCTACCGCTTCCATAATAGTCACTGTATCGGAAGGAAACCAGGAGTGCGTTTTGGCGACCCCAACCAAAAACTGTTTCGGTTGTTGGTCGTTGGTTCTGCTGTTCAGACTGAACGATAACCGAGTTGTTTGTGAGCTCGGTTACCGTTTTGGTTATGACGTCAGAAACAGTTTTTGGTTGGGGGTCGCCAAAACACACTCCTGTAACCACTGCTTCACATCAACCAGAAACACCAGGATAAACCACCTACTCTACTATAATAGTCACTGTTAAGTTCAGAAGTTTGAGGAAACCCATAATGAGTGCCTTCTGTGAACAAGTAATGCAACATTTAAAAAAAAAAAACTTTCCACAATAGTTCTCTGGGTTCACACATTGGTCTTTAAACATGAAAAAGTACCAAGCCCTGTATAAATACCACAGCAAAACCATTTTTCCATACTCACCTAAATGAAGAACACCAAGTATGAACTGAACTATTCCAGAGAGAAAGGCTAAGGCGATAGCATAGACAGGGTCATGGAGTAAGGGATTCAAGGGGTCCTTTTTGCCGAAGCTAGCCACAAGGAGAGACATGATGGCGGTGGGTCCAACACTGATGTCTTTACAGGTGCCAAGAAAACAGTAGACAAAACAGCCAATGTACGCCGAGTAGAGACCGTACTGTAGAAACAGATCAAGATGGTTTTATACTTTATAAGTAAATGTAAGGTTATTTAATTGCAATTCAACTGACCAATCACCCTCCCCTGCAAAATTATATGTCTTCATTATTCACAGATATACAGAGAAAATGGAAGAAGCTTTACCAACCAAAAGGACCTATGATATCAAAGCAAAAAAAGTTAGTCGCCTGTTGTTTCAACCCTCTGTGCTGGGATCAGAAAGTCAGGCCACTCAGTATTTTTTTGCACAAATAAAGACTCGCAACAAACAAAGCCAAGAGTTATAATAATAAGCCATAACACCTTTCACACTGTATCTCTTATCTGCATGGAATATAGTCCTGGGGATGATCAAGGATTTGTTTAATCCCATGGTTACCCCCCAGCGCAATTTACACTGTGACCCTATTCCACAGGGTTCCGGTTGCCGTTTCAATGACACCCAAGGGTATTTACAGCCCCGGAGCAGGGGTGGTCGTTAACCCCGGGAGGCAACCCCAGGAAATAGAGTAGTGTGAAAAGGACTCAAGTCTGTCTAGGCCCCAACCCTTTCCACCCATACCCTTGCATCTTACCTGCACAGGTAACTTGGCTATACTGGCGTAAGCCAGACTCTGAGGTATAACGGTTAGCGCTACAGTGAGACCAGCTATGACATCATGAAGAAGAAACGGCAGTCTGTATCTGGGCAACCATAGACTGATTGGAAAGCGTTTCTTCCAACTCTCTTTACTGCAGTAATTCCGAGCGGCTATCTTCAACCTGATCGCTTCCATCTTGGGCCAGCCAAAACGTACTACTGAAAAAAATAACAACACTATTCAATAGCAGCTAAAACCAGCTATCTTCAACCTGATCGCTTCCATCTTGGGCCAGCCAAAACGTACTACTGAAAAAATAACAACACTATTCAATAGCAGCTAAAACCAGCTATCTTCAACCTGATCGCTTCCATCTTGGGCCAGCCAAAACGTACTACTGAAAAAAATAACAACACTATTTAATAGCAGCTAAAAACAGCTATCTTCAACCTGATCGCTTCCATCTTGGGCCAGCCAAAACGTACTACTGAAAAAAATAACAACACTATTTAATAGCAGCTAAAACCAGCTATCTTCAACCTGATCGCTTCCATCTTGGGCCAGCCAAAACGTACTACTGAAAAAATAACAACACTATTTAATAGCAGCTAAAAACAGCTATCTTCAACCTGATCGCTTCCATCTTGGGCCAGCCAAAACGTACTACTGAAAAAATAACAACACTATTTAATAGCAGCTAAAACCAGCTATCTTCAACCTGATCGCTTCCATCTTGGGCCAGCCAAAACGTACTACTGAAAAAAATAACAACACTATTCAATAGCAGCTAAAACCATAACGTTGAAATCATTTCAAGTATTCTTGAGAAAGAGAGGGGGGAAAGGGAAGTATTCTGATAAATAAAAGAAAAAACAGGGTAATACTATGCAGTATTTTCTCAATCTAAACATTTTTAAATGGAGGGTATACCTTTGGAAATTACTCAAAATATTAATTAATTACCATAAAACCTGGTTAAGAGCTGCACTGGAGAGCTGTCGGTATTATTGATACCCTTTGAAGTAATGTCAATGTACTTTATTTAGACCACAAAAGGAGATAATTTTTTGTCACCCCAAAAAATTAATCTGAGAAAGACTTCAGGCTTTTTTAATTAGTGGATATAAGTTTATGTGTCCTGCCTATGAAATAATTCAAAGGTATCTAACTATTTACTCAAATGAGCTACCTTTTGGTAAAAAATGTGTGAAAAAAATGTGGCAGGATTATGGATATACGGAAAGTTTTCCGGATACGGAAAGTTTTCCGGATACGGAAAGTTTTCCGGATCTGAAAATATTTCCGCAAATGTTCACAGGTTTTTTATTGGAAAAGTTTCCGTATGGCGCCACCACTTTTTCATTCGAAATAAAATAATATAGTATCTAATTTACCTGATTGATATATCCCTTTTTGTCAAAATGAGTGAAAAAGTGGTGGCGCCATACGGAAAGTTATCCTTTTTATTTTATGCATATGTTGGGAATGGGAAACATAAAGTGAGGATAGGCCGAGGATAATTCTGCTGGCACTCATCATCATGATCATATGATCATGGGACCGGGAAGTGGTAGCCAAAACTAAAAAAAATTACATCCTGTCTTTATTATCAATCATGATTCATATTATTATTTTTATGTAGATTGAATCTGGTTGATTGAAGTGTGAACCAGTGTCCACAGCTACTTTTAAATTAAATTTGTTAAAAAGTAACAATCAAAGACATATTTTTTAGGTTTAAAAAGGGGGGAGTGGCACCAAGATTCAAGAAGAAATCCCCCCCCTCCCATCCCATGGCCACACCCACACTTCTTTTTGTTTTTATTTGAAACTAGCTGTCAACGCCGCCTTAGTCGGGTTCCTTGATCCAGGTCGCCAATGTTACGTATGTAAACGGAGAATACTAAGTTTAGGTACCAGGCAAGGTAAGTGGTGGAAATTTAGCAAAGTTTCATCGCCCTTAAAATGTCTGGAAGATCGGTTCCCCTAAGCGTTATATTAGTCTCTGCAGGGTCTAAAGGAAATCGATTATTATTCAGGTATCCTTACCAAGAAGAATCAGAGAAAGAAGTTGTGCAGAAGAGTAAGTATGGCGGTCTTTAGTCAAGTAAATAAAACAGCGGCGGTCCTCCTGTCGGTGTCACATGATTTTAGCACATGATGAGTGTCTGGGAACTTGCATGGCGTGTTTTGAACAGGTGGTGGCGCCCTCGCTATGTTGTGAATTTTGTGTTTTTATGTTTTTTAATTTTTTATTACTAATTACAGGTAGTGGGGGGGGGGGGGGGGTATTTGTTGGTTCCTTTTTTAAAACTTTGTTACCCATACCTTTCATATGATTCAGTAACCAGATTTGCCTGGGGTAACTTTCCGTATGGCGCCACCACTTTTTCACTCATTTTTACTAAGTAAACTAAAAGGGATATCTCATTGAGGTAAATTAGATACTATTTTATTTCATATCGAATGAAAAAGTGGTGGCGCCATACGGAAACTTTTCCAGATGTAGTACTGTTCTATATGTACTCTGCTGAATAACGACAGACATCCAACACAGACATCCAACCTACACATTGTTCGCTTGAAAACTCTTATTGAGAAGGATTGATCGCTGGATTTCTGAAACTTTCTGGTAGCAATTATTGTATGAGCCCACAAAATGTGCATCTGCGAAGGAGAGTTATTCCAACAATTATCAAAATTAAGACGTTTTTATTTTGCTTATATTTGTTTTGCAGACAGAAAGCATAATGTGTTTGCCCAGCAGGTGCCAGAGGACAATCCTAATGACTGTAGACCAACGTCGAGTATCAAACATGGGAAGTTGGTCGGGTATGTTCAGACTGTGCAAATTTTCATTTTTAAAATGGGTTGACACATTTGTTGCTTCTGACAGTAATGTTTCTGAAATTTAAATTTCGGGGGATAAAAACTGATATTTTCCATATAACCACATTACTGAAATGATTCGAAAAATGCTTCGAAAGCTGAGCACTACTAAGGTTTAATTACCATTAATTTTTAGATTGATTACCAAGCCTATACCTTCCCTGTACTCAGTTTCACAAGTGCTAATAAAGCACTTCCTCGACACACAGTCACATTTGTAACTAGTCATTGTCATGGTGGGACAAATAATTTGTTATGAAAAACTTGTTTAAATTACTTGTTGTTTCCATTTGACAGTTACTCTGATGAAATCTTGGCTCACATATTGACCACTGGGACCGGCCTGTGTGACCATCGCTTTGAACTGACCATCGATGATGTCAAATTTGTTGGTCATCCAACTCCCATTGTCGCTGGAGGCAGAAAAATTGTAAGAGTCCACCCTTTTGTAGATTTCTTTAACCCTCCTACTGTCTGACCATTCAATATCATCCACTGTGGTTTTGAATGATAGGTAAACTATGCCACTCTGTAATATGACATCATGTGGTAAATGCATCCACACAAGAAAACACAGTCAACCCTCCTACTGTTTGACCATTCAATACCATCCAATGTGGTTTTGAATGATAGATAAACTGTATGCCAGCCTGCAATATGATATCATATAGTAAACGCAGATCTACAAAGTACACACATGTACACAGTTAGTTCTGTGCACTTGCTCAACTATATTCAACCAATATAATCAAATGGTTTCAAGTGGTGGGTCAACTCATTGACAAATCTAAAGTGAGAGGTTCAAAAAACTTGTAACAAAAATGTATGTAGGTGGGAATATTTTGAAAAGAACAGGCGGTGTAACAGCTCTACGTTTCAATCAGTTTGCTCTAACGTCTTCAAATGAAAAGCAGATGAAGTAGCTGCTGAAAGGGACAGGTTGTAGTCCAGTTTTTCACAGTCAACCAAAAAGTAACAAACACTATTTAAGTTTTGAATTAATTTTCTAAAATAAGTTTTACTTGTTTTTGTTTGGCAGAAGGGACAGGATGGCTCATCGAGACGAGAGGGTCGGACTATGGCCATGTTTAATGTGGTCTTTGTACTTCATGTAAGTACCTTGGACCAATTTTCAAAGAGTGGCTTAAGCGAACAATATAGTGTTTAACAAGGTTCGGGAAAAACAAACTGGAAACCAACCACAAATAGTAAATTACAACATGCTATTGTTCCTACTTAAAGGCACTGGACATTTGGTAATTACTCAAAATAATTGTTAGCTTAAAATCTTACTTGTTAATGAGCAACGGAGAGTTAAACAGATGGATAGTATAACACATTGTGAGAAACGGCTCCCTCTGGAGTAACATAGTTTTTGAGAAAGATGTAATTTCTCACTTAAATATTAAAAGACTTCAGGCCTGAAGCCTTTTTTATGCAAGTGAAAGCACACAAATTTGCGCAACAAGCGGTTTTCAATGCATATGTTGGGATACCTCAAATGAGAATAATGGTCAACCCTGCATTACATCAAGAAGTATTAAAAGCAAGGGATAAAAAGTACTGACAAATTACATACTACTTGACTGTGCAGTTGAATGGTTTGAAATGATTCTGACAAAAGATTTGTAAAAGTAAAAAGTGATCATTAATACTGATAATTTGATTGCAGGCAAGCGCCGATCCCTCCGTCGTTGGCTGCTATCATGATCTCAGCAAACGTCTGGTCGTGGCCCTGAAGCACGAAGAGAGACGATGCGGATATCTCAGCCATCAAGCAGTTATAATGATGTCCGCTCATGATGAGGTGGCTGCTATGCCCGAAGGTTGGATTGTTGTTTAGTTACTTCCTCTTGATCTCTTCTTATTTCTTCTTTATAATAATATTAAAGACTTGTAATGTGCACATATCCACCCTGCTGGGTGTTCAAGGAGCAGTAAAACCAAAACAAAACGAAAGAAAACAGACACAACTAAATTAGTCCTTGAAAACCTGGGACATAAGATTCATTGTGAGAAGCGATTTGAATTTTGTGGTACAAAGACAAGATCTGTGGTAGAGAGTTCCAGATTCGTCGCACACAGCTGAAGAAAAAAGACCTGTCACCCCAGGAGTGTTGAGACTTGGGTTCAATGAGGAAAAGCATGGAACTTGATCAAAATTCCTTGGGATAACTAGCATAAGTGTACACATGTGTGCTTTTATAGTCAGGGAACATGACAACATGTTGTTTTTTTCATGTTGTCCCAAGATGCTGAAGAATCTCCATTCTACATTATGCTGATGAAGAGCAAGCTTTGTACAGATCTCAGAGAAGTTTTCATGGGGTAAGTGGAATAATGTTGCAACAGTGCAAAAACACTGTACAGCAAGTTTGTAAAAATAATTTGTCTCACACTGAGGGTGCTGCTGGAAAGAATAAGCAGAGAGAAGAAAAGGAAGGAAGTTTTAGTTTGAGCATGTTGGAGTAGGAAAACCCCAGAGAGTTATTCCAGGAGAACCCTACGTAGTCAAGTAGGGTTCTCAAAAAACCCAATCCTCAGCGGGATTTGGCTGGGTCGCCTAGAGGTAGAAAATGGGGAAAGAAACCACTTTCATCGCAGTCTGTTAGTGACTGAAAACCCAATCCACATAGTGGCTTGGCGGGATTTGAACCGGGGTCCTAGAGGTAGAAGGTGAGGCAAGAAACCAATACAACAACCCCAACTGCACAGAAATGAAAAGATTTGAAAAACTTCCCCCATGTACAGGACGAACCTTGACCGTTCTATAAATGTTACAAGTTTATTTTTTCATCGGAAGGTTATGCGAAAAAGGAGTATGTCATGTCTTTATCAACCACTGGATTGAAGTCAGTTTTTGTCTCCCGCACAAAGTACACAATGTGGATCAAATGTTTACCATTGAGGTAAGAATGATAATAAAAACACTATTGGAGTCTAAAGCCTGGTTCATACTTTCTGCGAATGAGAAGCGAGTTTTGACGTCACAGCTCTGTTTTCGCTGCAATGATTCGCAGAAGTCAAGCACTGAGTCAAGCGAATATGTGACCTCAAAATTTGCAACCGCAGGAAGTATAAACTAGGCTTTATACAGGTGCTTACGGCGCTTGAACAAAGATAGACTCTTTTTAAGACAGGTTTTAAAGTTCGTGAATTATGAGACTCATTTATGTAGCCCTACGGTGCACTAAGGTGCAGCAGTGCATTTAGCAGCCCCTACCAGCAAATTCTAAGTGAACCCCCTCTCTTTATGATAAGTGCACTGTGTTCTTTTATTTGCATTACACATTACGAGGGACCTCCAGCTTAACATCCCATCTGAAGGACGAAGCATAATGATTATATGCCTTGGTTAAGGACCCAAGTGTCAAGACGGGGACTTGAACCCACCTAAACAAGAAATAAGGATGCTGTTATGCAATCCCTTTAAATTGGAGTGGAATTATCCAAAATGCCAAACATCTATGAATTGAATTGTCGTTCATTCTTGAGCAGCCAAAGATCATTGAGCAGAGCCTCCTTGCGATCCGACCCTACCACGCCATCCTCCTCCTTGAAGATGACAAAGAACTCCTCGCCTCCTTGCCTAGGGACTGCTCCCCATCGATTCGCCGTGCCATAACGATGTCTTCCCCCCTCAAGAGCCTTCAGCAACTCAGCCAAGACACAGATCTTGCTCTCTCTCAGGTACAAAGAATTTAAAAACATTTTTATTTTATTTCTTTTTTTATTTTGTCCGATAGGTCAAAAAACACTATGCTTCATTTTTGTTCCCCCAGCATATTAGTAATAATGTTAACAGTCTAAATGGTGTTTGGAGCTTAGCATGGTGTGAAGAATAAGAAGTATCTATAAGAGTATAAATGCTGTTTGAAACATCGAGACCACACTGGCTCTTTTCTGAGCCAACACTCCCTCAAAAGAGATACATACACGGTTGTACCCGCAAGTTTACTATTTATTAATAGTTACTTTTTGTTAACAGTTTAAGTATGTTAAATTTGTCACATGTTATGTTACATTTGTTTATATTTGCCAGTATTGGAATAAATTAGGTGAGAAAAGGTGCAGAATAAAACAGGCATGATATTAATTTTGGTTTTACCATTTTGGAATGTGTTGTTACATTTGATGGAAGAATTCATTTGCAGATTTTGAACAAAAAAGGAAGCTATTTTCAGCCTTTTTTTTGTTTAAACAAATCTAACCAGCGATAACAATAAATGTTTGGCTCTGATTTATATTGAGGCAGGATGTATCAAATGTTCCTTCTATTTACAATGAAGCAAATATCATTCCTTGTTTAGCTGGACTTTAGAATTACATTTTACAAATTTGTTTTTCTTATTTCCCCAAGGTGTTTCAGATCGTAGGTCATCTGGTTTACTGGGGTAAAGCCACCATATTTTACCCCATCTGCGGCAGCAATGTGTACATTCTATCACCAAGAGCTCCCACATCAGTGTAAGAGTTAATTTGTTGTTTCTATTGACTATTGTTTTTGTTCAATATGCATAAACAAACATAAAAAGACAAACAAACGGCAAAATGAGTTTCAAACAGTTAAGAGGTCTTAACTGTTTGAAACTCATTTTGCCCGAGGGTATCAACAACAAAATAAACAGATTACAAATTTGATTTACCCAATCGCCAATACTAGATTTGTTCTTATTTCATATCTAAAGTCAATCATCTATTAAATTCATCTCCACTGAAAGAAAATTTGGAAATTTTGTACCATTGAACCAAAAAAAATTGGACTGATATCTTTTTTCCACAACCACCTTACTTCGAAGTGAAATGATTCTCAAAATGCTTTATACAACTAAAATCTGCTGTACTTCTGACAAAGTAAGTTTTTGTTGCCCTTAATGTCATTGATTACCAAATTTTTACCTTCCCTTTAACAGAACTTCACCCTACCACGAGGAGTTCCACGAGTTGACTGGCGGTGGGAATTTAACGGAGGCACTCTCTGCATTTTCCCAGCCGAATCTTTTCAGCGACGTTGTCAACATCGGAGAAAAACAGGTGACTGAGTGGCTCTGGGTTCCAGTTAGGGTTGGGGATGGGTCGTTGGAGAGCAACTTTATTTCCTTGGAATTGGTGTGGTCTTGTAAAAAGGACTTTTTGTAATTACCTCTCAAAATTTTGCTTCAGGGAATTGCTCTTTATTCTGTTTATTCCAATTGTTTTATTGTTAAGCGCTTAGAAACACTATGTATGATATGCTATATAAATGTTGTATATTACTATTATAACAAAAGGTTTTTATAGCTCAAAGCGCCCTATCGAAAAGCATAGTGCTCCTTGAAGATGTTTTTCGTTTGATGATTGATTCTTTTCACTTTGATAGAACGAGGCAGAGAAGGTGAAGATTCTAATGTGGCTGCTACAGAAGAGGCTCTTAATACAGGTCAGCCATCTTGAAATTATTGTTTCTGTGTTCAAGATGCTAGGTCTGATATCTGATCGATGTGATCCCAAAGCTCTGTTACCAACAAAAAAACTTCTGTACCTAAAACCCTTTGTAAAATCCTTTTAAAGGAACACGTTGCCTTGGATCGGACGAGTTGGTCGTTGAAAAGGGTTTGAAATCAGGTTGTTATAAAATGCAAATGGTTAGATAGATAATTTAAAAGTAGGATATAATGATCCACACGAATTTGACTTGAAATTGCGTGGTTTTCCTTTTACTTTGCGAACTAACACGGTCGGCCATTTATGGGAGTCAAAAATTTGTGTAGATCATTGTATTCTACTTTTACAACATCTTTCTACCCATATGCATTTGATAACAAACGGTTACAAACGCCTTTCAAAGACCAACTCGACCGATCCAAGGCAACGTTTCCTTTAAATAATGGTACTCGGGGAAAAAAGAAAAAGTAAGTTCAGATTAGCATAAAACAAGCTGAAGGTCTCCATTACTGTGTACATTGTGCGCCTGATACATGGTATGTTCAATACGGTCTGCACCCCACAATGAAAATGCAGCTAATCAAAGTGCACCTCACATGCGTTGATATTAGGACTTTCTTCCTTTGAACCTTAGAAGGAGGACAGCGTCATCTTTTCTTTCACACTCAGTTATCTCAAAACCCATTCTTATATACTAATTCAATTGCTTATGCCTCTCTTGTAATTTGTTATGTCCTCCTTCCACGCACTTACCGTCTTGATTTCAGCTCCACACGTATGTCTTCCTCATGATTCCGACTGACCAACCAGTCAAGCTTCTCGATCAGCCAAACAAGGCGTCAGGTTCGTCACCAATGTCTGCAGCCTCACTGGATAAGCTCAGTGCCACAGGGGTGTTAAATATGTCCAGTAAGTTTCCCTACCTTGTGCAGTGGTCTGGCCCCAAATTTATAGAGGCGCTGTTTGAAATTGTTTTTTTAGTCAAAATAAGGCAGGATAGCAGTCACAGATTTTATATATTGAATTACATGTAGTAATGTGGCTGGAAACCATATTCTGTTAAGCATAATTTTGTTTTGCTTAGCTATTTTTGTGCTTTAAGCAGATCAATGAAATTGGGCCCTGGCCAATGTAACAATAAACCATGATGTCAGTGGAATAGGGCATCCTCTATATTGCTCATAAACGGTAATTACTAACAAACAAAATGATAATAATTTTTTATAAGAATAAGGTTACCTGCCAAAATGTGATGTCTTTTGTTCCATAATGTAACTGGTATCCAGCAAATTTTCGAAAATAGTTCAGCAAAATTTTCTGCTTAAGAAGCTTTATGTCGTTTAGTCCAATATCATAAGGCTGTCAAGCAGAAAAATACTGCTTAGCAAACTTCTTTGCTTTACCAAATTTTTTGATATACGATAATAAGTAATTTCTTTTCATCTACTATTTACTCTAGTGGACTCCGACGAGCTGAGCACCAGTCTAGATTCCTACTCTACCCTGTCTCTTGACAACGAGGGACACAGTCACAGCAGACAGAAAGTCATGGACATGCTGAAGGAGAATCTGAATGAGACGGAGCGACACTGCGTCATGAATGTGCCTGCTGCTAGGAACCCAGAGGATCTTAAACTGTTTGCAAGGTGAGGTACCGAGCATGATGATCGTTAATTAATTTGATTGCTTAGTTGAGTCGCCACTACCGTCTCTCAACTACTCAGTTAATCAAGCTGCCACAACTATTACAAAAAATTAATGGTTGCAACTTCCTGCTTGGTGAACCAATTGTGTCACTCACAACTATTCACAACAGCATAATTAACTTACGAAACACAATCAGTGATACAATCCTTCAATCTGTTCAGCATAAATTTTAATATACGCATGTATATAGTTGTGACTATAGTGTCGAAGTCAGACTATTTGAGGCGCGACTAGTTGAGTAGTAAATCTCACTAGTCGCCCAGGCTTAATGATCATCCCCATCTAGGGCTACATGTTAATAGGCTTCAGGCATGAAGCCTTTCTCTGGTATCTGAAAGCACACAATTCTATGCAACAAGGGTATTTTTTTCTTCATTGTTTTGTTTGCAACTTCGATGACCATGTAAGCCCAAATTTTCCTTGATTTATTACTTTATGCATATGTTGGCAATTGCAATAAAAATTTGGCTGGTAACCCTATTCTAGTAAGCGTGTGCATACCTACATTGCTGAAGCAGCTCTATGTAATTGAGCCTTAAGGCCCGGTCCCACTGCAGCGATAACGATAACGATAACGACGCAAAGAGAACGCATTCCATTGGTTGAATGAGCGTGTGCATATTCTGCGTGGAGCAATTCGACCAATAGATCGTGTTTTCTTTGCGTCGTGATCGTTATCGTTTTAGTTATCGCTGCAGTGGGACCGGGCCTTTAGTTGACAAATCTGTGCACTCCATAACTTTATGCTTGGAATTTCTTAATTACTTTGATATTTTTTCTTGCAGACTTTGCCAGTATTTCCGCGGTCGACATCATCTTGAGGAAATCATGTACTATGAGAATGTCAATCGTTCTCAGGTCTACATGCTCCTTGAGAAGTTCAAGCAAGTGTTGGTCATTTGTACACATCAAGATGCTGCTACAGTTGCGTATAAACAGTTCTTATGACAACAGTGAGATGACAAGACCTATGGGTCAATTCTATGTCAGGTACCCTGTATGCAAGAGTGACAATGGAAGTTCTAGTTGACATACCATGGAAAGAAGAACAGATTGGGCTGGATTTCATAAAATGCTATGGTTTATCTAGAGATGAGTTACCATCATCAATCATCGTAGGCTGCTGCTCGTTGACGCAACAACCGTCCACTTCTCCTGGTTGTGTGGCTGGAGCAGTGGTGATTTTGTGTCGCTGTAGGGCAGCCGCAGTTAGTTCAGCTACGCTGAGGCCACACCATCTGGTGAGTCCATCGATCCAGCGGGGTTTTGGTCTTCCAACTGCACGATGGTGTCCAAGTGGGGTTCCATCAAGCACTGCTGCTGCAAGACCACCCTGCCAGACTGCATGACCAAGCATGAGTTACCAATGCATTGATATTAATTTTCAAAAGCAAAATTCTGAACATTTCAATGCTACAATACAAACTGACAATATTATTCACAACTCGTCTGCTAAGTGCTATGAGAACTTTACCTGGGATACCTTCAGGCCTGGAATAGACCGATCCATTAAGCTCCGCCCCATTACATATTGGCCAATCACAATGCAACAAAGGTCCGACACTAAGGTCCGACACTAAGGTCCGACATGCGTGCGCGTATCTTGGCGCGCGCGGCAGAGTCGTGCAGAAAGGCATGGAGAGCCCCATGTGTTCTTGCTCACACGTGCGTCGTAGGCGGAGCCTACTGGATCGGTCTATTACACGGAGGCCATGGCCTCTGTTTCCCTTGTCTTAGCCTTGGTGCCCCTCCAAATGCTTCCCAGAGATTTTTCAATAAAGGTTTGTTGCTCATTTTGCTTCATCATTGCTTAATTTTTACAGCTTGTTTTAGCTGACACAAACTGGTTTTCAAACAGAAGATGTCACAGCAAGCAGGGCAGGTGGTGAAGCTCAAATTTTGTCACTTCAATGGAAGTTAGTTCAAGGCCGACTGTCAAAAATAAACTTGTGTGTAAGGGGCTTCGACTCAATGGTTTGGCAATAAAAAAACTAAGTGATGTTAATTTGAACAACCAAATCACAGACAAAGATTTCATGGTTTAATTAAAACTGCACACACAGGCCATCAAGTATTATACATGTACACGAACATATTCTTGTAAGGTAGTACAGTAAAGCCCAGGTCATACTTCCTGCGAATGCTTTACAAATTTTGACGTAGCAAATTCACAACATATAGTTTGCTTCAGTTGACTTGTGCTCAACTCCTCCAAAACATTCACTGCAAAAAAAAAACACCTGTGACGTCAAAATTCGTTTTACATTGGCATTTGCAGGAAGTGTGCACTGATGGAATCAATTTGCCCAAGTGGTTTATGTTCATCTTATATTTTCTAATAATTATTGCTTATATTATATTGTATATTTTCTGTAAATAAAAATATCAATCTATTTGACTATGAATGAATTTGAATTATGATTACTTTTCGGTCATTTTTATTACATTTTTGTTTGTTGAAGTGTATGATTTAGTTTCTTCACAATATAAAATTTAAGTGGCAACAAAGGTTGTAAAAAATATTTGAATACGCGCGGCTATTAAAATTCTCATAAGTAAACTCAAGGAACACAGATTTTTGAAAACATTACAGAGTTGTTTTTGTGCAGCTGGTAGATATACAAATGTTTTTAAACTTTGAACTGTTTAACTGAACCAAATATACATTGATTCATTTTGAATACATATATGATAGTCTTCAAGATTGTTCAGCTTCCTTATCTCTCTTACTAACACATCCGTTTCCTCTGATGTAAAACCTCAAGGGTTTCTTGACCCATTCTTTAGTCGCGTAGTCAATCCCGACCCTAGGACACCCCACGATGTCCGCCTCCTTAACCTCAAGATCCCCCCTCTCCATCCAAATGGAGGAATCTGCCGCCAGGTTTGCCTGGTTCATCTCAGAGGTTTTGATGCACAGGGCTTCAGTGAGTTTCCCCGGACCGTTACAGAGATCTTTCATCTTGAGTTCCTTGGCGGGTGTCTTGCGCCGTCTGCTTCGGTGTCTTTGCATCGTTGGGATGCCTTCCTTGGGCTCCAAGGCTCGGATGAGAACTGCTTGCCCATCACCTTAGCGACAAAATAGTGTAAAAACTTAGGTATATATTGTACATCACTTGTAGTTAAACCCTGCTACTATCTGACCATTTAAGATTATCTACTGTGGGTTTGAATGATAAACAGTACACAGTCAACCCTTCTACTGACTGACAACTTATCATCCACTGTATGCCATATGATATCAGATGGTGAATTCGCTTAACACAGTACACTGTTGTGCCACCAAACGTAACCCATATAGTTGATTGTTTCAAATAAATTAGGGTTAGTTTGATTTCCGATGTTTTTGCCCTTGCAAAATTCAGAAAAACTGTGATTAAATAGATTGAAAAGTCTGTTAAAGCACATACCATGTGTACATGTAGGGCAGCCCTTGTACTTTATAAAATTAATGTTCCTACTTTTTTTGCCAAGGACCAATTATCACGCCTGAGATGAGATTTTTAATCACTGGAAATCCCTTATGACTCACCCCTGCTCGAAATATTCAAACAGTCGTACATTCCATAGATGAGGTAGACGTAACATACACCTGGCTTCATGTACATGGCTTTGTTACGGTTGGTTCTCCGCCCTTCATAACTGTGGCAAGCTGAATCCTCCTTCCCTAGATACGCTTCTGTCTCGACGATGTCACCAGCGATATGCTCATCATCGTTAACCTTGCGTATTAACCTCTGACCCAAGAGTG
This sequence comes from Asterias rubens, assembly GCF_902459465.1. Classification (NCBI taxonomy): domain Eukaryota; kingdom Metazoa; phylum Echinodermata; class Asteroidea; order Forcipulatida; family Asteriidae; genus Asterias; species Asterias rubens. The sequence continues at coordinate 12,389,631 of NC_047068.1, read as the reverse complement.
CCTTAGCCAAGGCTTCACACGGCTGGTCAAAGAATGATGCCGATAGTCTCTTGCTACCCCCTGAATAAGAAACAATTACATAAATTGTAGTTGTGAGAAAAACACTACAATTTTAATCTTAAGGTTTTTTATTTGATTTATTACAATGCATCAAAAGGAGTCTAAAATATAATCCTCTGCCTAGCTATTGATTTTGTATTTGAAAAAAACAGTTCATTGCTCAGGATACACTGTTGAAAAATTGCCAAGGTAGGCCTTATACTCCAGTGTTCCTTAGGCCTTAGAACCTAGTGTTCCATAGACCCTAGGTGCCAGTGTTCCACAGGATAAGTTTAGTTTATTATTATTATAAGGCCCTATAAGCATCTGTGTTCCATAGGCCCTACATACCAGTGTTCTGCAGGCTTTTAGGTCCCGGTGTTCCATGGTCCTATAAACCAGTGCTCTGTTTGTCTCAGGCCCTGCATGGTGTTAGGCCCTAATTACCACCAGTGTTCCATAGAACCTTAGCACCAGTGTTCTATTTACCCTAGGCTCGTCACTATTGTTTCAGTTTGTTTGTTTGGTTGCTTGTTTGTTTGTTCGTTCTTTGAGTCAAGTAACAAGTACGATTTCATCCAGTGTCTCACCAGTTTCCGTGGTACTAGAATCAGCTTTTGTAGTTGAGAAGTATGGGCTCTTGACCACATTGCTGCTTGTGCTTGCTGCTTTGTCTCCGATATTGTCAGCGGATTTTCTTTTGCGACTTTTAGGAGGAGGGGCCATCATCCAATTGCACAAAATTAAAAGTCCCAGTTCCGGCAGATTTGTCCCCTTTAGATGAAATGAAAGAAAACTGTAAGCGTACATTTAGGGTTGACAAAAACAAATTTACTGGAGGGGGACTTTTTTTGGCAGTCTTCCTAAAACATGTTGTGTGTGAGATAATTTAAAAAATCATTGGTCAATGAGCTTAGCGACCATTCAAGGACTTGGTGGCCCAAGGAAATTCCGGCTTCTACCCACACTTGTTTGTTGCTAATAGTAATAGTATGCAGAGGTATACAAGTATTTGGTAGAAAAGAAAATAAGAAAAAACAGTCATTTTCTACAATCAAAACAAAACCCAAATCCCCTGCAAGTGCAATTAACACCACCAGAGTCGATCAGGCCTTCAATTCTGCAGCTCAACAAAAACAAACTTTTTCAACGCGCACAACTAACCAACAAAGTTGACATGATGTTTCCTGATGGATACTTTGCCAATGATAGATCGATAGATAACGTATTTATTTAGGTTATGAGAAATGTACACAAAGGCGGGACAAATAATCACAAAAACAGAACATGGCCCGGGTGAAGCAACTTTACTTTTGTTCCCGTACCTACGGACAGAAGACACTTCAATAAACAAAACACAACACTGACAAACATTTAAACAGTAGGAACTAAGACAATACATCATCTAGAATTATAAATCAGTCATTATTTGTTACTTACAATGAGTTTACAACTTTAACTTACATTAATTAAATTATACATTACTGAGAATTGTTTCACTCAAGAAGTTAACAAAATTTGACAAAGTAAGTGCAGATTTTACAGTACTGCTGCTTTTTCAATACGGTACCACGAACAGGAGAACAAGACCCAGTTCTGTTTTGCAATCTTACACGATCTTTCTGCAGCCTTTTCGCTATGTTCCGCCTTCTAAAATAAAACCGAAGCAGACGACGCTTTCAACCACACATCAACCCATTACTTCCGGGACAACACCAAAACAGATGCCAAATTCATTGGTAAACATACCAAACAACAAAACCACACGTGTTCCTGGGTACCAGCTTCGGAAAAAAATAAAAATTCTTGTTGACTGTCGTTGAGGGCGTTATCATACATGCTTTTTGACACTTTATTTTTTTTTTCACGAAAGATTGATTGAGCACTAAAATTACTTCGTCCGTCCCCTCGTTCATGTCGTTCGCCGACCTAGCTGCTGCTGCGGTTGCAAGTCCGGACAAGCTTGGCTGCTGGTTAGCGCACATTTTGAGCAGGGATTGTAATGTGAAGATGCTATAAAAATCGGTGAGTTGATGAATTTATTGCTGTGACAGTTTGAGTTGAGGAAAATTTGAATTGGATTTCAGAATTGATGACATTTTGATGATTCTCAGTGGTTGGTAACAAAACGGCCGCTAAATTTTGACTGAAGGAGAGGAAATTTGTTGTGCACGATTTGTGTGTAGCCCCATTGAGGTAACTCAAATCTCCCCTTGCTCATCACAAACATAAGGCTAGGGCAGCAGAGTAGTTCCCCATCATATTGTCCCCCCCCCCCCCAATATGTTTGACAAAACATGCTGAGGGATTCAGCTTGCCACACAGCACAGAAGTTGGGCAAGTTGTAATTTAAAGGTTATTTTTGGATAACTTTCCGTATGGCGCCACCACTTTTACACTCATTTTTACAAAAAGGGATATATCAATCAGGTAAATTAGATACTATAATTATTTCATTTCGAATGAAAAAGTGGTGGCGCCATACAGAAACTTTTCCTTATTTTTTAATGATTTGTAACAATAATTGGATAACTTTCCGTATGGCGACACCACTTTTTCACTCATTTTTACAAAAAGGGATTTATCATTGAGGTAAATAAGATACTATACTATTTCATATCGGATGAAAAAGTGGTGGCGCCATACGGAAACTTTTCCCAATAATTTAATATGGAATAGAAGACAAATTGGCACTTTGGAACTGTATGAGGTTCGTTCCAATTACTTCTAGAAACTATAATGCTCCCCCGTGAGCTCATGGGGGGAGCCTTATTATAGTTTCTAGAAGTACGTTCCGATAACGTCTCCATGTAGTGGCGATAGTGGAACGAACGTCCATTCATTACTAGTTCTAGACCTAGTGTACTCCTAGAACTATGAGGTTCGTTCAGCTATCGTCTCCCGTAACTACGGGAGACGATAGTCGCACAAACCTCATAGTTCAACAGGAGACGATAGCTGAACGAACCTCATAGTTCTAGGAGTAGTACTAGTAGTAGAAGTAGTAGTAGGAGAATGTCGATTGTTGCACTACACTATAATAAAGCACTTCATTTTAATAGTGTTTTATCCTTCTTATTTGTTGATCTTGTTTTTTGTTGTCTTTTGTTTGGTTCTTTGGTTGGTTAGTTGTTTGTTTGTTGTTATTTTTTTTAATAGATTCTTTAATTTCGACCAAATTTTGGACGGTCAATGTTTCTCATAGTTCTATCTAGGAGTAATGACCACCCCTGACCACAACAATTGTAACGGTTAATGAATAAACAAAATAACAGTGTAAATAAATAATAAATGTTTCGTCTCAAGTAATTGGATAACTAGACCTAGTACCTAGAGCATTGCTGTACTTTTTTGTGTGTTAAACTAAGACGTCTGCGTTCGTGCATGTACGATCATAGATTGTTGTCGATTACATTTTCTTTTCTGATCACTGGAATGTTCTTATATATCGCTGTTTATTCTCACATTTTGTTTAGGTACAATGTGTGCTTTTTGTTGGGTAGATGCAGTGGTATTAAACCCACACAGCGGACTGTATTCTTTCTACCTTTTTCAGCTATCACCTTAATGAGTGTGTAACATTCTCAGAGCTTTACCTTAATAAGAATCTGTAGAAAACTTGACCCCCCGCCCCTTCCAAACCCCCCCCCCCCCAAAAAAAAAAAAAAGAAAGCTTTTAAACAGAACCCTCCATCACTCCTAAAATGTTTTCTAAAATCATACAAAATTGAAAATAACAACAACATTTACTATGAATTAGGATGTGTTCTATACTTTTGCGGCCATAGGTTCTATCCACATCAATCATATTGCTATTGAATTTCAGACAACCCCCTCCCACCAGGATACTTAAAGGAGGCAACAGAAGATATTGCCTCCATACCCTTTGGTCATGGCCTTGTTGCCCTTGAAATGTTCTAGATGCTCTTGAAATGCTCTAGGGTGCCCTTTTCAAAGGAGAAAATGCCTTGATGCCCTTGCCCTTTCAAAAATGAAGCATGCTGGCCTGCCCCCCCCCCCCCCCCCCCCCCTCAACATAGGATGCACTTTGTTATTAACTGTGTATTCTCGATCATCATGGATCAACTCAGCCGCTCAGCTGCTGGTTGAAGTAGACTTCCATGGTGTAGAAATTCACATAATTTCCTTTAAAAACAGGATATCGGGAATAAAAAGAGGCTTGGTTTGGCTTATTTGTCACTTTAAATGCAGTCAGTAAAAGCCACTTTCAGTTTAATTCTGTTCAACCCTTTGAAAGAATATAGTTCAACATTGGTCTGTAGAAACATGAATTTTGGTTCAATTCAAAGTCTTGAAAAACGAATTACGTACAGGTGCACTGAAATACTTTGTACATGCTCAGTGTTTTCAAAGTTTCACAATTTAACCCCCTATTTAATTGGTGGCTATGGTTTTGGCTACAACAACTGGATTGCTGTGTATCATCATGCATTGAAGTAGGCCCTATAGGATGTCCTTAGCAACACCCTTTTTAGCTACAGTCAGAGCCATAGCTGTAGCTGCCGATTCCATTACGGTCTGATTCACTAAGATCCCTTGACATCAAAAGTGGTCCCCTACCAAGAACGTGTTTTAATTTTTGCTAAATAAAATATTTCTTGTGAGGGTTACTTTTTATTAATACCTAATAATAGAATTTACAAAGCATATTTTCCCAATGGTTGCAATGCGATGAGGGCAGTAATTCCAGAGAGGTACATTATATCAAACAGGAACCTTAAAATAAAAATATGTTAGGTATTAAATGGCTTGAGGTTACGCTTGATGAGAAACTACATCCATGTAGGAGAGTTCAATGGATGTTTGCTTGTCATTTGTTTAGTGAAGTAATTATATAGTCGATGTCATAATTTCAGTTTAAAGGGAAGGTACACGTTTAGTAGTTGTCAAAGACCAGTCTTCTCACTTGGTGTATCCCAACAAAAGCATAAAATAACAAGTCTGTGACAAATTTGAGCTAAATTGGTCATCGAAGTTGCGAGAAAATGATGAGAGAAAAAACACCCTTGTTGGACGAATTTGTGTGCTTTCAGATAGGAATAAAAGACTCTGGCTAGTCTTTTATTATTTTAGTGAAAAATTACCTCTTTCTCAAAGTCTATGCTACTTCAGAGGGAGCCGTTTCTCACAATGTTTTATACTATCAACAGCTCTTCAATGCTCATTACCAAGTCAGTTTTTAAGTTAATATTTGTTTTCAGTAATTACCAAACATGTACCTTCCCTTTAAAAGTCAATTCATAATTAGAATAGCCGTCAATGTTTGACTGTTATCCAAATTTGAATCACATTGTAGTAAAACTGAACCGTGAAATTTCAATTGTTTTTATCCAGCTTCATTCATAAATCTTTCCTTTGCTTCCATTGACAACATCTTGTTTGTATAATTTGTGACAAACTGTATGGCTGTTATCACAAATCGAATTGCAAAGAAACAGTTGTTTTGTTTTCAGCGAAAGTCAAAAGCAACGTTAATTCAAGACTTCCTCAGGGTTTGGATGAGTATTACAATGAGTTCAGTTGTAGTGCTTTTGAGCTTCGGTAAGCTCTTGGCAAGTCAAGGTTGTAGGAAGTACGAGACATCGTAGCTAAGGTGTGTATCATTGATGACACTTCAGTCTCATGTTTAAATGCTCAAGGATTTTGTTAGTTCAAGGTGCATAGTTCAAGTTCCTTTGAATTAACGGAGATTTCATTCGACCTAGAAAAAAAGGGGGCTTGTTCAATCTTTTTATGAAGTGATGTTCGATATATTAAAAGTTTGGCTCGCCGCGTTTTAACTTGTGACGTCAAACCTTTGATTGAGACCCACTGACCAGACTTCAATGTTGTTACATTAGTCATACACATAGAACCACTATCTCTTGGTTCATTCTTTTGAATCTAGTTCCAAGATGTGGACTGTGCCAACTTGGCATGAGAACTGAAACTTTTAACGTGTTCTGTGTCATCAGAAGCATAGTGTACAATGTATCTATCGTTCCAATCTACGTAACACAGACAATGAGTTCAGTTGTAGTGCTTTTGAGCTTCGGAAAGCTCTTGGCAAGTCAAGGTTGAAAGAAGTACCAGACATAACTAGATGTGTATCATAGACGACACTTCAATCTCATGTGTAAATGCTCAAGGATTTTTAAAATCAGGGTGCAGAGTTCAAGTACCTAAGAGCGGACGGAGATTTCATTTGACCTAGAAAAGAGGGGCTGGTTGAATCTTGGCATGAAGTGATGTTTGAAATCAAAAATACTATGTGACTGGAAAACTCTAGTTTGGCTCACCGCGTTTTAAATTGTGACGTCAAATTTTGAGTGAGACACACTGACGCAAACTTCAATGTGGTGACATTAGTCATAGAATTACCATCTCTTGATTCATTCTTTTAAACCTAGTTTCAAGATATGGATTGTGCCAACTCGGCATGAGAACTTACTTAATGGTCACATAGTAAGAGGGTTGACTGTGTACTGTGTAGATCATTCTGCATAGCTTAATCTATCATTCAAAACCACAGTATTTAATTGTGACTCAGGCAGTAGGAGGGTTGACTGTGCAATTTGTCAGTATGCATTCACCACCACATGATATCATATTGCAGGGCAGGCTGACTCAGTTTAAAACTACACAGTACACTAATGTCATTTCAAAACCACAGGATATTTATCAAAATGATCATACAGTTAGCAGGCTTCGAAATAACCCAAAACACCCAAAGCTCTTTTGCTATGGTGCTTTTTAAACTTTCCTCATAGAAGTGCTTCTTACATGAGGAAAATTGCTGTTTCCTTTCAAGAGCGAAGTTCAAGGCCTGCAGTAGGAAGTAAGCTTGGGCGATATCGATTTATTTTATTCACGATATATCGGCGACAATATATCGCGATATTCGATATAATCGCGATTAATTAAATTTGACATCATCAGTCTTCAAACTCCTAGTGAATGTTGTAGAAGAGACAGGCAATGGCATAAGAGAGGTGTTCTAATGACCTATTCTTCTGGTTTTACTCCAAACCTATGGGGTGCAAGATGTCTCAGCTAGGAAATACATCGCGATATTGCAATACTTAATCGACATATTGCGATATATCGCGATATATCAATATTTCGATTAAAACCAAATCAATCCGATATCGAAATCGTTTCCAAATTAGTATCGCGATATTCGATAATATCTTGGTATTGCCCAAGCTTAGTAGGAAGGTTAAAATAAGGTCTAGAACACGACATCATTTTATCATTCGAAAACAAATTCTGGGCAATTGATATTTAGTGTATTCAATTTCTCCAATCTAAAAGTACTGATTATCATCGTGTACGGCGGTTTTTGTTGTTGTTGTTTTTTCAAGTCAAACTCTACGCACACTCATCGGTCTTGCAGACCAGACAGTTAACTTAACCTTACAGGTACTGACTGGCATTGGCAAGGGTGTGTGCAAGCCACGTTCAGTGAATCACAATTATTGTTTGCTTCATCCGTACTTGTAATGTAAGGGCACTAGGCCAACAAGGGGGGAAACTGCCCTGTAACTTATTATCAATTGTTCCGTGTCGTCATCATCCTGCGTAAAGCACAGGACGTTACAAACCTGCAAGTTGAAGGAATCTCCTGGATCTATATAGGTCCCGGTAATGATACTAGGCCCTATGACCTTAGTTTAGGATACACTACTCCTGACAACCCGGCATTACAGTCTACGTCTGATACGTGTGCCAGGCAGTGGCAAATATTTAGTGGGCAAAGTCTGACAGACAATGAGTACATAGTTTGTTAGTAAAATCGTGAAGATTGTACGTCGTTGACCAAGTACGGGTAAGTTTTACTGTGTACTTGATACAAAGTGACGTCTGAGGTTGTGCATTTTGACAATTTTATGAAGCTCTTCTGCTTATTAATATGTGAGTAAACTTTTGATTAATAAGTAGGCAGTTGTAAGTTTGAAGTTGTAAAAAGTATCAATCTTATAATGAGTAATTTGATTGTCTGTTACATTTTTATTGTTTGCACTTTGTGCGTTTCCGCCTGTGACATGTATACAAACCAAGTTTTAATGGGAAGTCAAGCAGAAAAGATCACCTTCGGGAAGGAGGTATTGATGCCACGGATTTTAACAAAGGAGTCTGCTTTTAAAGCATAAAATGTTGCTACAAAAAATAACTACAAGATGACGCTTACCACCAGTATAGTAAGTTACTTGATCAAGTACCATTTTACATACAAAATGTTACTCATATCCCGCTTAGTTTTGCCCTGCTGTTTTAATATGAAACAGAAACTGTGAAACACATCACATTCAGTCAGTCACGAAACTCTGTGTTGTTTGTTTTAGAAAAAGCAAAAAACTTTCCATTATAACATATTTGTGTACCCTTTGACCTATTTCCCTCAGGTACGACTTTCTTCGTTTCAAGTTACAACGCTCATTGTTCACTGCCTATACATTGCTTTCTTTGTCGCATAAATAGTAATAATCAATTCAATTAAAACTGCATGGATCATGCATTGCCAAAACTAAGTTATCATTTAAGGGGGAGGGGGGCACAGTTTGTTTGTGTGCACTGCTATTTTTCTAGGGGACTTTGGTCCAATTGGAGACTGTAGGACGGTCCTTTTTCACAGTTCTCACCAGTAGTGCGCGTGCTCAGACCATACGTGCGCACCACTGAGCATGTGCGCGCACGCTCAGAGCCGCCAAAAAAGACCAGTATGTCTGCTGACTGTGGCAAGCATCTCAAAAGTCTCCCATAGGTTTCAAATTCTAATATTTTGTGTGATGTAAATATTTGCCAGGGCTCATAAGATGTACTAAATGTATTGACTAAGCTTGGGCGATATCGATTTATTTTATTCACGATATATTGCCGACAATATATCACGATATTCGATATAATCGCGATTAATTAAATTTGACATCATCAGTCTTCAAACTCCCAGTGAAAGTTGTAGAAGAGACAGTCATAGCACAAGAGGGGTGTTCTTATGACCTATTCTTTTGGTTTCACTCCAAACCTATGGGGTGCAAGATGTCTCAGCTAGGAAATACATCGCGATATTGCGATATTTAATTAATATCACGCTATATCGCGATATATCGCGATATATCGATATTTCGATTAAAACCAAATCGATCCAATATCGAAATTGTTTCCAAATTGGTATCGCGATATTCGATAATATCGTGATATCGCCCAAGCTTAGTATTGACCACTTGCAGGGGCTATGCAGATCACACTGCAAAATGTGCATCTGCCATTTAGATACTGCGTAATGTTTCTCAGATCGTGTATTATTATTAGGGAATATTCAACATGGATATAATCGCTCCGGATTTTCGGCGATATCTTCACTTCACGATTTGGGGCAGTTCCTCTTTTAAGTGACAAACCTAGGATTGAACATTAGATTGTATGAAACCAAGTATAAATGGAATCACTTTCCTCAACTGAGAAACTCAAAACCTACACTCATCGTGGATTTTCCAATCGATGCGGTATTCAGCACCTACAGGGAAATCTTCAACAGGACAAAAGATGCCTCTCCTAGCAATCTGTTTGTTACTCATTCCCACCCCCCTCCCAACCTCGAGTCTAAAACTAGTTTAACATGCTATTTATAAATAGGGAGAGTATCAGAAGGAAATGTCTCATAGCACACACATAAACTGCGTCACTTTTTCTCGACCCTTAGGGGTTTTGTTTTTTTGTTCTGTTTTTTTGTTCTGAACTACACGGAAGGGAAAAAGCACTACCTTGGCAGTAATCTGGAGTTCAGCACTACATTAAAAGTTACATTAATACAGTTGTTTTGTCTTTTTGTATTATGTACTGTTTATGTGTTACATGACTCATTGCTAATGAGACAAGTTTTAATGCGTGTAACTTTTGTGACTGTTTTTATTTGTTTATTTGAGGGGGTGGGGGCTAAAAATACACTCCCCTTGAGTCACTTTCATGTCTAGCACTGCTAGCAGAGTTCAGTTGGGGATTGTTTGTTAATTTGAATATTGCTCAGTTTTGAGAAGACTAGTAGGCCTACATGTAGCATCAGTGTGTTTTGTATAGTCAGCTACTTGCAGTAACTGACTTGGACTTGAGTCAGGCTTGATTGGACAATTTTGTTCACTTTTACAATTGAACAATTATTCCTCACAACAAAATAACTTTTTATTAAAAAAGATTTAATAGATGTTTATAAAAATATTAGACAAAAAGTTGACTTTTGTCAAATGTTGACTTTTAGTCTGATTAAATATATCTCTTCTGTATTGAATCCTACCTACCCATATGACAAATGAGACCGACCTTCTATTAGTGCTTATACTCAAATAAAGGCCGAATTAGAATCTTATTTTGATTCGGAACCTGTAGAAAGAATTCAGGTTCGCTCAAAATGCCAAAACAAAGCCCTGCTGTTTTGTGGTATTTCACTCAAATTGAAGCCCTGTTTTGTAAGACCCACTTGAATGGTTTAGATCCTCCCTGCATTGGAAAATCCTCCATGTTTGGATTGAAGAGTGCTTGGACACAGTAAGAGGGACACATGTGTTCATCTGAGATGCACTGTACAATACATGTCCATGGTACATGTATGTAATTAAAGAGAAACTGTCTCCAAGGCCAAATGTGAGTTTTGTGATCCACTTATTTTACAATAGAAGAGTCCTTATAAAAATGGAGTACAAAAATTACAATTCTCAAAGTCATGTCAAAATTGATGAAAATGCCACCGTGTTTTTAAAATACCCTTCAAGCGCATTTTTTTGTTTTCAAAATTCAAAAATTTGATATTATCACATTTCAATGGTATACATTTTTTCACTAAGAATTTTCAGTTCATTCCTAAAATTTGATGAGGCGCAATTTGACTTTTTGACGTTGGCCAACCAACAGAAAACTATAGTTTCTTATATCACATGTAAGCCTAACCACACACATTTGACTTAATGTACTGCCACTTTAACCGTGATCATTTTTCGAAATGGATTTCTTCTTATGACTTCACAGTCCAACCCTCGGCATCCCCCATGGGGTCGGACAAAATTATCTCCTCAAGGTTACGCATTACGCATGAACATCTTGAAGTAATGACCTGTGGAAGGCACCGTGCGTAAACGCACATCTTAGTTCAGTGTGTACGCAGGTTGAATCGGTACCCAGACACGCCTTTGTATTTATTGGCTGTTATTTCCTGTTTACCGTTTGGAAGATGGAAGTAAACAAATCATTATAGTGGTTAATTACTTGACAAATATATTATGAGGAAGGGAGTTGTCGGTGTGGTTTTGGAAAGAATTAAAGGGAAGGTATACGTTTGGTAATCACTCTTTAGAAAAATTACTATTCCAACGTTTGGTTAGAAGTACAGTAGATTTGGATAGTATTAAGCATTTTGAGAATAATTTCACTTTGAAGAAAAAGAGAAAAAATTATCCTTTCAGAGTTGTTTCTCAGATTCTCAAGTATTCCAATTACAAATTATTCATCCCGCATGGACTAAACCACTCTGGATCTTCGGCGATATCTCAAAAATGCTACCACTTTTTGAAATTAAATTAAGCTTCCTGTTTGCTGATTGAAAGGTGGGAGTAAACAAATAATGTGGGGTTTTTACTAGTTAACTAACTTTGAGTATGTGGGGTTTTTACTAGACAACTAACTTTGAGTAAAGGATTGTTGTTTTGGTTTGAAAAGATTTAAAGGGAACGTATACATTTGGTAACCACTACTGCTAGGATCAAAACGTCAGACAGTTAACTATTTTTTTGATATTTTTCACAGGTTAGTTTTATTGTATACATTAGTATAGGATTAAAACAGTCGAACAGTTCCAAAAACCAAAGGTATGTTCCCTTGTTGAACCTCAAAAAGATTCATAGTACTTGATAGTAGAAAAGTTCTTCCTGATTCTGAGGAGAATGTTAAAAAGAAATTGTTTTTTTTTACTTAGAGCTGTTTTTTGAAGAATTATAATAATTAGGAAGGAAGGCTCATGTTAAACAAATTAATAATTTGATGCATGTGAATTCACTGTTGCAGAATTTAATCACGGGGTGATATCTGGACTGTTCCATTTCAGGATGCCCGGCAGAATGAAATGGAAAAGCCGGATTGCACCGAGTAAACCTATTCTGCTACAGTGCAAAAATGAAATGCATTCCATTTTTTTTTTTTTTTTTTTTGAATAACACACACATACCTATTGATCCTTGTAATTTGAATTTTTTGTTCAAATTAAACACAACAGGAAACTCATCAAACCTCACATTCTGAAAATTCTCAAAACCCCTACATGTAGACAACAACTTGAACTTTGTCCACCGTGAGAAAACTTTGTTTGGTTGGGATTAACTGGCTGGAACGATTATTTTGAAACGCCACTGAAAAGCATCACTGTCAAGTTTCCCAAGCTTTCAATACGTAACATAATCCTATATTAGACGAATTGTCTTAGGGTAGTAGAAGAACCAGCCAAGTTATTTGTTTAACAGTTTAAAAAATGTAAATGTACTTGTGCAGATATACACCCCAGGACATCGTGGCTTATGATCTACAAAACACAAACTACTCCAGGAAAAAACAACTATGGGGGGAGAGAAGTTTTCAGAGCACCAAAGCTTTGGAACGCCCTCCCGGACACTGTGAAACTCTCCAAATCACTCAACATATTCAAGAACAGTTTAAAAACTCATTTTCATAGAGAATCTTTTTGTTAAGTTTATTTTCTTATTTTGTTTTTGCTACTTTCATTGCTTTATAATAGAAGTTCTTTTGTAGAGTAGCGCCATGCGCGCCACTTGCGGCGGATGCCGACGCTTTATTAAGTGTCCATTATTATTATTATTACATATCATTGGCCTTCCAACAGTATAAAACTTAATACTATATGAATAACCATGTGTTTGTTTTTGTTCATATCTCTCTCTACAGATTTTGCTTTGGTCCTTAGCGGAAGCAAAAGGGATTGTTCTGCATGTCATATGCAACCCTAGACCTCACCGATACCAGGGAGATACTTGCCGTGCAATATTCTTTTTTGACGGGTGACACAGAGGGTCAAGGGTCATGTCTGGGTCACCGGACTGGGCTCGCTACTCCCAGATGACGGACCCGGAGACAGATGACGGCATGGAAGTGGACGGGGCACTGTCACCAGCGCAGTCGGCTATTATACAAGCTGGCACATGGAGGAAGTAAGTCTTACATATTTCATCTTTTAAACTAAATAGGTTACCAGCTAAAACCTTGTACAATCTACACTACGCATGACTGGTTGCCTGCTAATTTTGCTAAGTAAGTCAGCTTAAAAACGTAAACTATCTGTGAAAATGGGCCCATTTTCAGGGTGCTAAGCAAATCTTTTTACTAAGGGAAAATTTGAAGGGGACCAGCGGTAATTGTCAAAGACTAGCCTTCACAGTTGGTGTATCTCAACATATGCATAAAATAACTAACCTGTGAAAATTTGAGCTCAATCGGTCATCAAAGTTGCGAGATAATAATGAAAGAAGAAAACACCCTTGTCACACAAAGTTGTGTGCGTTTAGATGGTTGATTTCGAGACCTCAAGTTCTAAATCTGAGGTCTCAAAATCAAATTCTTGAAAATTTCTTCTTTCTCAAAAACTATGACACTTCAGAGGGAGCCGTTTCTCACAATGTGTTATACCATCAATCTATCCCCATTAGGTTTTATGCTAATAATTATTTTGAGTAATACCAATAGTGTCCACTGCCTTTAATACACTGCACGTTATGTTGCAACAGACACAATCTTATTTCAATCATGGGAATGTGCAGCTGGGGAGATCAGCTTAAATATTTAATTCTTTGGGGTTTAATTGTTTCAGAAGGGACTTTGAAATGTTGCAATAATCGCCCCACATTCTTTTATGAAAGATCTGGAGAAGTTTATTGGTTCAACTGTACATTACAGGTTGTCACTGGTCATGGTGGTTGTTCATGTACTAGGCAAAAGGCTGGTGTTTTACCATGCAATCTCTTCATCTTAAATTGTTTTATTGCTGATTAATTTGTATGTATTGCCGACTGCACCTGAGACATGTTTCTGTCTTCCATACTGGGTTCTTATTTCTATTGCCAAATTGAAGTAAGCACATATGATTTGGACCATGTGGTGGGTGCTGCGAGACAACTTAAAACTTGTCTACCTTTTCCCAAGGTGCACTGCAAAAATTTGGCGTCTCAGCTGCACGCAAACCGCTTGAGGGCGCAATGTAATGCGAATCTCCCATATTGAAACTGGAGAATACAAAATAGTACTTCCTTTAAGATTGGACATTGAAAGAGCCATTAATATGATAATGTGCATAAATGTTGCTTTATATTTTAGCTGAAGTGTTGTGGTGGGAATGATTTGACCTTGCTTGGGTCAATTAGCCTTCAATTAGACCCTCGTACTGTATACATGATGCACAGCCATGTGAGGTGCATGGGTCCCAAGCATCAAGATGTTTGTTTTTATATAGAATAATTTTGAGTCATATTTTATTTACAAACAGGTTGCTCAAAACATTTGATGTAATTATGTAAACACAGGGGACAATGATGCATTGTGATGATGGGTGCAAAAATAGTTTCCTGCTAATTTTTCTTAATGGCCTTGATAATGTTTGCGCGCATAGACATCACTACTGATAGACATGCAGTGTACGCTACATCCTTATAAAAATGTGTGGTGTATTCTCAATTGGGCTCGGTAATCATTTTGCCTGTAAACCAGCCTTTCAGTTGCCTGTTTACAAGTACACATTCTCATTTGGCTTCATACTTTGTTGTATTGTACTGTCCATCATGTATATTTAACATTCCACACAATTCTAATTTGGGCATGGTGATCTTTTGGCCATCATTTGCCTCCAAGCTCAAATTGCTATTTAGTAGGACCCTACATTATACATGTTCATTTGTATGGCCATACTACGGTTATTGTTGCTAGTACTGTAGAGCCTTATTACTGTAGGGCCTTTTTATATACCTACGAATGTTTATTTATGCTGTGGCTGAACTCTAATGGTAATTTTGTCAATAAATGCAGCACACTGCATTTACTTAAAGGGGCACTATGCTTTGAAATGTTTAGAATTGCTCCATATCATTTTAAAGAGTTCTTTTAGCACTAAAACACCTACATGTAAAGTGTATTGTACACGTACTTGGCAAGTTAGTGATACAAAAATACAAAATTTGCCGCTTGCAATTCAACCAGTAGAACCCTTGCTCTATGGTCCTACCAAATAGAAGACCATATGTCCTGTAATTAAGCAAAACCAAGACAGTTTTGAGGGTTATTAAATGTGAATCATTATATTCTACTTTTAAAATACCTTTCCAACGCTTTTATAGCCCAAAGTGCCCAATCAAATATGCCCCTTTAATGCACATATGAAGATTTTTTTTTTTTTATTTTTTTTTATAAATTATGTGCACAGATTCGGAAGGGAAAGTATGTACTATAATATAGTAGTCTGGCCCCATTATGCGTAAGAAATATTTGTATTGATATACTAATGTTATACGGGGAGTATCTGATAGCACTGCCAACCTGTTAGCTACCCCCCCCCCCCCAACAATTGTTCTATAATGGTACGAAGAGCACACAGACACTGCTAGCATTACACACCAAGTGTCCGCTATACAACAATTCCAGGTATGTGCATAATGGTCCCCGCAGGTTAACTTACAGTGCTTGCCAGGAGACGAACGAACACAAGGCGTTAATTCAGTTCCAGCCCATATGACATTTAAGTGCTATACAATCTCCCGATGCACTGCCCATTTACCTTGAATTCCGAGCCGAAATGCGGGCTGATTTTTTTCTTCTTTCCTAAATCGTGTGATTTTTGCATGACTGGCTCTCGATGTTCACAGCTGTCTGGATTGGTGGATCGTTATCTAATAATGTTTTGTCCGTCCCAAGATATTTTTAACTATACTCTTGCAAAAGATTTTTGCAGCTGAACAAATACTTTGTTTGTACCTGAATTCATTTCTGCCATTTTGCGTTGACCAATCCAATCCAATCATTTGAAAAGTCTACACATTTTACAATCACATAATTTTTACGTAATTCAATGATCAATTTGCTTTCTTTGTGCTCAATTTAATACGTCTGCCATGAATGAGGTTTTGTTATTAATTTGAAATTCCTTTTTAAGTAAAAATGGCGTGCATGCCTTGGTTTCTGTTTTTAGACGAGGGGTCTTTCTCAAACCCCCATGTGGGCTCCGGCTACCGGCTCCGTCTGCTGATGTTCGAACCTCAGCGTGCAAAATACACGCTGCAAACCTCAGCGTGCAAAATACACGCTCGGACCTCAGCGTGCAAAATACACGCTGTGAACCTCAGCGTGCAAAATACACACTGCTCCAAAAATGAACGGCATCAGAGAAAGAACTCAAGATGGCCCTTTCCTATCAGATATTACACATCAGACTCTATTCTTCTCAAAAAACAGTCCCAGAGCCCATTTTCATAGAGTTTACAGGAAATGGTGCTTAGCCAATTATTTCTGCTGAACAAGTATTAGCAGGGAACCAGACACGTTACATGGTATTTTGGGGCTGAAAACCTGTTTCTGCTAAGCAAGAATTTTCTGTGCCAGGTCGAATAATTTGTACCAAACAAGAATTTATGCTTATAAAAATTTACCAAGTGTGCATAAGACTGACCGCAAAGCATGGGGCCAAGTTCTTATAAACAACCACATTAATGTCAACCCTTTTTGCTCTTGGCTAGCCTTCTGTGACTAGAATGATCCGAAGGAATTGATGTCATGACACGCCCAAACGCTCACAAGCAGCCAACCCATACATGTAGGTGCACTTTTTTTTCTGTGCCGAACATAAGCCCTTTAAAGGAAAAAGTGTGTCAGACTTCTGAATTCAAATCCTTATTCAAACTTATTAATACAAAGTTATTCAAATTTTAAACATCCAACTGTTATAATCTTGCTTGGTTGCTGGTAATGTTATTTTGACAATTTGTTGTTTTTTATTTTTATTTTTTATTGTTGTTGTTGAGACTTTTAGCTACATGCTGGCCTACAATGTATGTATTCCAGGTGTCTTAAAGACACTGGACACTATTGGTAATTGTCAAAGACCTGTCTTCTCACTTGGTGTATCTCAACATATGCAAAAAATAACAAACTTGTGAAAATTTGAACTCAATTGGTCGTCGAAGTTGCGAGATAATAATGGAAGAAAGAACACCCTGTTCACACAAAGTTGTGTGCTTTCAGGTGATTGATTTCAAGACCTCAAAATCTTATTCTGAGGTCTCAAAATCAAATTCAAATGTTTTATTGGAAAATTACTTCGTTCGCGAAAACTACCTTACTTCAGATGGAGCCATTTCTCACAATGTTTTATACTATCAACAGTTCTCCATTGATCGTTAGCAAGTAAGTTTTTATGCTAACAATTATTTTGAGTAATTACCAATAGTGTCCACTGCCTTTAAAGGTAGTGTTTACCTTCGGTAATTACACCAAAAATTACTTGATAAAGAGCAGCGGAGAGCTGTTGTTGGTATTAGAAACAGCCCCCTTAAAGTAACGTAGTTTTTAAGAAAGTGGTATTTTTTCAACTTTGATGACCAATTGTGCCCAACTTTCCACAGGTTTGTTATTTTGTGCATAAGGTTGGGATACAGCAACATGTCCAAGGTAGGATGGTCTTTTACAATTGCCAAAAGTATACCCTGCCTTTAATTTAACTCTAACGTACAGTTTACATGTAACTGATCTTTGCAAGTGGAATTCAGTACAGTACAGCATCTGTTCATTGGCAACACTTCTGCTAATAGAACACGTTATCAATGAGTAGTAAATACTGTTATAGTACATAAAATCATGCCAAACTATGAGGCCTTTTATATTTAACTTTAAAGTTAAAGTTGTTTTGTGCCCAGTAGGAGAGGTAAAGGAAAAAAAAATGTAAGCAAACAAGCAAAAATATGCATAAATATGCATTAATACGCTAAATTGTGTTTCACATTACGCCCTTTGCTTTATACTCTTCTTCCGCGAATGACAAAGTATAGGATTTGTAACCATAACAAAGTTTATTCCTTTCAATCTGAATTCCGAGCATGGGTAAAATTTACACCATTGCCAATCCGTCAGAGAAATTCATGTGTACTGTAAAATTGAGAAGAAGAAAAATAGAAGTCCCCTTCTCAAACTATCAAAATGTTTCCTCTAACCAAAACCAATGATGTAGGGCCTACACACAGTATGCTTCGTTTTTGATAGGGCAAGGGCACCAAGGCATTTTCTCCTTGATGAAGGGCACCCTTTGAGGAAATTGTATAATTCTACTGGATCATTTGAAGGGCACCAAGTCAATGACCAGGGGGGCATGGCAGCAATCGCCTTTGTTGCCTCTGTGAAGTATCGGGCCTGCAAAACCAATAATGTACCTGAACGTACTGTTCCTTTAAAATGCCAGCAGCTCTATTTTGCCATAATGTCATGGGGATTATCGATGCAGACGAATTTGGTGGTTTGTTGTCTCCGATGTAATTCTCTTTTTACATGCTCGGACACGCAGGCACGAAGTGTTTAGCGTGCATACTCAGTCGCAACTTATCTTTATTTTTAGAAACTTTCAGGCTCACTACATTTGTAACGCTAGCAGTGATTCTTGCTCGGAATGATATAGGCCCCCTAAATAGTGAAGTTTTTTTATTTGAAACTTGATATAAGGTCATGGAAAGGTCTCAGTGTGTTGAGAATGACGGTTGTCAAATTCACCTTCCACCCTTGAATTAATTCTTGCCACTAGTAATATCCTGCTGTATCCCGTGGTCTTCATTGAACGAATAAATTAGAGCATATTTTGCAAAGTTCAATAGCACTCAGCACTGATGGCGTCACTTTCGCTCAAAATACTCGGCTGTCAGACATATACATTCCACCGCTCACGCGATCAACGCATCGGCATGCTGGACTGCAGTAGTACAGACAGGACATGCGAGTAAAGACAGGACACGCGTTCAACGCATCGGCACACTGGACTGCAGTAGTACATACAGGACATGCGAGTAAAGACAGGACACGCGTTCAACGCATCGGCACACTGGACTGCAGTAGTACAGACACGTCATGCGAGTAAACAAAAAGGTTGGACATGTATGGGCGTGCGGGTGTTACTGACAGGCCTCAAAACAACCCATGGCACCCAAAGCAATTGCCTTGGTGCCCTGTGCTAATTGCTTTGTTGCCCTTTGCAAAGTTCCAATACAAATTTGAATTTTCCTCATAGAAAAACACCTTGTGCTCCACTGCTCCTTCAAGATTGAAACTCAAGGCCTGTACTAAACTTTGACACACCGTCTGAGATCTATGTACTGAGCTTCTTTTCTAGCATTAAATTCAGAATGCCATTGAATCTGATTCAATTCATTTTTATCTCCACACCAAAGCACATGATTTCTTTAAAGACAGTGGACATGATTGGTAATTGTCTAAGACCAGTCTTCTCACTCAATGTATCTCAACATATGCATAAAATAACAAACGAGACCTCAAATTCTAAATCTGAGGTCTCGAAATCATATTTGTGGAAAATTACTTCTTTCTCAAAAACTACGTTACTTCAGAGGGATGCGTTTCTCACAATGTTTTTTTACTGTCAATAACTCCCCAATTTTATGCTAATAATTATTTTGAGAAATTACCAATAGTGACCACTGCCTTTAAAACAATTATAATTAATGGTAAAAGATGATTGACACCGGGGGTGATAGTCATCACTGACAAAAAGGATCTAGTAGAACCAGGGTCAGATTTTCAAGGGCGCACAAAATGAACAGAATGGTACACACTTGCCACCACCTGTAGCTGCCAATTTGGACACAGCCCTAGTAAACAGATTGGACATTCTGTTTGCGATTTTTACAAATTGTGAAACATTTGTATCAAATTTCTTGCTCAAATTATGGCTAGTGGTTACAGGGGGGTTGAGGTTAGGGCTAGGGTTAATTCATCTATTACAAATGCTATTAGTAGAAATTTACCAACCAATTAACAGATGTGATAGTTCTCCTAAAAAATAGAATCTGCCGACATGACTTAGACATGGATTTGTCTAAAAATAGATTCATCTTTATGAATGCCCCTTGTAGCCAGTTTGTCTGAACAGGTCTTAGAACTTGTCCTAGTCATCGGTTGTGAATTTATTTTTAGACTAGACTTGCTTACTTCCTGAAAGAGCATAAAACAGCACCATATTGGTACGCCGTCCCATTTAACCAGCTTGAATCTTTTTTGCCATTTCCAGAAGTTGAACAGTTAAATATGTACAGACTTTTAAAAATAGGAATGAGTTTGAAATGTTAAAAACAAAATCCTGGCAATTTGTTTTTTACAAGCTGCTTTCTGAAAGGGCAATTTTAAAGTATAAATTTTTGTTTTTACCCTCCAACTCCAATTCTTGATTTAATTTTTTATTTTTTTTTAGTTTGTTAAAGCCATTGGACCCTTTCGGTAAACAGTGTTGTCCAAGGCCCACACTTTCGTGTACCACAACTTCTATATCAAATAACAAACCTGTGAAAATTTAGGCTAAATCGGTCATCGGAGTCGGGAGAAAACAACGGAAAAACCCACCCTTGTTTCCGCGCGTTTAGCCGTGTCATGACATGTGTTTAAAATAAAACCGTAATTCTCGTTAACGAGAATTTATATTGTTTTGCTGTTTTCTCAAAAAGTAAAGCACTTCATGGAATAATATTTCAAGAGAAGTCTTTCACCATTGCCTTCTGTAAACCCTGTAAGTTCTTTGTAAATCTGTGAACTTTTTTCTTTTTTTTCTGAACCGAAAGGGTCCAATGGCTTTAAAGGCAGTGGACCTTATTGGTAATTGTCAAAGTCTAGCATTCACAGTTCGTGTATCTCAACATGCATAAAATAAGAAACCTGTGAAAATTTGAGCTCAATTGGTCATCGAACTTACGAGATAATAATGAAAGAAAAAAACACCCTTGTCACACAAACTTGTGTGCGTTTAGATTGATTTAGGTTGATTTCGAGACCTCAAGTTCTTAACCTGAGGTCTCGAAATCAAATTTGACTTTTGTGGAAAATTACTTCTTTCTCAAAATTACATTACTTCAGAGGGAGCCATTTCTCAAGAAAGGTTTTATTCTAATAATTATTTTGAGTAATTACCAATAGTGTCCAATGCCTTTAACTCAAATCATACTGCAACACAGCTGTTGTATCCTTACCTTCAAAACCGGAATCCCTGCAAACGCTATCAACATTGAACATTACCAAAGCCAGTCAAGGAGTTTTTGTAGGACAACCAGAAGTATCAGCCCTTGTTAGTTATTTAATTCACGGAGGCATGGAGAAACTCTTTACAGACACACTCTTCACGGCCACCCCTTTCCCCTGTCCCGAAGTCTCTCTAGAACTTCCCATCCTAAGCCAGACCATAAAGCTACAACTCCATGGCCAGACATCCACCATCTTTCCTCCTCCTCGGCCAAAACCCATATGGTACTGATATCTTGGCTGGAAAACAATTTTTTTCTTTCTTATCATGTGAAAATATTTAACCAAGGCATTCTGTAGCTGGGCATAATTTGCATATTTGCAGCTGCTGGTCATTCATCTCCTAGGGCTGATTCCAGCAGCGTGCCAAGGATTTCAAAACTTTTCAGCTGAGTCGAAGCGGAGATCAACAATTCCTTTTGTCTAGAAAGTTTTGTTTTAGCCTTGGTTTCGGTTCTTGTCACAGTGGGAAAAGGTAGTTATTTTTCATTTGCATAGAATGCAGGTTGAGAACTATCAGATGCTTGCTACTGGAAGAAATTATTTGTTGTTTTCTTCAGATAAAGTGAAATCTCCTCTTTGATAAACTTCTCATCTGTTTCTAGCAGTTTGCCAAGGATTCCAAACTTTTAGCTGAGCGGCAGAGATCAACAATTGTTTTTGTCAATGCCTTGTCTTATCCTTGATTTTATTATTGGTTTGTCACGGTGGGGAAAAGGTAGTAGGCCCTATTCTTGCAAAGAATGCAGGTTGAGAAATTTCAGATGTTTTAATAGTCTGCCTGCTGGAAGAAATACATGTAGCTGTTATATTTTCTTTAGAAAATAAGAAATCCTGCTATTTGATCTGCTTCTCTAGATCATAGATGAGGGTACTGTTCCCAGAAGTTCCTTGTAATTGAAAACTCCAGGGGCAATCAAAAGGTGGAAGTGCAATCTTTTCAACATTCCTCCAGAAAAATGTATCCTAGTTTCAGACCTTTTTGCCATCATTGCCACACTCACCTATGATTAGATTTGAGTTCTTCGCTTAATGAAAGTTTACTTCGCTTAATGAAAGTTTAGTTTGTTTTAGAAAAGACTTTCCTGTTTTATTTCTCCCTGATTGTTGCACAAAATCTCCCCGATTGCAAGATGCAATTGGTAGCAGCTCTGTAAAAAAACTCCCATAGAAAAGAGTTGTTTTAATGACATTTGACTTCCAGAGCTCAGATAAAGATCTTGTTGTGACTTTATTCGGATATTGTAAGAAGATAAATCTTTGTTTTTGTAACGTTTCCGCAGACAAGATTTCTGTTATTTTGGAAACCAGCCACATGATGAAGCTTCTGCATCCTGCTCTAATGCTCATAAATGATCAGTTTGAATTTACTCTGATACAATGCAAAACATCGCACAGGTCAAGTCAATTCTAAGTCCTTTTTGACTCGCATCCTGAAATGCTCCACAGAAGTCTTGAATTTGGTTATGCTCACTTGTTCTTTACCCCCTGGTTTTAATAATAGATGTTGAATTTGCATCGGGAATCAAGAGTATTCATTTATTTACCCTTACAACGATATGTGTCAGCACTGTAATGTATACTCGGTACTTTCCCGAGCTCTGTGAGAAAAATTTACCTTGGCATTTTGTTTGCTTGGGTGGGGTTCACACCCATGACCTTTGCAATTCTAAAGCGGTGTCTTACAAACTAGACCACCTAGATTGCCCGATAGCTAGATAGATGTACATGTAGGTACGCACTGCTAAAATATAAGATTAAAACTGCTTTTTGTAGGTTTTCAGATACAATTTCTTTTAATAAGACGTCGATTCATCCAGAGGGAAGCTTTTCACAGATAAAATGGCTTGAGTATGAACATCACAGTCAGTGAGCTTTCAGACTAAAATTAAAAAATTATAGCTTCTGTCATTACCAATAAATATTATTAAGTATAAATTCATTCTTTTTATCTGGTTAGATAGTGGATTTTACTATTTTCTCATTCACATTTCATTTCTCTTGCACACTTGGAAGTGTCCATCCTATCTTGTAAAGTTCTATACAGAGCTTTGGCTCGGAGTGATTTCAAGTAAACCTTTCTCAGAACCTCTTTTTCAATATTTGCTCTGACCAAAATAAATAAATAAGGACCGATGATAGATGTCCAGCGATGATAGATGTCCAGTGTAAGTAGATGTGACACATTTCTTGTTTACTCCCAAAAGTCCCTATTGGTCAAAGGTACCAGGGGCACCTGTTTTGATGAGGTTGTCGGGATATGAGTAGTATGGGTACAAGACATAACATTTGTGACGCCTGTATTTTTTTGCAAACTAGGGAAAAGGAAGGGGTAACACCCCCCCCCCCCCTCCCCCTTTTGGCAGCTTGTCCAATTTCAAAGGAAGTCGTAATGGTCAACAGGATGGTCGGGTTGTTTTGTTGACAAAACCGGGCGTGGTGGATAAAATCTTTTAGTTTTATCAAACAACAGTGGGTTCAGGAATTGCGAAGGAGAGACCCCTCTCATATAATGCCACAAAATCAAATAGCGCCCTCACTGAGGTTAGAGGAATCTTGAGGAATCATTGGCTGAGAGTTTTCGGTGTAGGGTACATGCCGGTGTAGGGTACATGCCGGTATAGGGTACATGCCGTTGTTGGACATCAGGGATGGTGGCCTGTGATTGGGGATTATTGCATGTACGTCAGGATGTAGGGAGAAAAGACACAGAGCTCTTCAGGTCAAATTGTGTACTGGACCAGGGGTGGGTTTCACAAAGAGTTAAAACTAGTCTTATCTCGAGTTAGGACAAGTTACTCGTCCTAACTTAGGACTAGCGATACATTTTTAAGTCCTAACTCTTTGTGAAATCGACCCCAGAATTGATTTTACAAGACCAGCATCACAATAACGAAAACTTAATGACACAGTGTATCGTGCATTAAAGCCATTGGACACTTTCGGTAAACACTATTGTCCAAGGCCCACACTTCGTGTATCACAACTTATATGTAAAATATGAAAAACTTCAATCTGTCATCGGAGTTGAGAGAAAATAACGGGAAAACCCACCATTGTTTCCGCACGTTTCGCCGTGTCATGACATGTGTTCAAAATAAATCAGTAATTCTCGATATCGAGAATTTATATTGTTTTAATGTTTTCTCAAAAAGTAAAGCATTTCGTGGATTAATACTTCAAGAGAAGTCTTTCACCATTACCTTATGTAAACCCTGCAAGTTATTTGTAAATCTGTGAACTTAAAAAAAAAAATCTGTACCGAAAGTGTCCAATTGCTTTAAAGGCACTGGACACCTTTTGTAATTTTTTCAAAGGCCTCGCCAAAATATAATATAAAACATATTGTTTGCAACTGGTTCCCCTGCAAATTTTTACCGAGCAGAAAACATTGCTAAGCACCATGTTCTTCTAGTAAGCTTTATATGAAATTGACCATCCAGGCATGCCAGGTCTGTTGTAATTGTTAAGTTCCTAACTTATGTCTGACAGCTTGACTGTGTCATTGTTCATCTGTGCTTATGTCAGCTGGTACGCTTTGTAAACTCATCACCTTGGGGTGTCAGCCCAAATGGCTCAAATTAAAGATGCATACTAGGTAATAATCACAAACTTTTAAATCTGAAAACTTACTGTTCATGTGTAATCCCTGAGCACCAGTGCTGCATCAACTTTTGTATAAGTATTCTTGTCCCATGTGCAAAACTGTTCAATATACTGTTCCAGGCCTGGCCTCAATTGTCCTGGTTTTGGCCTTGTTGCCCCTTCAAAAGTTTCTTACAGACTTTAAGATTTTCCAATGGAAGTGCCCTTTTCATTGGCCTTGCCCTCTCAAATTTTAAAATTCCAGGCATGCTGTTCCAGCTTCGGTTTGGCTGCTTTGATTTCATTGAAGGTAAAACAAAATGGCTGTACCAAATTGAGACCTTTAGGTTTGAAAATCAAAAACTACTTTCAGTTTTACAAGTTTCACCAGGATTTTGAGAAGTGTGACAACTTTTTGATCATATCCATGGAAACAGCTAACTGTAGCTAAAACATTTTCCCCAAATGTGTCCATTGACAATCGTTACACACAAAAAGTCTGGGATTGTGCTATTCGTCAAGTGCCATTGAAAAAAAAATGATTTAAAGGCGCTGGACACCCAAAGACCAGTTTTCTCACTTGGTGTATCCCAACATACATACAAAAACAAATCTGTGAAAATTTAGACTCAATTGGTCATCAAAGTTGCAACAGATTAATGAAAGAAAAAACGCCCTTGTTGCACAAATTGCCTGCATTGCTCGGTTTACTCATAGAGCAAGGACTTACTCCAATGTTTTACAATTTCATTTCTAGGGGGGAGATTAAATCAGGATGTCTGTATATTCACTTTATCCAAGATGGGGTAAAAAATAAAAAAGATATGTGGATGTCTTTCATCTTCAGATAAAATAAATTGTTTCATCCCCGTGATTAATTTTCCCCAGAGGCCGAAGCAGTTACATCCATTAACAAACAAAAATATATACCCATGCAAAAACAATTAGAGCTTTACGACAAGCCAGTTATGTTCACTCACACCAATTTGTCCCTGGGCGAGACCCAGCAGTTGTTTTGATTTCGTCAGAGGGTGCTCGATCTTCTCATGTGACAGGAGTAGTGGAGATCGAGAGCTAGAGAGAGCGGAGTGTGGTATATGACCCCAGCAGATGGTTTGCAAGGGCACCAGGAACAGCTACTGACTGGTGGTGGTACTCTCCAAAAGGTCACATGTTCCCCCCCCCCCCCCAGTAGAACAACTCAGGTTGTCATTACATACACCGGATGATTAGAATTGATGCATTCTATTGCACACTACAAACGACCAGTTGCCAAATAAAAGTTGTGTTTTGAGTGGAGCCACGTTGGTGTTGCTGCCTACCCAGTCCTTGTCCAAGACGACTTTCTTGGAGTTTATTATTGGGACAAGATGTGATTGGCGTTAGAATAAAGGACACATGTTCTTTGTGAGACAGACAACTTATGCTGTCAAGCCAAGGTGGAAGGTGGAAATGACGGAGACTGTGGATTATTAGGGGCATATTGTTTTGTCACCGGACAGTGGAAGTGGAGACTTTGTGTGTAGCATTGAACCGGATAGTACAGGGGTGTGGAAGTTCATGTATGTTTTCAACACAGGCACAAGGTGACAATGGTGTTACAAATGTCACTACTGTGGAGCTGTGCAACTTTGTCTGTCCTTCCCCTGCAAGAATGACAAAAAGCCGACTCTCGTTCCCAGAAGATTGGAAACAATTGGAGGTGATCATTTTGGAATATAAAAAAAACATTCGCATGAATCATGGTTGTTCCTGCTGAGTTGGGGACCACATTGGGCGCATCAGTCAACCTAGTGTGTGGATTGTCATGTATGTTGGTGGTACCAATATTAAGGTACAATGTACAGTTGTAAACTGTAAATGAAACTCACATGTTCTCCCGGAGAGTTGTTTTGGATTATATTGGAGCTGTCATCACATTGTACTATTATGACACATTGATTGTTTTGTACACAAGTTACACTTCTAGCGCTGGGTGTGAACACACAACAATGTTACTCGCCAATCATTTATAGTTCATGATAGTGCATTCGGCGGGGAGTACTTAAACAAGACCTAGCGAAAAGGTCACTTACGAAAAGAAGGAAGAACTCTGGCTGTCATCTCGCTGGGAGTTGATGAAAAGAAACAACTTGTGCTGTCATATCGCCTCGGACAATTACAGAGTACAAAATTATCCAAGTGTCATTTCAGTGGAAGAATGCAACCCATTATGGTGGAAATATAACTCTTTTCTCAGCCAAACAATTTGAAGCGTCACTCGCTGGAAGAAAACAAACCCATTCTAAATGAAGTACTCACAAAGTGGATGCCAGGTTGTGGTATACATCGGGATATATATTTCTAAATGTTTACCCTGTTTAGGGCCCACTTCTCCCGATTTAGGTATTCTGTAGGTCTCAAATTCTTGAACCCATGGGTGTCAACAACTCCCTTTGAGCGGTTACTCATCTACTAAGTGAGTAAGTTAAGCCAGAGTGGTTCGGACAGATTCTCAAGTTTTTTTATATAGAGAAACAGGATGTTCAGTTGAGAGGGTAACTGACACAGGAGTGTAAAATAAACACCACCCACTTCCAAAATCATGTCAATTTCGGCCAAGGTCATGGAGCAAAAGAAAGTGAACCGAGTTTCATTCCAGGACGTTGAATTAGAAATCTTCGGCAATGGGAATAACGGCGTGAGGAAGATTAGTGAGGAGGTGGGGGAGGAGGAGGAGGAGGAGGAGGAGGAGAGGTCAGTAAGGGGAGAGAATGATGCACTTCAAGATTCGGAGGAAAACTTACTGGAGGATGAGAGTAAAAGGTAGATATTTAGGAGATGCTGTAGCCATTTTGTTTTTTAAATTGTAAGTCGCATCCCCTTAAGGTGATCCCCTGGCTGCCGCTTCCCAGGTTGTATTGTAATTTGGGTTTGATCCCTGGCTACACAGCAGTTAACATTTGTATGGCTTCTGACTGGCACCCTCGAAAAAAGATATTGACGAAATAGGGAGACCGCCAACATAGAGGCTAGATAGCACAGTTGGTAGAGCGCCGGCATATTAATTCGGAGGCTGTTGATTCGAATCCCACTCTGGTAATTTTTTTGTTCAACCCCAAAAATCATTTTGTTTTTTTCTGATTGGAATCAGTGTTACCATAGTGAGACTGTGAGAGCTAAATAGTCTGACATGCTTTTTTAGGGTGTCATTTCATTTCATTTTTGTTTCTGGTCGTAAAGCCAAGGACTCTCAGAACTGAGCAAACTTAATTACTAAACCAGCCAAGAACCCAATTGAGAGAAGGAAGTTTTTTTTTTTTTTTTTCAAAATTATTCCAGTTTACAGAGCCGCCTTCTGGTCTGTGTTTTTTTCTGTAATTTAACGGGTGGTTCTTATCTTGCTCAACTAGATGTTTAAAGTTTTCTGTTTGTGGCAGTCAGCTCCTCTAAAAAATGTGACAATTCTTGAGGGTAAAATATTTGCTTGAACGCTACAGCTAGCGTTGAATGGAACATTTGTTTTCACAGGACAATATGTTCATAAACTAAAGAGATAAAAGACCAATTATTTATCAAATAAATTGATACATCTTTTGGGGTTCTTGGAATTGAAAACAAATATAATAATAAATTAAAAATAAAATGAAAAA
This sequence comes from Asterias rubens, assembly GCF_902459465.1. NCBI lineage: Eukaryota > Metazoa > Echinodermata > Asteroidea > Forcipulatida > Asteriidae > Asterias > Asterias rubens. The sequence goes on along the minus strand of NC_047068.1, from coordinate 12,361,060 downwards.
TATTTACAATAAAATGAAATTGTTAGAGTACCAGCCTGAATGTACATTGCTCTGTAAAGAATTAGTTCAAATAATTTAAACAATACACTTTTTCACATAAATTTGTACCGATGTAGGCCTTTTCAAAACTATGGCTTGAGCTTGGGCTCAGGCATAGGCTCTCCTAGCTGGTTTGAAGCTCTGTACCAAAACATACATGTTCTCAAAAGAACTGACAAAGCCTGAAAGCCAAAGCCCTGATTTCAAAAAGGCAACAACAAAAAATGTACATGACCATGTGCATCAATGTTCACATGCGTCAATGTTCACATGAGACGTGCAGGCATATATTAGGTTTGTTTTCCTTTTTTTTTTAGCCCCTCCAATAGTTTTTTTTCCCCCAAATATTTTTGAATATCTTTTCTGAATGGTTGACATATTTGCAGAGATATGCCCTGGAATAATTACTCGTTAGGCTGGGATGGGGAATGTTTGAAATACCATAGTTCCAGAAATGGTCAAGAAACTTGACGTCGGAGACATTCTGACTACTGTGCAATTTCTTAAGACACATTTTTACAGATGAATACATGCCCATGATACACTTTGCCTTTTCCAATCTGGGCCCAATTTCATAGAGCTGCTTAAGCACAAAGGTTTGCTTAAGCAAAAACATCCTGGCTAAATAAAATCAGTTGTTATGCTAAGTAAACAACAGCTAAATACCAGTCACAAGCAATGTATATGCCATGAAATTTTGGCCAGTAACATGTGAAAAATAAGCGAGCTATTTTCGTGCTTAAGCAAATGTTTTGCTTAAGCAGCTCCATGAAATTGGCCCCTGATGTCCAATTCATTTGCCCAATTAATAAATTCAGTAAGGCTGTTTGAATAGATGTTAGTTTTGTAGTGGGTAGTTTGTTTCGCAACACTGTCAGAAACAATAAATAATAATAAAAACTTACAAAGCGCACAAATCCAACAAAGTGCTAAATACAAACATTAACATAAATATCTACAATAACCAAAAATAAAATGTAAGCCTAAGCCGAGAAGAAATCTAGAAGATGTGGCATAGAAATACAGTACAAGTGCAATGTCTTAGAAAACATCGCGGTTTAAAAAACAAAACAAAAACCATTTACTCAAATACCTTTTTGAAAAGATTTATTTTTAAATTGTTTTTAAGAAACAGATGATTTAACTAGTGCCAAACCCTTCTCTTATTTGTGTTGTTGATGCCTCTTGCAGGACTAAAATGACCAGATCAGGCATAATATTCGTCTGATTTCTGATTTTGTGCCCTTGAAAAAAAACCCCGAAAATTGTGAAACAGTTATCAAATAGCCTGAAAAGTGTATTAAAGTCAACACGATGTGTACATGTAGGTAAGCCCTTGTACCAGATAATATATTTTACACATGTTTCAAAGAAATATTGTTTTACTCTTCCCTTAAACTAACCACCAGAATTAATCTTTAAGTTTGTACATATTTGAAACAAAAAAAGCTAAAACTGTTTCCAACACAGTTATCTGATATTCCTTAAAACAGTTATCCCTATACTTACACTATCTCTGACTACAGTGTGGTATTAACCTCCAGGAACAACAATAGTTTCCACTTCCTTTCCCAGCAAGATTTCCTCAAAATCAATGGAAGAAATAAAGTGTATCAAAGACCTACTTTAATGTACACACATTCACGTTGTACATGATTCACGTTGTACAAATTTGCAAATCCTGGGACGTGTACAGCATGTGAATTTTTTGGGACACAGTAGACTGCAGGTAGGTTTCATAAAAGTGACAAATAAGTTTAGGACCCAATAGTTTAATACAATTGCCCTATTTCTGTTGGTTGGTCACATACTTGGCTTACCCAAGTTCAAAAATTGCATGTGAATTTTGAAATGTGTTTGGGTAAAACCAAATAGTATACACAAGGAGCTATTTAGCGCTCACCGGGATAGATTTGATTTGATTTGGTTTTAATTTATTTAGACAAAAACACGTCAAGAACATGATTAAAACACATACAATAACAAGAGAAAGTAACAATTATCCAAGCCTATTTGTCAGATTCGTTCCGAACTTTTAAAAAGGATTTTTGTATGTGTTTTATTTTTCAACACAGTTGAGACTTATTAGAATGGTTGGTATTCTGTTGTAAGTGGGACTTCCCATTCATTATAATAAGCAACTTGTTGACTGGGGTCAGAAGACAATGGGTGGTGCTCTTGGCTGCCAAACCCTGCTGAGACACCCATTAAAAATCACCCTCTTTCCACAACAAGTGCCCTGTTTTTCTGACCTTTGTTTTTGGGTGTGTTTTAGTTTCTCCTCATAGAAGAGAATGCCTAGAACCTACTGTTTTTTTGACAAAACATAGTTCATAACACAGAGGCCTCTGTTGCCCCATCTAAAATTCACATTTGAAGGGGCCAGAGCAGGTCACAATTATGAGTCCCTTAAAGAGACTGGAGACTAATTGTCAAAGACCAGTCTTCTCACTTGGTGTATCTCAACATATGCATAAAATAACAAACCTGTAAAAATTTGAGCTCAATTGGTTGTCAAAGTTGCGAGATAATAATGAAAGAAAAAACACCCTTGTCACACGAAGTTATGTGCTTTCAGATGCTTGATTTTGAGACTTCAAATTCTAAATCTGAGGTCCCATAATCATATTCGTGGAAATATACTTCTTTCTCAAAAACTACGTTACTTCAGAGGGAGCTGTTTCTCAGAGTATGTTTTATACTATTAACCTCTACCCACTACTCGTTACCAAGTTTAGGTTTTATGCTAATAATTATTTTTGAGTAATTACCAACAGTGTCCACTGCCTTTAACTAAAACACACACATTTTTGGGGGTGAAGTTGATATCAGGATGTTGAAAACTGTTGAAAATTAAACAAAATATTTGCAACTTCTAGAAGTTTGCAGGTCTGGTATTGCACAGAGGCTATGAAGGCCATGGTCTCTCTTGCCCCTGGTCTTGTCCTTGGTGCCCCTGCAAAAGTTTCCCATTGACTTCAAGTTGTCCAAAGGAAGGGCTCTTTGCCGAATGAACATGGCCTTACCCTCTCAAAAATAAAATTCTACGCCTGGTCTTGTCCATGTAGACACCAAGGTGTGACAAGCCAGGTTTTGGATTCGAACCCAGATACTGAAAAACACTTGAACTTAAGTCCAGTGTTAGAATGTTTCGATGTCTTCTCTCTGTACAAAGACGTCACGTCAAGAACTAAATAAAAGGAAAGAGTTATTTATAATGGTTAAACTGTCTTTGTAGACCTAAAAGGTGTTTCCAATCAGGTTTACCGATAGTAGACATCACAATAAAGGCAGTTAATTATCTTGTTATTTATTATAAATGCTTGAAATCCATTGTTACAAGCATGTAGAAAGGAAAGAACCACCCTCCTGATTTCTATTTTTAGTTTTCGAGGTGTTTTTTTTTTAGTCTGTGGTTTTTATCAGCAAGGATAAGTGGGTGGAGGATGGGTGTGTGTGGGGTAGGTATCCAGATTAAAACCATGTACCTGTAACACAAGGGACAATAGTTCCATTGTTGCCATCACAAAGGAAAGCATTGTGGTCCACAGTTGCTATCACAAAGAGTTGAACAAAAGAGGGTCCGTAATTGTTTACACACGTGTTTTAAACATTCAAAGTGTGGACCTAAGAACAAAAGAAGTGCACATAATGCAGAGACTTGACACACTTTGTGGACTTTAATACACACGTCCACAAAGTGTTATTCACAATGTTGAAGTACATGTATACATACCTGTGCTAATTTTCAGTACATAATGGAGACTGGGGGGGGGGGGGGGGTGAAAAGAAAAGGACTGATTCTAATGACTGAGGTGCTCTACAAAAACAGTACAAGGAAATTTGTGTATAAAGTATGTGGGGAACTTTTCAGTGTAGGAACAAAAGAATCCTTTTGAAGATTTTTGAGAATCTTAGCATGCAAGCTTGTTTATATGCATTTTTTGAGAATATTTGCGTGCATGTGTTTATGTGTGGGGGAGCGGGTGGCTTGAGGAGACATGAATCTACAACAGGAAACTTAAGCAACAAATGTTTTGGACAGATCTTGACTCCAGTGTCCTTCAAAGGAAGCGCAATGTTTGTATTAAGAGTACAGTTTTCTGGAAAGTGGGTCGGTGGGAGAGTTTTGCGGTTTGTTAAATAAATAAAAAAACATTACAAAAAAAACCAAGAAGCTTAGGGGAAAGGTATGACCCCTTGCAAACATAGAGCAAGGTCACCGAGGGCTGCTGTTTGCTCGCTTTTATATTTGGGTGTCAAATTGAATGTACAAAATTCTGGTTATAACTCGCCCATTCCTATTAGTACATTGTAATAGTTGTGGCGTGTCTTGGCCCAGCATCAGACTCTAGTTCTTTTGTGTGTTTAAGTCATCAGGGAGGGTTCAAATCCTGGTCATGACACTTGTGTCCTTAAGCAAGACATTTAATAACTATAATTGTTTCTCTTCACTCGGGGGGGGGGGGGGGGGGGGGGGGGGGTAAATGGGTTCCTGTGAGGGTAGAGACAGGTTTTGTGATTGATTTAGCTTGGTGCCCACCATGGCAGCACAGGCTGTACACAACGTCTCTCAAGGGAGCTGAGATGGTTAAAGGAATTAAATAAATGGCCAAGTGACCCAGGCCAATTTCTCAAAGAGCCAAGATTGATCTCAACTGTGTATCAATCTTAATTGCTAAGCAAAGAGTGATGTGGCAATGCAAACTACCATGGCAATACTGACAACTCATCCTTTTAAAGATGAATCTGAGTGCTTTGTGAAATCGAGCCCAGAGTAATGTTACAGAGCCATGAGCGTCACTGGGTGACAGATTTGAGTGCTTTATAAGAAGCCTTTAGTATTAGCGTACTTTGGTAAACCTGCTGATGAAGACCAGAGTTTCGGTCGAAATATTACAGATGTGGAAATATTTCAAATCAAATTTATCAATTCTAAACTCTCGTATTATCAATTTTGCGCAAGTCAAGTTAAGTCACAAGTCATTTTCCCAAGTCAAAATCAAGTGGCAAGTCAACTAAATAATATGCGACTTGAGTCTCCTGATGCTTGCCCAGTTTATAGTGACTTAAGTCAACAACACTGGTTTTATAGTGTTGTGATCAAACTTTTAACACCAACTGCACTATTATTAATTTTTATTGAACACTCATATCCCATTGGCTTGTTATCAGATTATACCAAAAGTTAACCAATCTGTTAAACTCATCTCTGATGTACCATTATTACACCCAAAAAAATAAAACACGTAATCACTTTGCCTAATGTCAGGAAATCGGTGGTTTCTTAACTGTGGAAAGCAGTGGGATGTGGTGGTTACACACAGTCTGGTGTGCAAAACATGAGCAGGGAAGTGGAGAATTAATCTGTAATTAAAAACACCATGATAGTCATATTAAAGTTCCTTTCATACTTGTTGAATCGGAAATCATAAAATAAAAACAAATTGTGTTGCATTGATCATGTTACCTTAGTGAGTACCTTGCCATGCCGAATTCACCTTTTGTAGACTATGGTTCGAATCCAACCTAAGATGGAGCTTTGTAATATGGATGGATTGCTTGGGTTTTTCCCCTACATGTATTTGGGGTTTTCCTCCCCCCTTGAAGGTTCCCTTCCCATGATGATTTTGGAAATGACCCTGGTCGAAATTTTCGCTAGCGAAAGATTTTGTCCTCAGTTCGAACCACTTAAACAATTTAAACAAAAGCAGGATTTACCAAGGGGCCTTGGTCAGTACACAAGGTTGTCATCCTTTCACATGAGGTGTATTTTGTAAAATTTTGCAACCTTCAGACCTTGCTAAAATTATGCATGGGAAACTATAATTTCTCCATAATTTTCATCGTAGGTTTCACCTGTCGCTAGTCACATTTTTATGTTAATGCCTGCAGTATGCTTTCATTTCTGATTTTTTTTTTTACTATAAAAGTCGAGCTTCATATTGCTTTTTGCACTGATAGATATGCTGTGCAGTGTTTTTTTTTATATTATTTTTACCTTTCGAAAGCTACATCTTCAATGATGGAAATTACGGCATTAAATCTGTTTAACACGTGTCTGCTCTTGATATATTTCTTAAATCCTTGCTTGTAATATTCATGTACAGGGCTTGTTGAATTGTGTGGGGGAAAAAACAAATATTGTTTTCATACACTTTTACAGGGGGTGGAGGGGCAATAGTAAAGTGCAATAACACTAACCCTCCTCATCTACAGTGTATTAATCTCGTACATGTAGAAGTAGAATTTGATTATTGGACTTGCTCCAAAACAAAATTTGTTATTTTGTTTGTCATAGTTGAGCATTCTGTGAGACAGCTCATAGACATGTGTTGACACCAGTTCTTAAATGTTTTTGTATTTTCTTTTTTTCACAAGACAATCTTGCGGAGCGATGATTGTCATTCAAGCACTTAATTCGCTGCCAGTCAGTTTCACACTACGGCGCAAAAACAAACTAACACACGACTACTGTACAAATATTTTGGTACTGTCGGGTCAAATTAGCAGAGAAAATTTTTACGTTGGACATGTGTCACACCACAGACAGAAAGAAAAACAAATCAATAATCTGCACTTAACTTCTGCCGATGACATTAACGTACGTACGAACGAACGTTACGTACACGTTTATTGGGGATGCCGCAATAATTTAGGTGGTGCACAATCAATTAAGCCCAGAGAGGTACATGTATTTGGTCTATTTTATTACACACCATTACAGACCAGACCTGTGTCATCACGTGTCGACAAAATCTGAGTCAAACAGCCAGCACTTTTTGTAGGAAATGTTTTACACCGCTCAGTTAAAGAAAATAACACAGTACGATTTTTGATCAACTTTTGATGCGAAGAAACTTGTTCGGCTCTTTCAATGTACATGGTTTGTCTTATCAAGTCTGTAATTGCTGTATTCATTCATGTGGTAACTGTGATCATACAGAAAGTAAAATTACTTAATTGACCAAAATGTAGAATTGTGCCTGTCTGTATTTGGCCTAGAATGTCTCAAAAGATAATGAGGCACAAATAAGAAACACATCCATGGAGCTATGTTTTCTTTAAATATTAACTTGAGAAATAGTTGAGTGCAAAATTTCAAGTCCCGCTCTAGTCAATTTTTCTTTGTTCACATCTCAAAATTACGTTTAAACATCACATTTTAAAACCGAGAATTTATTTAGGTTAAAAGCAGTGGACACTGTCGGTAATTGTCAAAGACTAGCCCTCGCAGTTGATGTATCTCAACATATGCATAAAATAACAAACCTGTGAAAATATGAGCTCAATCGGTCATCGAACTTGCGAGATAATAATGAAAGAAAAAACACCCTAGTCACACGAAGTTGTGTGCGTTAAGATGGTTGATTTCGAGACCTCAAGTTCTAAATCTGAGGTCTCGAAAATTACTTCTTTCTTGAAAACTATGGCACTTCAGAGGGAGCCGTTTCTCACAATGTTTTATACCATCAACCTCTCCCCATTACTCGTCCCCAAGAAAGTGTCCACTGCCTTTAAGGTCAAATACTGTATTTGGAGCCCTAATTAATGACTTTTGACACAATAACAGGCATCGCCCCATTTACATGTCCTTATTACATTATTCTCAGCAACAAAAAAACAATGGACAAGTATAGGATGCTCTCTAATGACTCCAAGTGTTTCCCATTAGTGAAAGATTCAGTACCCATGTATGTGTCAAATTAACCCATATACATGTATGTTCCAACAGTATTATATGGAAAAGCAAAGAACCTACAACGTAAGTGCCCGTTTACCTGAATTCATTTTTTGCACTTACACTGATGTGGCAAATACATTTGGGTTTTTTTTGCACTTGAACTGATGTGTATTAGGCACTACTGCACTCCGATGTGATTAGAACCCAGGACCTTTGCCATGTTAGAGCAGCTGTCTTACCAACCAGACCACTGTGATTTGCCCATTGGCTATCTAGAGGCAGTTCGAATCCCATATTTTGGCAGCGGGTTTTGCAACGATTTAATAGATGTTTATTCAGAATCAGGGATTCAGAATACTACATGTATTTTGGGTGAAGGGATGCCCTCCCGTTGATGAGTTCATACACTTGGTTTTTGCACTGATGTGCATTAAGCACTGTATACTAAATACCTTATAGACGATGTGACCTCTGACGTCACACGAAAACCATAACATGATTCGGCGAAACATGACGTATACAGTGTTTTGTCAACAGAGGGCGATTTGAATGTAAACAAAGGTCACATCTTCTATTGAGTTGCTTAAAAAAATCCACAGGTAAATCACAGGGGTGGGATTCAAACCCACAACCTTTGAATTGCTAGAACAGATGCCTCACCACTAGAGCACCAAGATTGCCAGGTAGCTAGAGGCAGTTCTTATCCTATATCTTAGCAGCGAGTACTGCAATATGCAACAGTTTATTAGATGTTGGTTTGTCATTATGGATAACGAATATTATTTGTTTGGGGTTTTGTTTGTTTTCTGAACACCGATGTGTTTTTAAAAGCACTGAATACTCGGTCCTTTCCAGAATTCTGTAAAGAAGAATACAAAGTACAAAATACAAAATACAAAACTTACATTTATTATAATTTTGAACATACCAAAAAAACAAGATGGCCTCTTGCCCTCAATACAGGCTTCTCCATAAGCCTTTTTGAGGTATGGTGGACGTGATACGCGCGCGTCACACGCCGCGACTGATGCCACGCTCACCATGTTGGTGGTCATTAGGTTTACGTGTAAACGCAGCGTCGCCTAAAATGCGCACTTCACTGAATAACATACGTTCTATTTTATGGTCAATACGCCCAAATTTACCACAATTTTACAGTGTTGTAACATTGTGTCCGCAATATCTCAAAAAGGCTTATACAGAGATCATCGTGTCCCTTTAAGTGTTTGTGCTGCATGTACGTGTATCATTTAAATGAGGACTATTTTTACTCCTCCATTATTGATCGTGTTGCTGTCGCCAGGCCAGTGTACTCTCTCTCTCGGCTTCAGTTGCATGTGATTGACCTCCGTTTATGGACAAGTGTCTCTAAGATAAAGAATAAAGAGCCATGTACAGTCAGGGACAGTCAAATCAAATGTATTTCTTTCTGTAATTTTTTAAGGAAGTGGAAGTTCACTTTAAGAAACGGAAAAATAATATTGTTGGATTTTTTTTGACAAGATTTCTGGATAATTAAAAGAAAGTTCATTTGATTTTTGTTTTTGAAAGTTGGGAACATTGTGAGAAATATGTTAAGTATTAAGAAAATGTGGATAAGAGATTTGGAACAGTTAATATTGATTTCATCCTCAACTGTTACAATACTTTACAATTAACAAACAATAAATAGGATAACAATGTATAAATTTCCATATCATCACTTTAAAGAAATATATGTAATTTACACGACTCTTTCACAACCTTGTGTCTCTAGCCTGACTATTACATGAACCTTGCTGTTTCTTTTCTTCTCTCAACCACAACGAGGCAATTTCCTTCCTGCTGCATCTTCCCCTCTGTCTCCTCATCATTATCACTTTCATCATCTTTTATCTACATATCTATGGTTTTAATCTCTCTTTATGAACGTTGATTTGCTTGGATCCTTCACAATCTTCTGTCTCTGGCCTAGTGATTGAGTCTTAAATCTTTCAACCTGAACAAGGCAACTATCCCCATTCCTCTACCCACCCATCTTCCCCTCTGTCTCCTCATCATTATCACTTTCATCATCTTTTATCTACATATCTATGGTTTTAATCTCTCTTTATGATAGTTGATTTGCTTGGATCCTTCACAACCTTTAGTCTCTCGCCTAGTGATTGAGTCTTAAATCTCTCAGCCACAACGAGGCAACTACCCCCCTTCCTCCACCCACCATCTTCCCTTCTGTCGTCTCATCATTATCACTTTCATCATCTATCTCTTGTTTTTAACTCTCTTTAAGAAAGTTGTATTTGCTTGGATCCTCCAAAACCTTCTGTCACTGGCCTAGTGATTGTGCCTTTTAATCTTTCAGCCACAACAAGACCATTATCAATCTCCTCCCCACCCCATCCTCCGCTCATCATCATCATCATCATCATCATCTTATAGATACTTATCAAATTAATCCCTTCACAACCTGCAGTCTCTGGCCAAGTGATTGCCTGGTTTTATTTGTCTTTGCTCAACCGCAACAATCTCCTCCTCTGCTCCTCCTCTTGCCTCCTCCTCCTCCTCTTTTATCTTCATCATCAACATCATCGCTTTAAAGGCACTAGACACCTTTGGAAATTGTCAAAGACCAGTATATTCTCACTTGGTGTATCTCAACATATGCATACAATAGCGAACCTGTGAAAACTTGAACTCAATTGGTTAATCGAAGTTGCAAGAGAAAAAGGAAAGACAAAACACCCTTGTTGCACAAATTTGTGTGCATTTATACGCGAAAAAAAAGGCTTCTGGCCTGAAGTATATTATTATTAAGTGAGAGATTACCTCGTTCTCAAAAACTATGTTACATTGTACTTCAAAGGGAGCTGTTTCCCACAATCTTTTATACTATCAGCAGCTCTCCATTGCTAAGTATGTTTTTTTTGCTAACAATTATTTTGAGTAATTACCAAACTAGTGTCCAGTGCCTTTAATGATCATCTCATCGGTTTGACTCCTTCACCGCCTTCAGTCTTCCTCTCCCAATCAATGTACGTATCCTATTCCCCTCCCGGCCAACATTCTTGTCTACATCCCCTCCTCTTACGAGCCAATTATTTCCTCCGTCGTGGCCATGATCTCACGACTGAGTGATTTAACGCACATTGATTCATTTGGATGTAGTAGTCAACTCAACGCACTGGATTTGCTACTGCAGGGATTGTCAGTAGTTATCGTAAAAATCTTTACTCAGTTTTTTATCTTCTTCTAAAATCGCAATGTAGTCAGGCTTGTACAGATACACTTCTGGGCAGTACAGAACAAACAACGCCTACAGGCTACAGCCCCATGGAAACTAAACAAGACTCTGTAATATTCTGTATAGAATTCATAATACTGCTCCACCCTTTTTTTGCAAGATAAAGTCACGTTTGATTAAAGTTAGCCAAAAAGCATTGTAAAGGGTGTGCACAATATTGGTAAGGTTAACAAAATAAATTGTCACAGATTTTCAAATTAATTACAGGGTATAAAGCAGATCATGGTGGCAAAACCTGATGTGAATTACATGTACTGAAATTCTAAAAATACTTTTAGAAATTAGTAAAACAAATAGTTTTGACCTCTCCATTGTTTTGAAATAATGAAACATACATGTATAATTGTCCTCCTTTTGTTACCTTTGATTTGTTGTAATTGCTTGTTGTTGTTGTTGTTGTTGCTGCTGTTGCTGTTGCTGTTGTTGTTGTTGTTGCTGTTGCTGTTGCTGTTGTTGTTGCTGTTGCTGTTGTTGCTGCTGTTGCTGCTGCTGCTGCTGCTGCTGTTTAATTTGTTGTTTCTGCTGCTGCTGCTGTTGTTGTTTCTGCTGCTGCTGCTGCTGATGTTGTTTCTGCTGCTGCTGCTGCTGCTGCTGCTGCTGCTGTTTAATTTTTTGTTTCTGCTGCTGCTGTTGTTGTTGTTGTTGCTGCTGCTGCTGCTGTTGTTGTTTCTGCTACTGCTGATGCTGCTGCTGTTGTTGTTGTTGCTGTTGTTTAATTTGTTGTTTCTGCTGCTGCTGCTGTTGTTGTTTCTGCTTCTGCTGTTGTTGTTGTTTAATTTGTTGTTGTTATTGCTGCTACTGCTACTGGTATTGCTGCTGCTGTTGTTGTTTCTGCTGCTGGTGTTGTTGTTTTGTAGCTAATTTTTACGTTACACACTTTCTTGTCTGGTTTCTTTAACCTTTTAAAGCCATGCAAACTTACTTGTTTTCGACTCACAGATGTGCTCGAATCAAGCTACTGTAGCGATTGGTCGTTCATGCACCCATGATTCTGTTTATGCAATCTATTTTCTATTATAAAGGGGCCTGGTCAGACGCATTTGAGAAACTAGGGGGGGGGGGGAACTCTGTCTATTTACTGAAGTGCGTAATAGTTCACATCCTCTTTTTATAACCACATCGCCTTTTGCCTTTTCCGAATTTATTTCCTCCTTCCCTTGCTCTCTCAAATCAAAAACCTCATCTTTTAGTGGTGTCTGGGTAAAGTGTTTTGGGACAGGATACCACTGTGGTTTTTTTAAAATAGGTTTATTACTACACGTTTGAGAAAACACACCATTGAAACAAACTGTTAAAATTTCTTTGGTGAACATTTTCAAACAACAAGATAACTGGGCCCAACTTCATAGTGCTGCTTAACGGTAAGCAAATTTTTTGCTTACTGTAGCAGAATAACTTGCTAAGGTGTAAACAGCTTTCACAGGTTAGCAGGAAAATTAGGCGGCCATCTTGCGCATTCACCATGTAGGTTTTTTTGTATTGCTAAATCATTAGCATGCCTCCGTGTTTTTATGGTAAGCAGTGCTGTGAAATGGAAATCGTGCAGTAAGCACAAAATCGGCCGTTAAGCAGCGCTATGAAATTTTGCCCTTGTCCTGCATGCTAGTCGCTAAATCAGTTATAAACCCCAGTGTGTACATGTGAACACTATGATCAATGCTTTTTAGAATTGATATGACACCGACTACGCTGTCATCCAGGTAAGCACTCATTCACACAGTAGTTATTCGCAATAACAGTGTACGGGCATATGTGTATAGTACTCAACACGCAGTTCAGGTTATTTACACAGGGACTACCACAGCACTCGTGTAGTGGTTTTGTTAAATTGATTGTGAACGCTCAATGTTATTCAGAAAAATAATCTAGGTTGATCCATTATTTACTCAAAAAGCATTCACCGTAGAAAAAGATGTAATTGGATACTTTCTATTTTCATGGTCAATGATAAATTGTAAAGTTGACCCTCACCAAACAAAATATTCAAATAAAAACTACATGTAACGCCTATTGTTGAGTTACATTCAAATGCAACAGGCATGAACCATGGAGATTACAATGTATTTCTACAGTAAAAAATTATCTAACTGCGATTGTGGAGGGAAAAACCTTCAGTCGTGTCAGTTGAGACAAAACTGCAATAACCCACCCCCCTCTCTGAATCCTTGCTCCCCCCCCCCCCACCTTCTTGAATGACATTGAGAAAAAATTCACAAATAAATGTCTGAATACACCCAAGATAACAAATCATGTCTAAGCCCTTCAGGCATAAAGCGTTTGAAAGGTATCTGAAAGCATCAATTCTATTTAATTGTTTTTTTTTTTTTTTTTTCATTCAATATTTTCTTGCATCTTCGAAAAAAAAAGTTTTGAGTCAAAATTTTCCCAGGGATACATCAAGTGAGGATACTGGTCTTTGACTATTACTTTGAAAAATTATACCCTACGGTATTTAAAACCTGTAGGTCTTATTGAGTAGACGGTGTTAGTGTTATTGATCGGGGTGGGTTTTCACAAAGGGTTATGACTAGTCTTAACTTAGGACTAGTCCTAGGAGATACTCAAAACTTAAGGCTAGTCCTAAGTTAGGACGAGTGACTCGTCCTAACTTAAGAAACTTAAGATAAGACTAGTCTTAACTCTTTGTGAAATCCACCCCGGGTAGTGTCGGAATGGGTTACTTGTACATGTGCACAGCCACAATCATAGGTGCATTTTTGGTTACTAAGACACCAAAATAATGAGCAACAGATAATATCAAGTAACTCTTTGCAAATCTTGTATTTGACAAACTCAAGCACTTTTTATTCATTATTGACACAGCGGTTGTTGATTGATAAAGTTGAGACAACTGCTTGATCAGTTGTTTTCAAACTGCCGTTTATAAAATGGACACATAACAATGTTAGCATACAAAATGCCACTTGAGGGAAAAGTACACATAAATTTGTATTAATTTTGTGAGGGAAATTGTTCAGCTGTTCTGTGAATTTACCCCCAAAAAAATCCATCAGGCTTCATCAACTAATTTAATATTCCCAAAATTTTCATCCCATGGGAATCCAATTGTGACTGTTACTTAATACCATGACGACCTGATGACCTCCTTTGGAATCGTATGGTTCTGGACTTGAGCCAGCTGGCGATCCAGTTATAGATGTCAATATGGATACAAATTTCCCTCCCAATTGTTCCTACATTGCAATGCATTGCTTCCTGATTTGTACAGCAGGTCATGTTAAATTGTAGTATGTTTGTGCTTGTACATGTATACATGTACAATGAGTATTTCTACAAAAAAATAATTAATGGCGCGATGGTTTGACCCTAGAAGAGTTAAGATTCCGAGAAAGACTTGAGATTCGAGAATGACTCTGTTAGGATCCAAACGTCAGGAAACTAACCCTTTTTTGCATTTATACGACAGGTCCTTTTCATTGGCAAGCAGTTTCGACAGCTATTACTTTATCTTGTGTTTATACCGGTACATGTTTTTTTAATTTGTTTAAATTTAATTCATGAACAGGGACCATGGCTTTGCTAAGTGCTGTTTTCTGTGCTTGCTAAGAGGGCAAGTGCCGAATTTCTGCCGGTAACTGTGTAAGCAAAAAATGCCAAGTAATGTGGACTACCCACTTAGACATTAGCAAAAGTTCCCTGCAAACATATGTGAAATACACTTGACGTAAGCATGGAGTTATCTGCTTCCGTGAGCGCTGATTCTTTGCTTACGGTAAGCAGAGCCATGAAGTTGTGATTGGGGGTAGAGGTTTCACTGAGAAAACCATCAAAATGACTCGTCGTCGTCCTATGAGTCATGGCTGACCCTTTGTGACCCTGTTTATGATGTAGTTCCACTTCTGTCTATCCAGTGCAGATCGATAAGCAACGTTTATTGATAAGCCCGTGAGTTCTTTGATTCCGTCTGTCCAATGAAGTTTTTGCGGCCACGTCGGCGACTACCTGCAACACATCCTTGCATAAAGATCTTCTCAAGGTTGTCCCCCTCTCTTCTGGATATGTGACCAAAGTACTGAAGCTTGTTTTTGTTAATTTTTGAGGACAAGGTGGGTCTATCTTCTCCTATCAGGTTTCTAACAAAAACATTGGTCTTGTGCTCTTGCCATGATATTCTCAGCATTCGTCTCCAGCACCACATCTCAAAAGCGTTGATCCTGTTCCTGTCTGCTTTACCCACAGCCCACGTTTCAGACCCATAGGTGGCTATTGGGAAGACGAGAGCATTCATTAGTCGAATTTTGGTAGTTCTGGAGATCCCTCTGTCCTTCCAGATGTCAGTCAAGGAGATAGCTGATGTTCTTGCCATAGCAAGGCGCCTTCTGATGACTTTCAAAATGACTATTTGATATCTTTCAAATTTTATCTATAAAGGTTAAATCTAGTCCACCCTGACCCCTTGTACTCAAAAAGATTTTCAAACTTTGGTTCACTTTTAAAATACGATTCCCGAAAAGAAGAAAAAAAATACAGACAAAACATCTTTGATCAGATTTAAATCCAGTAGCAGAAACCCTGACTCTAAGAATGCCATGAAAGCTCACCCCATCCTGCCCTATCGGCCGTTCCCTAATGCTCCCTGTAGATTTCATCCTTTCGAGCTTGAATGTCAAGTCTAATATTGCCTATCACTCCATCATTGTCCAAGCGTAGAGCCTTACAGATGCACACACATTAGTTTAAAGGGAAGGTATACATGTACGACGCTTGCTAGCTTGGTAATCACTCTTAACATTTATGGGAATAAAAACCTTTGGTTTATAAGCCTTCAGCAGATTTTTGTACAAAGCATTTGGAGAATTTTCACTTTGAAGTTAGTATAATTATAGTGGTTAGGTAAAAAGATCAGTTTTTATGCCCCTAAATTTGAATCTGAGAAGCGTTACTGCATGAAGAAATCATGCTCTTTATTCTCAGAAACTGAGGATAATGTTCCCAGAAGCTTTTGACAATCTATAATTCCAGGGGTGGATTTCACAAAGAGTTCGGACTAGTCTTATCTCGAGTTAGGACTAGTTACTCGTCCTAACTTAGGACTATCCATGCAATTTGTATATTCTCCCAGGGACTAGTCCTAACTCTTTGTGAAATCGACCCCTGGGCTTACCAAAGATGGACTTGCCCTCATTTTATGTACATTTTCTAAATTTGGATCTCAGTTTCAGGTTTTTGTGGTCAGCAATGACCCTCACCCGTGAAAGGAATGGAGTGAGGTTTTTGCAAAGAAAAGGTTTGCATTTGATGGAATTTGATGGAATTTTTTTAGTTCTTGTAATAGCACCTGAAAATCAAAATAAACATCAATCAAAATGTTATACTTTGGGGAGGGGGGGGGGGAGACAACTCCATGTAAAAAAATATTATTACAAGTATTTTGAAAAATATTATTCATACCTGTATTTTATTGTATATAAAACAAACATTTTGGATCAGTAAGTGGTAGGCGGCCAATAATTAGGTTGGCTGGGCTGAGCACTCGAGAAGGAAATGTAATGATAACAAACCTTGCTTGTTTTTTGAGCTCAGCTCAAACAATTTCTAGACCGTGCCCAGAAAATTTGATTGAGATTTTGCTTTCAGAAAGTAGAAAAATAACACCCGGATATTTTATTGTAAAGCAAGATTGTCTGATCTTACATCTTTGGAACCCCTTGCCTGATGCATGTTTCCCTCCACCCTACAATCTACTGGTTTAAAAGGAATATCGATTCCTACCTTTGGTTCCCTTGAGCTATTTTCATCTTAAATATTTTCTTGTAGCCCCTTACCAAGATTGATTTTTAGCCTTGTTTGGAAAGCAACTTGTATAAAAAAATAACCTTCACTGATGCAGCTACAATGTACCACTGAAAGGTGGCGCCTACCCTGTAAGCAGAGAATGGTGATCGTAAGCGCAGAATTCCAACGTAAAAAAAGACTCATGCAAGTGTGCTGTGTTAGTCAGGTAGCATCAGCTAATCACTGACAATTAACAGCCCAACCACAACGATTAGATCCTATTTCCTGTTATTAAAGAAGAGTTGATGATTTTGCCTTGGGGGGGGGGGGGGGGGGGGGGTTCTTGAGTCGTACGACTTTTCACCTCCTGTGAAGGAAGGCAAGCATTTCCAAATCCATACCTGATACTTCACGGAGGCAACGAAGGCAATTGTCTCCGTCCCCCCCTCCCCCCTGGTTCACGCCTTGCCCCTTTGAAATGCTCCAGTTGAAATTTAACATTTCCTCATAGGGTGCCCTTTAACCAAGGAGAAAATGCCTTGTGCCCTTGCCCTTTTAAAAATGAAGCATACAGGCCTGCAAATCTGTCTCATGGAACTTTCTTTAAGGAATCGGGGAGCTTCCTGTGGGTTAGTCGTGTGATGAAGTACGTTTAAGTTTACGGTCAAGGTGGGGAATGTTAGGGCTGAAATGAGTTGACCTTTACTGACTGCAAAGTGGGCCGAGCAAGGACAATTGTGTCGTCGGTTTAGTTCTGTAAATAGTTCCTCTATTTCCTGTTTAGACGGCGTAAATCAGAAACTATGGGGTTTTGGGGTGTTTTTTTTTTAAAGACTTTAATTATTAATACAGATGGTTTTCCATAGTTTGAAACTTTTGGTCAGTTTGGTTTATTGGTTAAAAAAAGTATAAAGTATCTTAAAACCTATAGAGCTCATGAATTCAAAAAAATAGATATAGAATTATTACACTTTGAAAAGAGAGTTGTTGATCAAAGAGGCCACATATCTATAAACAAACTTCACCTTTGCATCTTTTTTTTCCAGAATTTTTGTTTTTGTATTCTTTTCTTAAAAGAATATTACACTTTAAAAAGAGAGTTGATGATCAAAGAGACCATATATCTAAACACAAACATCACTTCTCCTTTCTTTCCCAGTCGTGTCAAGAGTGTGACGGCCAACTTCTTTGGGGTCGGCGACAACGCCAAGGAAGACCAGAAAAGATGGCAGTCTCGAAGGTCGCGGCATCTGAGTCGGCGCCACGGCGGGGTCAAACCTCACTTGGAGGATGAGGTGGAGCGGGACTTCATGTCGATGGGGGCGGTTACGCCCTCCTCTATTCCTCACATCATCGATCCATTGGGTAAGAATACTTTTAGTTTGTCAAAGGGTAATCAATGGTGCTAAGCAATAATTATACAGTGAACCAGCCATAAACAAAATGCATTACATGGTTTGTTGGCTGGTGACCTGTTTCTGCTAAGCAAGATTTTTGTGCCCTCCTCTATTCCTCACATCATCGATCCATTGGGTAAGAATATTTATAATTGTTAAAGGGTTTATTAAAGGCGCTTACAGGTCTGATACTTCGCGCAGGCGATTTCCTCCATGTCCCTTGGACATTGCCTTGGTGTCCTTGAAATGCTCCACTAGACATTTCTTATAGGTGCACTTTACCAAGGAAAAAATGCCTTGGCGCCCCTTGCCCTTTCGGGAACGAAGCATACAGGTCTGTGCGTAGCGAACTTGTTCTGCTAGGCAATATAGGGAACCAGTCATAAACAGTGTACATAACAGGGTGTTTTGGCTGGTGACCTGTTTCTGCTCAGCAAGATTTTGTGTGTTTAAGTGCTATACATGTAATTCCCCCCCCCCCTTTTTTAAATATCAGTTCGTGTTTATTAAATTTATTGGTCATGTTTTGGAGATATCTCTGATGAAAAACCGGAGTGATTATGTGCATGCAGGGAGAGCAATCCGTAAATGGAATACATAAGCTAAAAACCATTATTGTCTGAAACCTTTCTCTGGGATTTATTTTTGGGATAAACAAAAACCCATATTACTTGAAAGTGAAATGATTCTCAAAATGCTCTACACTATTGAAAGCTACTGTACTTGTAACTAAGTAAGTTTGTACAGCCATTTATCTTAAGAGTGATTACCAGACGTATACCTTCCCTTTAAGAGTTTGTTCGCTTTAAACATCCGTAATCCTTGTGAGGTCTCCGATCTCATTACCAGAGAGGTAGTTATATTATTCATAATTATTTTCCCTCTGACATCAGCGAGACCCAAAACACGAACAGCGACGGACGAGACTGACGGCACCCGCCAGCCACTGAATTCCCAGATGAGCACGGTGACGGCAGGTAGCAGTGTCTTTCAGAAGCAGGTCTCACATCGGCTGACGAGGCAGAGCAGCAAGAGGCAGTCGGTGGCCAAAATGGGATGGGATGTCCTACGACAGTCTGTAAGGGTAAGACGATCGGCTGGGTGCGGTGTGGGAAGTTTTTTTGAGAAATGAAAATAGCAGATTCAATTTAATTCAATTCAATAAGACGTTATTCCATACCCTTTTGGGAAAATTGGGCTGGAGTTTCATCTTAGCGAGGGCAAGGTTATTTTCTGTATTTTGCAGAGGGCACTACCTTTGGAAAATCTATGAGACACTTTTGAAGGGGCACCTGAGGCCAATACCAGGTCAACGGAGCCCAATTCCTAGGCCGGGAATTTCATCTTTGAGGGGGCAAGACCATTTTCATTTTGCAAAGGGCACTTCCATTGGAAAATCGTAAAGTCTATGACAATTACCGAAGGTGTCCAGTGCCTTTAAAGAAGGAAGTTATCTCTTTGACGCAGTGCTTGACCTCAATTCATCTCGGCCATTCTCGGATTTATAGAGACTGATGTTGGAAATCGCTTGTCAACGCCAGATAATAATTGATTCCGGAATGTCACATACACGCAGCAATATCAAAAAAAGGCCCGTGCCGCGTCTCTAGTGTTAACCTTTTCAAATATCAATCCTGGCCACTGGGAGACTTTTAAATCTCTTAACGCAATTAATGTTCAATCTATAAATAACAAATGCTTTTGACAAATTGACATTAAAGGGACAGCTCCAAATCCCACTGAATGATTTGCCTAGTGTTTTTTTTAACAGAACTCTGGAATGTACTGAGTTGGCCCCTATGCAGGACCTAGTCCATTGGTGTAAGGGTAAAAACAAAATATATGTTCTTTATCACCGATGCAAAACTAACAATTCTTAAATCCTTGTGGTACTCGCACCTAACCTAATCCAGTTGCCCAACGCATTCAATTCCATACAATGGTCCACACATATAAATCCCTCAATCACTGTGCCCCGGATTATCTCTCCTCTCTCCTTTCACTCCAGACATCTTCTTACTCTCTTCGCTCTACTACTGGTAAATACCTTTCAGTTCACAAAACCCATAAACTTGCAGGTGATAGGGCATTTTCAATTGCTGCTCCCCGACTATGGAATTCTCTACCTACCCTAACCAGAAGCTCTAACAGTGTCCCAGCCTTCAAACGTGCTCTCAAAACCCACCTTTTTGCCTCTTCGTAGCTGGTCGTCTTTATCTTTGTTCTGTCTTTTCCCTCTTCTTTCCTTCTCAGCGCCTTGTATCCTTTGGCAATTTGGCGCTTTATAAATACTGTTATTATTATTATTATTAATAAGACATCTGCTGTAGCAATGCAAAGGTCACACAGGTTCGAATTCCTCAGACAATAGAGACAGTTGCCACAGGGCAAGCTTTTACTTAGTTACGTAAAGATGGTGAACACCCATACACACTTTTGAATGAATGTGTATGGCACAATTGGACCAGGGTTTGCTAAACTGGAAGTTGCTAAGTCTTAATTGTACCAGACAATATTCAAATCTAACTCGCAAATGGCTTATTGAGGTTGTTACTCGGTCCGAAGTCAACTCGGTCTGAAAAGTTGAGTAAAGTTTGGTTGAAGGGGAAGTGGCGGCACGTAATTGGCCGTGTCTCAGAAATTAATAATAATCTCAATTTAAAAAAGACATGTTTCAGATGCTTGTTTTATCCGCATTTAGAATGTTTCTACGGTTTGTTTTCCGGAATTTTTTCTCTTGACATTGGTTTCTTTGATTTTTCTGATTTTCTTCAGCAACCCAAAACCGCTCCCAAGCAGAGTGTGAGTCATGACTGTCTAGTACAGCAGCGCCCGCCGCTACTTCACAGTCGAAGCTTTGCGCCCGCCAGTATGTGTGTCGATTACGAAGATGATGACGACTTGGATTCTACGCAATTCTTTTCACCCGGAGCAGTAAGTTCTCAAATTTCGGCCCATCATCAGCATCAACACTCATTCATTCATAATAGTAATAATAAAGACTTGTAATGGGGACATATCCACCTTGCTGGGTGGTCTTGTTTATATTGTTAAAAAGCATAAGAACCTACTTGGTAACGAGTTAGGGAGAGCTGTTGATAGGATAAAACATTGTGAGAAATGGCTCACTCTGAAGTTTCTCACTCAAATAATTAAAGACATCATGCCTGAAGTCTGTTTTGGGTATCTGAAAAGATGTTTTTTCTTTCTCTATTTCTCTTGCTACTTCGTTGACCAATTGAGTCCAAATGTTCACAGATTTGTTAGTTTTTGCATGTGTTGAGATACACCAAGTGAGAATTCTGGTCTTTGACGATTACCAAAGGTGTCCAGTCCCTGGGGTTCTCTCCAACGTGACACACACACCACCATAGCCGTCACTGAAATTCAATCCTTTGGAGACCCTGGCTGGTTTTTCATTCAACCCTAGAACAATCAGGGAAAAGGAGTGATTCCGGTTGTGTCTGGTCCATAGACGGCACCTTAAAGGCAGGGTATACTTTGGGTGCTTTGTCTAAAACCAGTATCCTCACTAGGTGTATCCCATCATATGCATAAAATAACAAATCTATGAAAATTTGAGCTTAATTTGTCATCATAGTTGCAAGAAAATAATGAAAGAAAGAAAACTTGTCTTGCATACAGTTGTGTGCTGTCAGATCCCTGAGATATGGTTCATACCTGATACCTCTCTCAGATTCATACTTTCTATAACTACACTACTACAAAGGAAGTCATTTCTCACAATGTGTTATACTTTCAACAGCTCTTCAGTGCTCCTTACCAAGTAAGTTTTATGGTCATTTACTTGTGGAGTAATTACTAAAAGCATACCCTACCATTAACACGGCAAAAATTCATGGATTTTTCTGAGCACAAAGAGTAGCCACTGATTTGGAAATGAAATAAAATAATTATTCGATGCATCTTCTGTTCCATTACCAGAAATATAACAATTCTAACAAAACTGCTGGCTTTGTTTTTTTGTTAGCAGCCACCCGTAATCATCTTTCCTGTGTTCATGTTTATTCATCTTTTGTTTTCTGCTCAGCTATCCGACGAACTCAACGACGAGGTATTCTTTGACTTCTCGCCAAAGCCCGTACGGCGCAAAGTCAAAAAAGACCAGGCGGTACTGATTGACCCCATGACCTCTGACCTTACAGATGATGACCTCAAGCTACGCCAAGCTGCCTCCCTGCCAACCGTCGTTGAGAACGAAACTGAAATTGAGCCAGCTGCAAGGAGAGAAAGAGGTGTAGACGAAGCCGATAGTTTTATAGGTTGGTTCTGGGGGGAAGTTTATACAAATTTCAGTTGCCTGTCATTTGTAATATCAAACTCACAAACCCATTTATTAGAATTGAGTTTGAACCAGGCTGTAAGCATAGAGTAGAGGGCACACTGGTGATGCTGCTTGCACAATCGCAACGAGGCCGCAAGGAGACACGCGCGCCATTTTGTAACATGAAATTTGTACGCGCATTGAATGTGAAATACACGTCGTGTGTGTTGATAAAAACACGCTATGTGATGCTGTTTTGTCAACTTAGAAAATGACCGCACACCAAGCCGCGTATCTAGGCTTGTGCGCCCTCTAGTGCGTATATACAACCTTATGGCTATAAGTGACTTGAATACCGGTGTGTGGAAAATTAGGGAAACAAAATGGAGGTTTGAGGGCAAAACACTCTAACTATAGCTGTTTCATTTTGCCTGTAACTCGTGATGTCAAACTCTCATCCCACTTGTTTGAATTGAGTTCGAACCAGGCTATAACTAACTTGAATATCCGTGTGTGGAAAATTGTGGAAGCAAAATATAGTTTGGGGAAGAAAACAAATCAGCAAAATTTAATATATATGGACTTCTGTGAAAGTTTTTAGCTGTTTTCTCAGCAAGTAGGCACGTATTAAAGACACTGAACACTATTGGTAATTGTCAAAGACCAGTCTTCTTACTTTGTATATTTCAACATCTCACAAAATAACAAACCTGTGAAAATATGAACTCATTGGTCGTCGAAGTTGCGAGATGATAATGGAAGAAAAAACACCCTTGTTACACGAAGTTGTGTGCTGTCAGGTGCTTGATTTCGGGACCTTAAAATCTAATTCTAACTCGAAACCAAATTCAAATATTTTAGTGGAAAATTACTTATTTCTCGAAAACTCTGTTTCTTCAGAGGGAGCCGTTTCTCACAATATTTTATACGATTAACAGCTCTCCATTAGTTTTTATGCTAACAATTATTTTGGGTAATTACGAATAGTGTTCAGTGCCTTTAAGCTTTGCCAATATATCAGCATTTTGTTGACTAAAAAAACAATCCATGACCCTAACTTTAATAAATATATTATCACTATCATCTTATTATGAGTCTTGAGGCAACAAGTTGGCGACAGACTGAACCCTGTGACCTTTACCGCATCTCTGACGTCTTTCCAGACTTCCACAACATCCTCCGGATTAATCACTAGTTCATTTAATCCTGACCAAAAAATGTCGGTAGTGAGGCAAAAAACCTTTTATATAAATGTCCTAATCTTGATAAGACGTCAATTCGGCAATCAGAGATGGATGAACTGGGCTTACATCCGATGTATTCTTTCAACTACCTTCTTTGTGACCTTCAACAAGTTCCCTGGTTTCAATGTATGTGGGTGCGGCAATGTACAACAGTTGAAGTGATGTTTGAAGCGTTTGCATGGTGTGGATCAAAAGAAAAACTACAGTTGTGAACATTAAAAACAGGACAAAAACTCTCAAACTTCTTGAGTACTTCACATGTAGTAATTCACTCCCCCTTTTTTTTTTTTTTTTTTTTTTTATATTAAAAAAATAAGTGAACTTGCGAGTACATCCATGTATTAAAACTTTTATTGGAGAAGCCTTGAGAGGAGCTGTCTCTCTCCTGAAGACGAGCAGAGTTTGAAACATTGAGACCAAACTGGATCTTCTCAGAACCAACACTTCTCCTAAAAGAGTTTTCATACACGGTTATACAGCAAGTTTACTACTAAAGTTTTTCTCGTAAAAAAATTAATCACTACATGTGAAGTACCCAAAAAGCTCAAGCAATTTTGTCCTGTTGTGTTCCCCCAAAACTTAGTGACAGCATTTTGGAGTGTTGACATCTATTTATGATTATGATTTGTCTGAAGTTTGGTAGATGTTATTGCACTAGTAGAAGCATTACGCAGTTCTTATATATCGCTTTCTCAAAAGCGCTCAGTATTTTTTTCTACAAGGTATGTGGAGCTATGTTTTCAAAGTATGAGACCTATTCCTTTTCAGAGCTTGTAGCTTATTTGATTTTCTGGACAGATTTTGTGTCTGAGTGTCGACAGTTTACACCTTTTTTTTCTTTTGTGAATGGCAGGCAAGATATCCTCCAGCCTCCCATACATTCCAGCATCTGCAATTGGAGATGAAGAGCCTACAGAAGTGGAACCCACCCCTACAGAGGCTAAACCGATGCCACAGGTTCCCCAGATGCCGCTACCCCCACTGCCCGTGGTGCGGACCCCATCAGCTGGAGAGCCTCTAGACGGGAGGGTCGCCATGGCAATGGCACAGATGATGTAAGTACAGGAATGTGATTTCTCCTTTTTTAACTGGAAATCTTTTTTTTTTTAACCCTCCCTCAACATAACAAACCAATTTTGATTTTTTTTTCAAATTCAAATCAAACCAAATCAAGTCATCAAAGAAAAGATAGACTGTCCTGTTCTTTCTGAAATTCTTTTAGTCATAAAGTTCTTTCAGTTATGAGTAATGCTGAACATGATGTTTGAACCTGTTTTTGAAAATGTAAAGAGTTTCGGAGCAGTTATAGAAAACAATTTTTTTTACTGGAATTTGACCTTTTTTCTTCTTCATTCAGACCAACAGGTATTGGCTGGCGGAAGAAAAACACAGAAGACCGTTTCCGAGTGGCGCCCATTCTTGCAGAGGACACGACCGATGGCGTTCTGCCCTCGATACGTAGGAATAAAATCGCAGAGCAGATCATGCAAGGGGCTTACGATAATGCGGACAGGAGGCAGATAGGAAAGGGGCTGGTGGGGAGGGTTCTGAATCGGAGTTATAAATCAAGGAGGATGGACAGTAATGTCAGGAAACAGATCGAAGAGATTGAAGATCACAGGTAAAATTCCTGTTTATTTGTATTTATTTAATTTTGGAGCTGAACAAAGAACATTTTACCAGAGTAGGACTTAAATCTGCGACCTCCAGATTAACATGCCAGTGCTCCACCAACTGAGCTATCGAGCCCTAATATTTTTAACCTGTTTATCTGATCTTTTTTCTTTAGGCCTTTCTTCACGTACTGGGTTACAACCGTTCAAATAGTCATCGTCATCGTTTCCATAGCATTCTATGGGTTTGCACCAATCGGCTTCAGCTTTTCGCAGAGGACAGATCTGGTAAGCAATCGCCTTCATGTTTCGACCCAATTCACATTTCATCATCATTAGAATAATCATGGTTGTGCTAATTTGGGACTCGATGTGTTTTGTACAATGTGGTTGCCATTCTAGGCGACCCAGGGTTTACACAAATTTATGTGTAATAGACCCTTCCCATGAAATGTTCTATCTACATTTACTGGCCCTACTGGTTTGCAAACGCCATAGAGTTGTGCACTCATCAGACCCATAGTGGCAACTGCGTTATGCCGCCATTAACCACATTCAAAACAGCGCGATGTTCCCCCGTTTTGGTATTTGCCAACCAAAATGTTACTGCTCGATCACGCACCTTGTGCAATTTACATATTTCATGGGGAGGGTCTATTTGAAACCCAAAACTGACTTGGTTGGTTTACTTAAGCCAAGTTATTCAAGTGCGGACTCTGGTCAGATTAACTCATTTGAATGTTTGGTATGGTCTCGACCAAATGTTAATCCAATGTAAATAAGGGAATAAAAGGGTAGCGACGAGTTCTTACACGGCTGTTTAAAGCCGGCAGGGTCGATCGAATTGCCCTGTGATAAATTTAACCCACGGCAACGACCCTGCAAGGTTTTAAACGGACGTTTAAGAACGAGTCACTACTCTTTCATCCCATTCATAAATGCCCTTTTGTTAAAAAACGTTAAAAAAATACAAGCACAGACACCTTTGACAGTTGAAAATTCAAGGTTTGAAATATTTTTTTCAAAAACTTTGTGAAGAGTCTGTTGTGCGTGGGTTGTGTGTACGGGCGCGCGCTTAGAAATAGATTATAAGTAGATTACGCGCTGCTACTAATAGCTATGAAATGTGTTCCGCGTGATAATCTTGCGCGTCTGACACGCGGAAGCCAGCCGGTTATAAACACTGTCATTATTAACCGTTTAAACACCCCCACGTGACGCGCTCTCCACCAATAGGAGTAGAGAAACTGTCTGGGGTATTTATGAATGTAGCTTTACTCTAAGTCTGTCTGGGGGGAAAAATCAGAACCATATTTTAAGAGAAGTCAATGTTTTTATTTCTTAATATAAATGCTTTAAATGATTGATGGGTTGTTTCTTCTTTTTGGTTGTTTTTGCATGTACAGGTCCAGCAGTCTAATCTAGTAATACAGACAGTAGGTTACATGGAGCCAGATAACTTCTGGATTGGTCCTAGACCGGTAAGCTTTAATGAATTCTCGTCATCAAGTTTATCTTACTTGTGCATCTATACTTCTAATTCCAAATAGGGGTCAGACAAGTGCTCTTTAAGTCTGAGTACCGGAAAAAGAACAGCACTAGAGTAGCGGGTCGACATCTAAATGAAAAAGAAGTTTTTGTGCCCAATGGTGTCTCATGTGTGCGAACAATGTTAGACTCCTGAACCCCTCAGAGAACAGAGCGTCCAAAAGCGGCTTGTACCAAAAATGTCTGTAGCGGCCACCAATGGCAGCAAAGTTTGACCTACTTCCATTCACATATAAGAAGTCAAAGTAGAGGTCATGTCCAGATAAAAAAAAGTGTCATAGTTTATCAACATAGTATCCTAATTTCTTAACACAAAAGTAAATTTTCTGTTTCATGTTATTGACAATGTTTGCCTATTATTATTATTATTGTTATTATTGTTATTGTTGTTGTTGTTGTTGTTGTTGTTGCTGTTGCTGTTGCTGTTGCTGTTGCTGTTGCTGTTGCTGTTGCTGTTGCTGTTGCTGTTGCTGTTGTTGTTGTTGTTGTGCGTTTTCTGACTATGATACAGAAAAGAATGGTCTCGAAAGGGTTATTAAGCCATGACGATGCTTGAACACTAACTCGACTACATGATACAACTGACGTGTCAGTTCTAAAATATTTTTGTCCGTCTTTCCACCCTTTCAGGCAGATTTAATACATTTAGGAGCTAAGTTTTCACCGTGTATGCATCGAGACAGTCAAGTGCATCTTCAAATCGATGACGCAAGAGGCGCAGAGAGTGACACCGGTTGTTGTATAAGGACAGATAAATCTGGCTGTGTACAAACAGAAAGAAAAGACTGCCCGGTGAGTGGAGGCAATTAAAAAATGTTAAAGGAGTTAGTTTGAAAAAAATAGAGTAAGCTGGTTGCAATCTGCTTATCAACCAAAATGGACCTATGGTATAAATTCAAAAAAATTGTTAAATCTACATGCATATTGATCTGGTGGGATTCAAACCCACGAACCCCGGCATTTTATATCACGGCCAAATTTGCAAACTTCATAGAGCTGCCTAAAAAAACTTATTCCAACGGCGTGTAATTTTAGGCTTTGTAGTGTTTTCTACTTTTTAGATTTTTACTGACTTGTCTCATTAGGCGCCCTGTAAATATTGTTTTATTATTTTTATTATAAATTAGGGGGGGGTAGAGATGGTAGTGTGATTGATTGCTTGTACATGTTTTCCATACTGGCCGCCGGGGCAGAATACTTTTAAGGAATTGAGATGGTTCAGGAATGCCTTCTGTCTAATGAATACACAAACTCCTCCAGGAAAAAAAAACGACAAACCATCAATGGGAGGAGAGAAGTTTTCAGAGCTCAGCACCGAGGCTTTGTAACTCCCTCCCGGAAACTGTGAAACTCTCCAAATCACTCAAAAAAGTTTATTTTTCTTATTTTGTTTTGCTGCTCAATAGTTTTTCTCTTGTAGAGCAGCGCAATGAGCGCCGCTTGCGGCGGACACCGGCGCTTTAAAAGTGTCCATTATTATTAATAAATAGGAGTAGTTACTCTGTAAGGCACTTTGATAGACGGGTTTTAAAGTTGCTATCTAGTGCCTAAGTGGATCTATTGCTTTATTGATGAATTCTTTTACGAGATGCTGTTTTTATCTGTTGGATTGATTTCAGACAAGGTTTTCAAATTTCATGAAGTGGCCAGACAACACTGACCCCGAAAACTCAAGAGTGTCTGGCCCCGTTTGTGGTCAAGATCCAAGGTGCGTACTTGTTATCCTCCTTGTTATTGTATTTGATTCTTCTGTTTTGGTTTGTTTGTTTATTGTTTGTTTGGGTTTTGGGGGAGGGGGTTTTTTGGGGTTTAGATTTAACAAAACTGTTGTGTCTGTGCAAAAATGTTGTATCTGCTAAATTAGCACTTAAAATAGCCTGACGTACATACAAAACAAGTACATGTCAAGGTATGGGGTTTTTGCGCAAAATCAAGATAAAAGGTCTTTGCACTGAAGCAACGAAATTAGGAAATTTATTATTATTTGGAATGTTTTATTATTGTTGTTTTTTTATTTTATTTTTTTATACATTATTTAGTAGTCATTTCTGTTTAAGTTTGTCCCTGGTATTCCAATTGATGTCTCCCTTACCTGTTAACATACATGTGTTTATACTAGTCGTAAGCACTCACTAGATTCTTTTGATCACACCACAAAAGCGCCCTCAAGATCTGAATTATACCCTCTAGTAATCTGTCTTATTTTCACCTGTTTGTCCTTTTGTCTGCCTGTCTCTCACCTAATTTTGTTTAACTATCTTTATTTATCAATGTTCAATTATTGAATAGATCGTGTGCAACGCCTGCATCAGTCGCTCCATACGAATGGAAAGATAACATCACCAATTGGCCTGTAAGTAACCCAATTCATTACTTAAGAAACTTGTTCAGTTTGGGTTTTGTTTTGTCCCGAATTTTTCATTTTAAATGCTCCCAAAAGAGCAATAGCACTCTGCAATAATGATTTCACTTTTGCAGAATACGTCAGACAAATACATACCATGTAGCTCTCCCGCAACCACCGCATTGGCGCGCCAAACCCCAGTACCCGCAATTAACGCATTGGCATACCAAACCCATAAAACTTTGACATGTAGTAGTAGTAGTAATGGCTTCTAGCGCGCATATCTGTCAATCAGTGTCTCTCAAGGAGCTTTATTATACAGTAAAGGTTCCTGCAAGGTTTGTGGGACTACGTTTTAATTATGAGATCCACTCCTTTTACGTAGAACCATATGCTGCCAATCAAACCAATGCGACGATCATGGTTTTTGACAAATTGCATGCGATATGGGTACTGGGCTTCTTTATATTTAGCATCAGTGCAGAGTTCCTTTGTTCTATTATCCAAAGTAAGGAGACTCTTCCTAACTTCTTAATCAGCGTCTTGTCCCAAATATTTTGTCTACTCACAAAGAGTTGGCCAGGTACTGAGCACAGACTCATCCAAGTTAACATACATTCTCTCTGCAGATATGCTGGGAAAGCTATGAGATACCAGACCAGGAGCACACAACGTGTGAACTGACTGGTCGGCCATGTTGTATTGGTATCTATGGTACATGTCAGATTGTTAGCCAAGATCAGTGCACGTTTGTCAATGGTTACTATCATGAGGAAGCTACTCTCTGCTCTCAGGTATGTACTCCACGCATATCCAACCCCCCACCCCACCCCCCCCCCCCCCCCCCCCACCCCACCCTGACTTCAAGCTGCCCTTTCCCCAAACCCAATGTATTTCCATTTTCATAGACCTGCTTCAAATATAAAATATTACTTATAGCAGAAAATATTGCTTAACAATTTTCTGCTTAGCAGAAATGAGCAGGATACCAGTCACAAATTGTTCATGTTACATAGTATTTTTGCTGGCAATCCTGTTCTGATAAGCATAATTTGGTTGTGCTTAACCAATTTTTTGTGCTTTAAAAGCATCTCTATGAAATTTGGCCCAGGTCTGAAACCTACTTTAAGGGAGGGTATACCTACTCAACAAAACTAACGACCACTAAAACTTGCTCAGTTAGAAGCACTGCAGCTGTTGATAATGTATAAGAATTTGAGAAACGATTCCCTTCTGTGGTTTTAGAGAAAGGGGTTAAAAAAAAAGAAACGTTTCTCAGATTGTGTTTAGCAATTACGGATTATTATTCTTGCGTGGACATAACCATCACAAAACTTAAATTGACCTTGGAGCCCCTCTTTAAAAAGGAGACAAAGATGGCACTTTGACTTCAATCTTTATCGATTGACTCCATAGGTGAACTGCATGTACGATGTCTGTGGTCTGGTCATCTTTGTTGATCCAGAGTTTCCTGACCAGATCTACCGCATCTTTCTTTCACTGTTCCTTCATGCTGGGTAAGTCATTTATAGCTAGATCAGATTTTTAGACAATTCTTTTTTTTTTCCAATGAAAGGCAGTGGAGACTATTGGTAATGACTCAAAATAATTGTTAGCATAAAAACATACTTGGTAACAAGCAATGGAGAGCTGTTGATAGTATTAAACATTGGGAGGAACGACTCCTTCTGAAGTAAAGTAGTTTTCAAGAAAGAGGTACTTTTCCATGAATTTGATTTTGAGACCTCAGAATTAGATTTTGAGGTCTCGAAATCAAGCATCTGAAAGCACACAACTTCGTGTGACAAGGGTGTTTTTTGTTTATTATTATCTCGCAACTTCGAGAGGACCAATTGAGTTCAAATTTTCAAAGGTTTGTTATTTCGTGCATATGTTGCGATACTCCAAGTGAGAAGACTGGTCTTTGACAGTTACCAATAGTGAATAGTGTCCAGTGTCTTTAAAGATATTGACAAAATAGGGAGAATTTAACATAGGGCTAGATAGCCCCATTTGGTAGAGCGTCGTAGGTTGAAATTCCATTCCAGTAATTTTCCAAATTCTTTGTTACTTGTTACAATTTATTTGTTTGAAGCTGCTTATTTGTAATCTGCTTATTTGTAATTGTATTTTTCACTCTTTGTGTATTTTATTGTTCTCTTTATGCGCTTTGAGGCTTTTGCAATAGGCTATTACTTGTCAGCTGAACCTCATGGTGTTTGGGTGTTGTGTAATTTTAATGAATTCTTTCCTCCTTGCCATTTCGATTATTATTTTTGTGTGCATTGTTTTCAAGTTTGTATTGTTTTAAAGATATATTTAAACTAAAAATATTACATGATAAATATCATATTTACATGTACATGTATAGTAGGCATGGATGCCTGCCCTCATTGTTTCATCATTTTGTCTTATACCTTTGAAGTTGTTATATAAGTCAAACATATTCTTTACACTCTGTAGTAGAGCTATGTTACATATTGTTAAATCTGTGTACTGTGATACATTCTTACTAGAGCAAGAATTGCATGTGCAACCTCTGGATTATTGTGCCAAAGCTTTACCAACTGAGCTATCTAGCCCTTATGTTGGCGATCTTCCTATTTTGTCAATGTATTTTTGTTCGGGGGTGCCAGTCAGAAGCCCTTCATCCTGTAACAGCCATAAGAATTGCTTCTGACTGGCACCCTCAAACAAAGATATTGGCAAGAAAGAAACATCGCCAACATAGAGCTAGATAGCTCGAGGTAACAGGTTCAATTCCCGCTCTTTTCAATGTTTCTTTGTTCAACCCCAAATTATTTTAAACAAAAAGTTTTCCTTATTGTGTATTAAAGCCATTGGACTTTCGGTAAACAGTATTAACCAGGCCCACACTTCGTGTATCACAACTTATATATAAAATAACAAACCTGTGAAAATTTAGGCTCAATCGGTCATCAGAGTCGGGAGAAAATAACGGCTAAACCCACCCTTGTTTCCACACGTTTCGCCGTGTCATGACATGTGTTTAAAATAAATCGAGAATATTAGTTGTTTTACCCTGTAAGTTATTTGTAAATCTGTGAACTTTAAAAAAAAATTCTGTTCCGAAAGTGTCCAATGGCTTTAAATGATGGTTATCTTTTACCTTCTATCTTTACAGTTACACAATTAAAATGAAGTTTAAAAAACATTCAGTTATTGTTACTTATTGACCTTGTTGTAGGTGTTATTTTTTAGGTGTTATTTATTTTGTTTATTTGTCTATTGTAAAGTTTTTATTTCATTTTGTAGACTGTTCCTTGACAAGCCCCACCTTTTGGAATGTGCCTCCACATTCATATATTTACCTCTTTTTGATGATGATATGTGTAAATAAACATTGCTTTGAATTTGAATTTTTAATTCATCAAATTAGTAACAAAACTTACCGAATTCTTCTCAATTTATTTGTTGCATTGCAGAATTTTCCACTGTATCTTGAGCTCCATTATGCAAATGACTATCCTACGAGATCTGGAGAAGCTGGCAGGATGTTTCCGGATATCGGTCATTTACATATTCAGCGGCATCGGAGGCAATATAACTAGTGCAATATTCATTCCGTACAGAGCAGAGGTAAGACTGCCTCGGAGACTCATCCGAAGGGAATCTTGTTTAAACATGCTGAGGCCTGGCCCCAGTTTCACGGAGCTGCTTATAAGCACAAAAAGTAGCTAAGCACAACACAATGAGGTTACCAGCTAAAACACCATGTCACATGTACAATCTGTGACTGGTACCCTGCTTATTTTTGCTAAGCAGAATAAGTTTAAGAAGTATTTTCTGCTGAAGCAGCTCTATGAAATTGGGCCCTGATAATTTTACCCCAACTGTGTCTTGGTATACATGTAGTTATCAAGAACTAGGCCTCACCATGTTCCAACAACTTAGTGATGTTTGAAGCTTTGCATGGTGTGGGTAATAAGAATTAACTATAAATAATAGATAACATGGGGGTATAACCGGGGAAATAAATCTCTGTTGGGGGAGTGTTGGCTCTTAAGTTACGAACAGTCTTGACGTTACAAAAATGCAGACGATCATTTTGTCTTATCCATTTTTTTATCTCTCTCTCTCTTAGACTGGACCAGCTGGAGCCCAGTTTGGCCTTCTTGCCTGCCTCGTCGTTGAGGTCCTCCAGAGCTGGCAGATTCTCAAGTCTCCCTTCAAGGCTCTGGCCAAGTTGCTCTTCATCATCGGGCTCCTCTTCATCCTGGGGCTTCTCCCGTGGATCGACAACTACGCCCATCTCGGCGGCTTCATCTGTGGCACCTTCCTCTCCTTCATCTTCCTCCCGTACATCTACTTCGGGGAGTTTGACCGCACCCGGAAACGATTCCAGATCCTCATCAGCATCTTCCTCCTGACGGCCTACTTCTGCCTCGTCTTCACCGTCTTCTACCTCCGCCTCCTCAAGGACTGCACCTGGTGCCAGTACTTCAACTGCGTGCCACTGACGGACGACTTCTGCAACGACATGGATCTCAGACTGGAGAAGATTCCCACGTGAGACGGTGCTTTTTGTTGATGGGTCACAAGAGGGCGCCCTTCGCATCCGACAGTGCCTACCTGTTTTTCGATTGGCAAGATATGTGGCTTTTCCCTCAACTTCCGAGAAACCAGTGAAGGACGAACTGTCTTCAAGTTTTTAACATCCATCAAATTCAGTTGTGCTTCATGTAATGAAATCTTTGTTAAGAAGAGCAGTCATGTCGACAAAATTCTAAACTACTGTGGTTTCTATGAAGTAGAACCCGGAGATTCCTGTGTGTCTCAAAGAGGCAATATGGAGATACTGATATAGATTTGAATCTTATCTGGTACAGTGGCTTGACGACAATCATAGAAAGTATAACCAGGCCTTTTGTGCTCAATCATACTTTACACAAGTGTCTTGCATCTGTTGCATACAGTAAGGGGCTCTTAAGAAAAGAAAGATGGCACCCTCTTCTTTCCTCGAGTCTCCATGTATTTTTTATGAAAGTCCCAGATGCCCATTTAGTCACCTACTCATTTCATTTTTAATAGTCGTTTCCCTTGTGTTTAAACATTTTTAATTGATGTTATGAATTGTGTTTAATGGTCATTCCAACAAAATTGAGTAAATTTGGGGTTTTAGTTTTGTTACGTTTTGTACAAAACAATGCAAGATATTCTCAATCTTCCTAAGGGTGGATACACAACAGTAATTTTTTAAATGGTGCCTTTGTTACATAATTTTGCTATATTTAAATCCTTATTTGACCATTCTTGTTTGGATCCCTGTATACCCAGTATGATAACCTTGATGATGGATCTAGTAGCTGGGGGAACTGTGATGGCACAGCCTTGTTTTTGAGCTCATGAACAATAGAGGGCGCTGTTCAATTTTAGTTTAGATCTGGGATCCTTCATTGAATGTTGTTCGGTAACCTTATTCCGGTGAGCATAACTTTATTGTACTTGGCAACTTTGTCTTTCTGTATGAAATTGGACCTGGCAAGAACACCAGTTGGTTCTCTTACTTGAAGCTGTCTTTAATTTTGGAAGTTTCAATTTACCCACCAGCCCCTATCAACTCTTTTGACTTTACCATAGTGGCTGTTTTGTCTCCTCCACACGCACTCCCCCCCCCCCCCCCCCACCCCCATCCCAACCCTCCCCACCCACACCCCCCCCCCCTTCCCATCCCCATCCCCACCCATCAAATATATCCCAATATAAGACTTATTTTGGTAGTTCGTTGACCCCAATCACTCTAGATACATTAAGACACTTTTCAAGCACGAGAGATATAAGTTTGTCAGCTTTTATTGTACAATAATCAAACCAGATATATACATGTATTTACATTCCTGTATTTTTTACAATTGTATGATTGTATATATACATCTTGGTGTTTTTTTTTATAGTTTTTTTGCTTTTCTTTTTTACAAATCTGGTACAAATATCTGAAAAACGAAAACACTTTTTACATCCCTTTTTAATACATTGTATCTACACCATGTACATTTATGTATATTACAAAATCAAACGCAAACAATTGACATTGGTAGATTACGACCACAAAACTGCTAGTGTGTGTTTTTCTTCTTTAGGTTTTGGAAACGAATTAGAGAAATAAAAGTGCCAGCTATTTGTCACTTTTTTCTCCTCATTTTCTTGGTGAAAACTGCTGTTAATTATTGATGATGGAAACAAAACAGGTTGTATGCTAAATGTTAAAGATCCAAAAATTGTATATCTATGTCAAAGGTCATAGTTTACATGTCACGTTGTGATGAGTTAAAGTGCTGATTTAGATTGGGTTTTTTCTGGACATTAAATTTTACGAGGAAAATATTATATATATATATGTTAAACTGAAATAATTTTTTTGTTTTTTATTTCATTTCAGTTTGGATTATCTCTAGGCTTAGATATAAAAAGAGTAAATCCCAGGTTATGTTTTTTCTCTTAAGTGTCAAAACAGGTTTTCTAAAGTTTTACAAATTAAATTATTGAGACAACTCGTTTGAATTAAATTAAATTAACACTTGTGCGTAATACATATTTTGTTTTTGGTCCAACAAAAAATGAAGATTAATTGGATCTCATTACACCGGTGTTTGACACCATTTTGGTTTTTAAACAAACTTTTAAGACAAAAAATGGCAGTGACATTTTATACACTGGTAAGTGTTTAGTAAACTTTTAAAAACTATTTACAGAAGAATCAAGAAGTTAAAAATGTCATAAAGCTGCTTATCGTGGAATATTTAGCAAATTAAGTGCTTGAGAGCCAACCACAAAAAGTTTTGGTACAAATGTCTTCTGACTGGTATCCTGTTTCTGCTAAACAGGATTTTCTCTGCTCTCAATTCCTTCTGTAGCGCATAAGCAAATTCTAAATTAATTTTGTTTTATAATAGGTGCCCTGATAAGATTACTTGGCAGAAATAATTGCTTAGCAGTTTTTTTTATAAAGCTAAGCAGCTTTATGACCTGAATGATGATTCATTATTTTCACACACAACACATTAAAAATATTCCTTAAAAACGAACACACTGGTGACTTTTAAAACCACACCAACAGAAAAGTACATAAGGCAATTTTCCTATAATAATGTTGTACAACATTTTTTTGCGGGTTTTATTTTTCAAGTTGATGTGATCATTAAAGCGCATTTGAACGAAAAAATTACTATTGTTAATGCCAGTTTTAAAGCTTTTAACAAATATTTAAATGATTTTTGGGGTTGAACAAAGAATATTTAAATGTTACACTTTGTGAAAGATGCACTTTTTGTTCACTGTTTGGCAAGAGTTATAAACACTGCAATTAAAGAGGTTTGATGTTCACTGTGTGAAAGATATTTTTTTCAAAC
Source organism: Asterias rubens (assembly GCF_902459465.1). Taxonomy (NCBI): domain Eukaryota; kingdom Metazoa; phylum Echinodermata; class Asteroidea; order Forcipulatida; family Asteriidae; genus Asterias; species Asterias rubens. The sequence goes on along the minus strand of NC_047068.1, from coordinate 12,324,520 downwards.
ATGAGATTTTAGTTTATTTTAGAATTAAATCAACGAGTTTATATTATCAAAAACCTTTTTGTAAATGGTATCATTATTAAGATTATATTATTGAAAAAAATCGTTATACGAATTTGTTCAATCAACGAAATAAAAAGTGGATACAAAGTTCCAGAAAATTAACATTTCTTTCAAGTAGCACCTTTTTAATTTGTGGACTTGGTTGGTTTTATGCTTAGAGTTAACCATCTTTTACATCAAATATTGCAAGTTACAAACAAAACGGAAGAATATCTTATCTTAACAAAGAAGTTTGTCGATCTGCGCACGAAGTTCAGAAAGTGGTCTTGAACTCCCGTCGGCTCGTGAAGCCAATGAGAACCTTCCTTCTGAAATCATCGGGAAGCCGTGCTTTCTCCTCATCTCTGATTGGTCGGACAGAGCTGAGTGGCGATCCTCGTCGTCAAAAAAGACATCGTCGTTGGCGGCGCCCTCTCGGATATCGCCGAGTCTTCCGGAAACGGTGTTTCGGCGAACGTGTGTCTTTGGACGTCTCACTGAAAGGTGGGAAAATAAAGTGAAAGTTTTGTAAAAAATAATGATCAACCAAACACAATGTGTAGCTGAATTGGTGCCATTTTCAAAATATTTTGATCAACTGAACACTTGTGAAGCTGACTGAACTTCCGACATTTTAAAAATGTGTACCGGTTTTTGTTTATAACAATCAAAATGAACTATTCATATGAAAATCTTCTGTGTATAAAAGTTTGTTTGGTGGAGTTTTTTGCAAAATAAATCTGAAAACCTGAAGATCAACTTCATAACGGAGCAATTCAAAAGTGTTTCCCGTCGTTTTTGCGCGGGGAAAAAAAGAGTAAACAAATGAAATGAAAGAGATGAGAACATGTCTTACCTGCTGATCCTGGTCGTTGGTTGAGTGAAGGCAGTCCACAGCTCTCGGTCATACTCTCTGTCCCGGAATCTGCTCGTGATGTTTTTCTCTTTGGAGAGTAATCAGCCAGGGAGAGGGATGTCATGTCAAATATATCATCGTCACTGAAAGACTGGGAGCCCTTTCTGGTGTCAGTGTCGGCCATGTCTTCGCACCATGAGGACTCGGACCCGTAGCACGAGTCGAACTCGGTCTCGACGACTGACGACACCCTGGCGCACATCCTGCAGAGCCCGCTGCTCCGACGCCTGTCGGTCACGCCGGTCTTGGACTCTGCGATCTTGGGGAGTTGTAATCGAGAGCTCTTCGACGATCCACGGGTTTGTTTGGCCCAGTCGAACGCACTCAGGAAGCTGGAATCGGACACGGTGGTGGAGGCCTTTCCCTGTCTGATGAGGATCGTTGCACAGACGTCGAATCCCATGCTGAGGGCTTGCATGAGAGGGGTGACACCGTTAAAGTCGGTGACGTCGACGCTCGATCCCAACTCGACCAGTGAATCCACCATCAGTTTAACCGAAGCTGCACTGCCTGATGTAGCGGCGTGAAACAGTGCGGTGCGTCCACTGACGTCATTATGATTCAAGTCCAAGTTGGAGTCCCTGTACTGAAGCAGGAGTTCCACCTCCTGGTCCTTTCCCTGTAGACACGCCCACATTAGGGCACACCTACCGGTGGCATCAGCAATGGACACAATGGCACCCTTCTTGAGCAGCATCTTGGTGATCTTATTGCGCTCTTTAGGGTCCTCAATGAAGATGGCATGGATGAGGGGTGTCTTACCGCATTCGTCTCTCTCGTTGGGACCGGTACCTGCAGCCAAGAGCATCCCAACCTGACGGTGGCGAGCAGACCTGATGGCACGCACAAGGGCATGGTGGCTTGATTTGCACTCCTGCGGGAACATGATTGATTTCTCAAGAAGTTGGTGATTCTGGCAAGAGAAGATTGACAACTTTCTCAATTCGGCCTTGTCGAGATGAAGCTACAACAAACAGCGTTTAATCTCGGGACTACGGAGCTTAACAAACAGCGTGAATTGCTGAGTATCTTGCTCAAGAAAACCCGATAGATCAGACGGTCAGTAGGTAGCTACAAGACAACTGTTCCCGCTTGTGGCGAAGATCGAATGACGACGAGTCAGCCCATCGCAGTTTCTTAAATATAATTCTCAACATCTGTGAATAACCACTGAGCAATAGCCAATCGACGGTGCAGAGAAGTCATAGTCGGCTGCTTTCGTCACCAGCCATTCACTGCAAAAGAAATCTCCGTCACTCATCGCGTCTCGGCTCCGTACCTTGCGTCGTCTGCACATCGCTTAGGTGTTTTCCCACTTCGGTGTGGGTTACTCGCCGACGTCACTACACGGTCTGTGACGGGGTAGATGTTATTTTGCATTCAGAGATGACCGACTCACTGAACGCGGGAGTCATGTTTTTATGAATGGCCGATCGTGTATGTTTATCACTGACTCATTTAGATAGGTCATGGTTTATAGGTTTAAATAAATAATTTTGGAGAGACCTGGGCTTGCAGACAAACAGAATTTGGGTTAACACCTCATGATATTTAGTTTACAAAAACATCGCCTTTGTGAATTTTAAGTGAGTGATACAAGAGCTGGCGTGTTTTTTAAGGTGTCGAATTTTGTTGATTTCTTTCCATTGAAAATAAAATAATATTAATACAAGAGAATTAAACTTATAGTCATCAGACATGATCGTAAAACGAGATATTAACCTTCAAGTTGACATTAGCTTCTTCTTTTTTTTACCTAGGTGCTTCTAAAATTTTCTTTGAGTTTCTGAACACCATAATTCATTTTCAAACCATAATGTCCCATAGTTGCTCTTTCACAAAAACAAGAAAGGAGATTGAGGCTTTAAGAACGGAGTTTGATTCCATAAAATGTTGAAGGCACTGGATACCTGTGGTAATTTTAAGACATCCTCACATGGTGTATCCCAGCATATGCATCCAATACAAATCTGTGAAAATTCGGACTCAAATTGGTCATCGAAGTTGCAAGAGAACAATGGAAGAGCACAATTAGTTTTTGAGCAATATTTTGGCGTGCTAAAGCAATTTTCTAGTGTTTAACAACTTTATGGAATTAAAGGCAGTGGACACTTTTGGTAACTCCTCAATATAATTTCTAGTAGAACAAAACCTTACTTGGTAACGAGTAATGTGGAGAGGTTGATGGTATAAAACAACGTGAGAAAAGGCTGTCTGAAGTGACGTATAGTTTTTGAGAAAGAAGTAATTTTCCACGAACTTGATTTCGAGACCTCAGAATTAGATTTCGGTGTCTCTTAATCAAGCATCAATAAAAGCACACAACGTCATGTGACTATGGTGTTTTTTTCTTTCATAGTCTACTATTTAAACTCCGTTTGTTAAAAGGCACCGACACTGTTGGTTTTTACTTAAAACAACAGAGTGAAATGGGGAGCTGTTGATAAAACATTGTGACAAACTGTCCTGAACTAAAACGTAGGTTTTTTTAGAAAGTGGTAATTTCTCACTCGCTAAAAGACTGCATGCAGGCTTGATGCCTTTTTATTAGGCATCTGAAAGAGCAAGAGTACAACTTTGTGCAACAAGGGTGGTTTTTCTTTCATTATTCTCTTGCAACCTCGATGGCTTACTGAGTTCTAGTTTTCACATTGTTATTTTATTTGTGAAAAAGCAAAAAACGAGGTGTTATAGTTAGAAAATGAAATAGAGTACAGAAAAAAATTCAGAAACACCTTTAAAAAAAAAATTAGCTGTATGTCAATTTGAAGGTTAATATTATGCCCTTTTATGATTTCTGGCAGTCACTTACAATAGCATTTTTATATAGCTCTTCAATCTCATTCTGCAATGATATTCCCAAAATAAGCAGCTCAATCATTATTTTATTCAAGTCCTTCTCAATTTTATCATTTTACGTCAGACGTAAACTTTCCAAGATGCCATGATATTGTGGTCTCCTGATTATAAACATCACAAACTGAATCTGAACATCAGTAGAAAACAAACTCACAAGAACTATCCACGCAAACACATCCCGTCTTGAGCTAAACGCAGTCGTCATGGGGCAGTGGCTTTCGTAAGCAGAGATGTTAAACAACGCGGGCAGCTCCTTCTCGGTATCAATGGGTTATTTTAGGCGCCAGCCTCTTATAATAGCTAGTGATGCAACTGTTCTTCTTTGTAAGTGAAACTGGATATTACTCGATGCGATGCATGATGCCTACTGTCTTGTGCCATGGGGAAATAATTTCTTCCTCTATGCTTGTGCATAGTATGATGATAAACAGTTGATTTAAAGGTACTGAACACTATTGGTAATTACTCAATATAATTGTTAGCATAAAAACATACTTGGTATTGGTAACGAGTAATGGAGCTGTTGATAGTATAAAACATTGTGAGAAATGGCTCCCTCTAACGTAGTTTTTGAGGAAGTTATAATTCTCAGTAAAACATTGATTTCGAGACCTCATGCGTGAGTTCTCGAAATCAAGCATCTGAAAGCACACAATTTTTTAATTATAAATAAACTAGTGAAGACATTTAATTGTGGCGACAAATATAGCACCAGTGACGTTTCCAACCCTGATCTAGTGTATAATGAAGGCATTCACTTGCCAATTAAACCCATTTTGTAGTATACGTACGGATTTAATTAAAGCTTTTTTTAAACCGTGCAGGAGGGCAGCGTAGTTAAAACTGACTAAATATATAACAATCGCTAACTGGTTGATAGATAATGACTTCTTTTTTTAATCAAATAGATATTTTTTAATAATCTTTTTGTACCAATTAGGACAGCTCTCTTTAAATAGAGGGTGACATGTTAAAATTAGATCTTTATGGGACAGGAACGTTGTTATATGAGGACCGCAACGCAAAGAATCACAAAGCTGGCGAATCGAATGTCTAAATGGTTTAAAGATTATGATGGTAGAAAGCTTCCATTAAAATATTACTTACTGCGAGTTGCTTTGTAGTTTTTGAGAAATGAGTAATACAAGCCACGGAAATATTTTTGCATTTATTTTGCATGTAAAACAAATTTTCGTGACACTGTTTTACTCATTTCTCAAAAACTATACTGCATCTCAGCAAGTGCCTTTAAAGACAATGTGGACACTATTGGTAATTGTCAAAGACAAGTCTTCTCACTTGGTGTATCTCAACATATGCATAAAATAACAAATCTGTGAAAATTTGAGCTCAATTGGTCGTTGAAGTTGTGAGAACAATGAAAGAAAAACACCCTTGTCAAACGAAGTTGTGTGCTTTCAGATGCTTGATTTCGAGACCTCAAAATCTGGGGTCTCGAAATCGAATTCGTGGGAAACTACTTCTTTCTCGAAAACTACGTTACTTCAGAGGAAGGCGTTTCTCACAATGTTTTATACTATCAACAGCTCCCAATTACTCGTTACCAAGTAAGGTTTTATGCTAATAACTATTTTGAGTAATTACCAATAGTGTCCACAGCCTTTAAATACCGTGTCCAGTGTGGTCTGCGTTTCTTGGGCACAGTGAACTTTCACATGGTGCTTAAACATATTATTTGTGTGCAACAAACAGAGGGGAAATTCCTCCTTGACATTTCTCTCCGTCGGAAATAAATCTGCCATCCGGAAAAAGGGCAACTTAGAAAGGAAAGACAAGCAACAGATCTTCAATAATGTTATATTACCCTTTTATGCTCTGATGCTGATCGTCTGTAACTAGTTGGGCGTAAACTTTACTTGGGAATGTGAATGTCCATCGACATTTAGTCTTTTGTCACTTCAACAATAAACCTTTTCTTGGTTGTTAAGAAGACAGACCTTTGTTGATATGTTTGTGTATAGCCATTTGGACGAATTAAATTCACCTTTAGAATCATATCAATACTCATTCCTTTGTTCAGATGGTTTTTGTTTGGAAACAACCCAACAACAGGTGGGGTGGGTCGGAAATCCAATAAAGCGATATGAGATACAAATGGTTTGTATTTTTTAAGTTCTTCATTTGCGGTTTTACATTGTATTATACAGAAAAGTTGATGATGATGCTGATTCACCTCATTTGTATGATGCAATATATGTGTTTCTATTCAAAAGCATTCAAAGGCGCGAGCTCCAGTTATGGGTGCGTTCGTTCGACCCCGGTGTGTGGCGTTTTTTTTCCCCAGGACGAACATGGGTAATTATCTGCACACGTTCGTCCTGATAAAAAAAAAAAACGCCACACGACGGGGTCGACCCAGGGAAGCTAAACGAACGCACCCAAAGTTAGCATTTCAATATCAGAAATGAAGATCAGAGTCATGCGCGAAGCTTTGAAGTGTTCCGGGTTGTCAATTTCGCGACGAAATGATGGGAGGGAGTTCCACAGGCGAGGAGTAATAGAGGAAAATGTTGGAGAAACACCTTGTGTAACTGTAATATCTTTACTTTTTTTTTTTTTTGATTGCCGATGACAATTATAGATACAACTTTAGCCGGTGGTTTATATTTAAGAGGACCATGGCCATTCTGGCATGCCCATTTTCTAATTGCCAATTATATATAATAAGGGTGCATCCCCACCAAAGGAGAAAACAGAGCGTCGTGCTCATTAATATTTTGTAGGCCCTGAAAATATTCTATATTAGACAGATTTGAGAGCCCCCAGAAAGTGTTTCAGTGTAAAAAATATTGCCCAATTGTGACCTGGGGGGTTGTTGACTTCCAGCTTGAGGTCTTTGGATGACATAGGCCCTGAAATAAATGGTTCTATTTGCTGAGAGGTGAAGGGACATTTTTCAAGATTGATGCATGCTCGGACGTTTTGAAAATTAGACCTGTGAAGGGGTGTTTTTACTTGGAGGGAGAATAACTCGACGGGCCCAGGGACTCCCTATATAAAATTGAGCAGATAATGAAAGTTCAAAAGTCAATCAATAACTTTCCCTTTTAAGTTAAAAGCTGTGAGACTTTTAAGTATTTTTCGTGTATTTTTGAATATTTAGCATTTTGCACTGTGTGCTATGGGAAATTATTTGGTGGGGTGCACCGTTTCTTTGGAATAGTCTTCCTGTGCATATTCACCAAGCTAATACTTTACAATGTTTTAAGTCCTTGTTGAAAACTCATTTGTTTAAAGCTTCTTTTTGTAATTTGCCTATTTGTATCTTGTATCTTTCTCTAATTGTTTATTTTATTGTTTCTTTAATGCGCTTAGAGGCTTTTGCATTAGGCGCTTCACAAATGTCTTATTATATAAGGGGTTTGTATTTCAGGACTGTAGGCCTATACTTTGTTTTTGGAACGGCAAGGGCGCATAGGCATTTTCGCATTGATAGGGCACCCTATGAGGAAATTGTCTGGAGCATTTGAAGGGCACGAAGGCATTGGTTGCTATGGGTGGGGCATGAATGTACTTCTAAGGACACGAAGGCATTGGTTGCTATGAGTGGGGCATGAATGTACTTCTAATGGCACGAAGGCATTGGTTGCTATGGGTGGGGCATGAATGTACCCTCTCCATGTTGTTGTGCACTCTAAATAATAATAATTATCTTAATTAAGACTGCCCTCTAGGGTCTGGTAACAGAAACAACCCACTTGCCTCATGGCCCAAAATCACGAACACGAAACCCATCGCACCCCTCTTGTATATATACCCGAACCCCAAATCACAAAGTACCACAAACAAAACAAAAAAACCTTTATCCATCGTTACAACAACGCAGCAACCACTTGCCAAATGTTTATTGACAAGTCAAAAGTCTCAGCTCGCATGTTGAGTCCGTGCGCAAATACTCGTGTGGGGGATTTAAACTGTTTGTAAATTTACTCTTTGTATTTAATTTGCCTTTCTTGTTTAACACTCGAGAAGGATGGATGAGTCTGGTCCCCTTTTTAGCGTGATGAGAATAGTATTACTTTATATATCTAGCATACAGTGGAACACGACCAACCTGTGATACGGGTTTGTTAGCCATCATCATTATTATTTAATCAACACATTAACGGCTGAGATAGCGACGCTCTGATGTTTTATTAAAAACTGAAACCGTCGATTCCAGTCCGCGGTTTGTGTTGTTACGTAAACGATGTGAATTAATTATCCGTGACGCAATGTCACTGTGTCTACGTGTCAACGGGACAATAGCTAGACTGGTGAATTGAATTAGGCCTAAAGCACAACCTTCAAAAAACCAAGTAGGCAGTATTGTTGCTTTTGTTATTATAAATAATGAAACTGATGAGAGCAAAAAAATGTGGCCTGACATTTCGACCCCCCTGGCAGAGTCTTTCTTGAAAGCTGTCCCTTTTAGCCTTCGAGAAAGACCCTGCAAAGGTGCAACACGTCACAGGCCCCTAACTATTTTTTTTTTAAATAGACACTTTTGGTTTATAAGCAGTCTGCAACAAATTATGCCCTAACTATTATGCCGAGTAACATGCCTGTGATTTTTTTCACATGACCATGGAAAGTACAGAGTATACAGTGCTAACACACATCGGTGTATGGGTAAAAAACAAAATTAATACTCTTTATCCCCGATGCAAATTTAACATCTCTTAAATTATGCCCTGTTTCGATTTTCTCGAAACTGACAAGGTAATTTGTGGTTTTCATTTGAAGACAATCATTTAATACTTTGCTAATTTCGATGTTTGGGCTCAAGGACAATCAAATTATGCTAACAGTTGCCACAAAATATTAAATACCATGCCTCAAATGTGTAATTTTGTGGCTAATATCCCGTTGGTTGTTTTTCTGAGCAGAACATTTCTCAGCATTTCAGTGGCCTTTTTAATGGAAAGTAACTACAACTGTGAACTGAATAAGAGATAATAAATTAGCACCATTGACGCAAACCGCTGTGGATTGGAATCGACGTCTTTCAACTCAATGAAGTAACTTTCAAGTACCAGTAATTTTGCGGGGTACAGCCATGTTGTTTTAATCTTATCGGCTCTTTTCGGCAGACATACATCTCAAGCAAAAGTTTACCTGTGCGCAGGTTTACTTGGTAGATCATGCAAGCTCAAAACAACACATTTGACTTGCCAAGTGAGTTTACTGGCCAAAATATATTATGTGCCTAGACAAGTTTAATTGTAAATGGTCTTTGAAGCTTTGCATGGTGTGAAGAATAAGAAGTATACTTGCGGGTACAACCAAAGTTACTTTGAGGGAGTGTTGGCTCTGAAAAGAACTGGTGTGGAGATTCTCCTGAAGACGAGCAGAGTATACTGTTCGAAACGTCCATACCACACCAGATCTTTTTTAGAGCCAACGCTCCCTCAAAGAGATACTATACCCGCAAGTTTACTATTTAGCACTTCTTAAAGGCAGTGGACACTATTGGTAATTACTCAAAATAGTTATAAAACCTTACTTGGTAACGAGAAATTGGGAGAGGTTGATAGTATTAAACATTGTGAGAAACGGCTCCCTCCCTCTGGAGTGAATTAGTTTTCGAGAAAGAAGTTATTTTTATGAATTTGATTTCGAGACCTCAGATTTATAGTGTTAGGTCTCGAAATCAAATATCTGAAAGCACACAACTTCGTGTGACAAGGGTGTTTTTTCTTTCATCATAATCTCGCAACTTCGATGACCGATTGAGCTCAAATTTTCACAGGTTTGTTATATGTACATGTTGAGATACACCAAGTGGGAAGACTGGTCTTTGACAGTTACACCAACAGTGTCCAGTGTCTTTAAGTTTAATTGTGTTCAAAGGCGATGTATTAAATGCGATTTGTTGGATTCGGATTCAGTTATAACGTTCTAACAACATCCCATAGGCTTGGATGAAAGTTATCTAATAAAACTATTATTTATTAATTAGGCAAATAATCCTTCCTTGAAAGGTTGTGTGTACTAAATAAGCATCAGAAAGCCCACAACTTGTGTGACAAGTGTGTTTTTTCTTCCGTTATTATCTCGCAACTTCGACGACCAATTGAGTTCAATTTTCACATGTTTGTTATTTTATATATATGTTGAGATACACCAAGTGAAAAGACTGGTCTTTGACAGTAACCAAAGGTGTTCGGTGTCTTTAAAAAGACGAGCTCTCAAATATTCCTTGACTGAGTCTAGATCTTTGTTATACAAGATATTTAAAATAAAACGGTTATTTTTTGATAATTTACTAATTAATTTTAATTTAATCTGTTTCTATCCAATTACACGGAAAATTCAAACAAATTGCACAGTGTTTGTTTTTGTTGTTTGACAAATTCATGTTTATTTTTTAGAAAAGCTTTCATATTTTCTTTTTTAATTCTTGTCCAGTCCATTCGTACGAGAAGTTTACTGGCACCTATAGTTACTGACAGTTTTTTATGTTTTTAAAAACAAAATTGAAGCATGAATGTGAACTCATAAATAAAGGAACTGCACTGCAAATAAAAATACACTTATTTGTTCGTTGGCGTTTAGACCAGACTTCGGAAATTTTGATGTCGAATTTTAAAATAAAATCAAACAAAAAGTGCTGGTCAAATTGTGTCACTCTTCAAAACGGAAACATTTTCGTATCTAACAACAACTTTCTAACTCGTTATGAAATAAATAAGTATTAAATTTACTCAAATGAGATATTCCTTGTGGTAAAAATGAGTGCAAAAGTGGTTGCAGGATGAGGACATCTTTCTTTGAAAAATGCCGAAATTTGACAATTTTAAAACGGCAAGTGTTCAAAAGACACTCAAAGCATGCGTGTATAACTAGACTTTCTCGTCTAATTAAAGAAGGGTTGCCATATTTCTTTTGCCTCTCATTTTTCCAGTGTTTTATGATTCAAAATTTTAGTTTCACTTAAAAATCAATCAGTCAGAGTCTATGTTAAATTGATTTGATTTCCTTAATCGTTTCTCTGACACAAGTTTCTTAGCAGCAATCACGCCACCAGCTATACTCGCTATATCTCTAGACTCCTGCCAAGCAAGATGAGGTGCGAGGGTATGTTGCAACCTCAAGAACCTATCGTCTTCAAGAGGGTCATTGTCACAACCTCTGGTGGCCGAACTCCTCTTTCGCCTCCGATGGTGCCCTCGCATCTTCCTGCCGTGCTGTGTGGGGAGTCTCGGGCACTCTTTGATTTGAATTCTTGGCAGAGCCTCCGAGATAAACGTCGGCGACGGTCCGGTGAGGTGTACCTCTCTAAACGGAACGGTCTCTGCTCGGTGATGGGGTTTCCTTCTAGCAGAGGTCACTCCCTCATCAGTTGTGAGGGCCTCATGGTTAGCCAAGTCCGCTTCAGCTTCAGATGTTATGAGTACCGAGGGAAGTCGAATACCCTCGGCAGAGGTTGTGGGTTTGTCTAAGGTTTTTGTTTTCTGCAGAGAGGGCAGTGAAATATTTCCCTGTCTGCCCTCTCCGACCCTCGAACCAGAAGCAACTCCATTGTTGCTTTTCACGGCCCGCACTCCCCTAGTGATGTCAGGGAGAGAATCCGCTCCGTCTGAATGTTTCTCCTTAATTTCCGGTAAACCCACATTCTTGTTCTCACCTTTCTCACCCTCAAGGTTCGTTTCTTCACCTTCTTCCTCGATGTCCCGCGACTCCTCATGGTCACCCTTCTTTCTCGCCAAAGAATTGAGGCTGTTCGCCCTCCTTGAGTGTTCCCTAACCCACGTACTCTGCCTATGTTCCATTCTGTTTATAAACGTCTTCTTCTGGTGAGTGATAAAAGTAGCCGTTTTCTTCCTTGCATTGTGGATGTCTGAGAGCCTCATATCCAAGAGTCGCTCCTGGCTCGTGTTGTCGTTAAGGAGTATCCGCCCGACGTGGCTCTTGCCCGGTAGGTTCTGTCGAAGCGCCGTGCTCTCAGCCGTACGCTCGGCCCGTCCGGCGAAGATGGTCACAAGATTGCCGGCAAAACTTGGACGCTTGTCGACATGAACTGTCTTTGACATCGAGGCCTTCATCATGGTAAAATAATCTCTCAAAAGTTAGTTCCAAATTGTCAAACCAAACCTGGTTGTCGGGTAGCCGTTGTTGCACCCTCCCCTTGCTGCCAGACCATTGCCGCTAATGGGCCACTACCCGTTATGTTCGTTTTACGCACAATACTTGATTAACAAATCATGCTCACGATCGTGTTGAAGACTGAAATATAACCCACTATCACGGCGATAAACTATCACAATATTGTGTGAAAAGGGTCCTTGATGTCGTGACTCCACTACAAACTGTTTACTCGTTGTTCACGTTCACTCAAATATTACCGAGGTTGAAAACTATGATTCCTCGCTTGGAGACACTTCATGGCTCTACACAAAGAGCAAGGACCAGATAAGCAGCGAAAAGGAAGATGTTTAGGCCCCTATGCCCACCAGATACTTCCCCATCCGTGAAGCATGCGACCCACCTCCATGGTTAAAAATTCACTGGAAACCACTTGGCATGACAACGAAAGGAAAGTCACCTCCCGTAGTGAGGATCTTTGGAGTCAATCTGCTCGATTGTGTACACAGTCTATTGTTATGCTGTTTGCAAACACTGGGGAAAATCATCTGCCTTGCTGCGTGTGGTATGCAGCAACCCGTGTGGTTCACAATCGGGTTACATGTTCTCCATGTTCTAACGCAGGTGTGAAACACCAATGGCTACTCAATGACGAGAAGGACCATCCCCCCGGTCTTGAAAATCGGCTCTTTCTTCTCTAATGGGGGTAAAGAGTTTGAAGAGATAGTGGTCTTGTGCCCCTTCACTTATCCTTTCTTTCCACCACGGCCAAATGAATGAGCAATCTGTGAAGCCTGCTGGTAGCCCACTCTTGCCTGGGTGTCAGTGCGTGCTTGCACCCTGGGGGTAGGCCTACTCTCGCATACCTTTCATAGTGTTGATGGAACTTTTGACGCGTGACGAGGAAAAATTGATTTGTGTCTGTCGGCAGTGACACCAAATCGATGAAAATCAACAATGTCCCGAGTTGCGACCGTCGTTTTTTTTTTAAGTGAAAAAAAAAAATTGCTGACAGAAAACTTTAGCATTGCAGTGCCGTGACGGTTAGCAACGAGGAAATAAAACAATAATTACTCACTTTTGTAACTTGCACTGATGCCTCAAACAATGACAGACACTAATTTAATTTGCCGTTAATATTGTTTTCTTCTCTCTAAATGTTATAGAGTAAAAAACACCACTCTTTACATTTCGAGCTGTCCTCCATACGGCTCTTCAAAAAGAGTGGTTATTATATCACTCTTTTAGAGGGTTTCACTCCAGGACAGAGTGAAAAATCACCCAAAAAGATGCAAAATTCAATCTAAAAGAGTGGAAGACCACTCGAAAAAGAAATGTCCTTCATATGGCTCTTCAAAGAGTGCTTTTTCACTCTTTTACATTAAGAGAGTTTGAGAAATTGTTTTTTTGGTATGCTACACAATATGTTGTTACTGCAAACTGAATATACATTGATACCTCACCATACCATGCCTCAAAACCCATAAACAATAACTTCAGGTGATTACAGTTCTGTAAATGAGTTGCATATTTCAAACTCACAAAGTTGTGAGTTTTTTTTTCAAACAAAAAGAATAGACCTCTTTCAATAAATTACGAAGGACAGACGGGTGAAACGAATCGCAACAAATTTCACTTGTCAATATTTTGACTACGATCATGTTTTGGAAATGAAAAGGATGTTCTTGTCAAACCATGGAAGTAAAACCTTTGAGCCCGGAGCGTTTTCACTTGGTTCTTTCCAAGGGAACCCCGCTATCTTATACAGGTTTTGATATTGTATGCCTTCAAATGGCCGTCTTCAACCGGGTTTGTTGTTAAAGATTTAGCGAGAATCAATTCTTGCCAAGAAGGAATGCTCAAGGTCATAGGGCCGAGTCGGGTGAAGACCTTAGCAACAACGCCAGCAATGGTTACGCCTGGCCTTTAATGGCCAGATGGGGGCGCTATAGGGGTACTAGATTTACGTGGGATCCTAATGCGAAATACAAAAAAATGCTTAACAAATGAACAAGTCTTTCAGCCTTCTCCATGTTTAAACCAATCAAATATATTTTATAGACAACTAAACTTTAGATTTCTTTTCAATTTGTGGCATGTTAGCCGGTTGGAGGTTTAACTAATCCAGAAGAACACTGTTGTGCTTAAACTCATAAACTCGCTGTCAGCTTTTCACGAGGCACCGCTCCTCAATTCCCAAAGCCAAGGATCAACTTGAACGCCTAAATTGACTAACTGGGTTCGGATAGGTTGTTGTATTTTATACTATCCATTGACCTAAAAAACGTCACTACTCAAAAGTACCTGTGGGTTTACATTAACATGATAGCAGGAAAGAGAGAGAGAGAAAGGGGGGGGGGGCACTGTCAGTTAAATGCTTCTAATAGTGAACTCATACCACTCATGTGTGTGCTCAGAAATATTATCGAATGTCAAGTGTACTTCGAACCAACCAATACCACGCAACATTGCATATCATCTGCATCAGCATCGGCAGCAGTTGTCAGCAGCGTGGGGTTCGAATCTCGGTCATGACACCATGTTCCCATGAGCAAAGCTGCGCATTAATTTGAAGTTGAGATGACATATCCATTCTCTCTCTACCGAAGTTCCTATAGTGAAGGACACCTACATTATAGTAGCGTGAAAGGGAAGGGGGGGGGTAAACCTTGACTCAGCCCAGGAATAAGTTGTAAACGTGCCAGGGGTGACAGTTGATTTGGGTCAATAGCTCTGGCCTAAGGATTACTGAGTATAGCCCTAACCTGTGCGGCCCGGAGCTGCGATGCATGTTAGGCATTAATTGCTCATCCAATGTAGGCATACTATAATATTCTTAACCCCGTGTACAAATCGCGGGTAGGCCCTGCCCGTTGTTAAAAATATAGGATTGGAGCTGCCTCTAGCTATCGACCATCGGTGATGAAGACATCTTTGAAATGGCAATAAAGGTCGTGGGTTCGAATTTGTCATGGATATATTGAGTCGCTTGAATATCATTAAATCTAAATTTGTGGATCAATTCTGCTAAAAAATACTTTCAAATGAAGATGGTTAGGTCTATAAATAAACAATATTTAATATTTAGTTAAGAAAACCCCTCCCCGCCCATCCCAACGTCTCATTTTGACCTTGACCCTCTGACTCACTGAACTTTGGCCAAAAAGTTCGACAACTTCTTCTATTTTTTTTTTAATTCATAGAAACATTACTTTATTTATATTTAAACCTCAAATCAACCAAAAAACGTAACCCGTAAACCCCAAAACAGGCATGGATTAGAAGAGGTTTTCATAAGCAATTAGAGTTCATTTTTGCATGGAGGAAGAAATAAATGATTCCTGTAAGTAGAGAAATAGAATTTGCCACCCCATGAGGGATGAGCCACTGAACTGAGGTAGACCTTTAACATGTTACAATAAAAACCCCGGTTCATCCGTGGTCTGTAGTCTGTACTGTACGCATGATTCACGTTGACCGGATGGCGACCCAACGCATCAAATAATATTAGGATTACGTGTGTGAGTCTGGTAAGTGCATAGAGGCGGGTGCTAGACGTGGTAGTGTGCGGCGCCGATCTCGACAGGAAAATAGCGATCTATTTTGCAGGTTCGTGGTATAAAAATGAATTAATAACTGAGTGCTATTTGTAACAATAAATTAGAACAATGTGTATATTTTGCGAAAGTCATTGATTTAGAATTGAAATACATTCAGCTTTGCACGACGTTGTTAAAAATGTAAAAAATAGATTAGACCGGTAGAGGGCTGTCTTGGTTATTCAACTTCTCAATGGTGTTTTGAGTTTAACTAGTTTCGTGAGGAATTTAAAAATTTTGAAGAAAATGAAATCGAAAAGCACAGTTTTGTTGTTTGTATGTTTGTACGATTATCAGAGCTGTGTTGGGAAAAGTTTCCGTATGGCGCCACCACTTTTTCATTCGATAGAAAATAATATAGGAACTTATTTACCTGATTGATATATCCCTTTTTGTAAAAATGAGTGAAAAAGTGGTGGCGCCATACGGAAAGTTATCCCTGTGTTGTGTTGATAGAATTCCCCTCTGAATGTGCTATAGACATCCAAAACCTGTTCTCTTTTCTATTTTGCAGGTTCGTGGTATAAAAATGAATTAATAATTGAGTGCTATTTGTAACAATAAATTAGAACAATGTGTATATTTTGCGAAAGTCATTGATTTAGAATTGAAATACATTCAGCTTTGCACGACGTTGTTAAAAATGTAAAAAATAGATTAGACCGGTAGAGGGCTGTCTTGGTTATTCAACTTCTCAATGGTGTTTTGAGTTTAACTAGTTTCGTGAGGAATTTCAAAATTTTGAAGAAAATGAAAAGCATAGTTTTGTTGTTTGTACGATTATCAGAGCTGTGTATGCTGCAAGACATCCTCTCGGAATGTACTATAGACATCCAAAGCCCCCTTCTTCTTTTTCATTTAGGCCGAAATTTAATTATGATTAGATTTGTCTGTTTTTATTTGAAAACAAATTTTAATATTTATAATAGTTATTAAAGTTAAACTTATAATATATTTTAGGCCTACAATACAATTAGCCTAGCCTATTTTGAACTTTTTAATAAAAAAGAGATATTAAAATTGTTAATATTTTTAAATGTTTTAAATGTTAACAAGTTTATCGAAAATGTTCAAGTTTTATGTGTATTTTGTTCCCGGTTTTTGTATTAAAATTGTCTTTCTTGGAAAAATCTGACTGCATAATAAAGGGGGTAAAGAATTGAAAAAAAAATGTTTACATTTTTCAAGTTTATTTTTAATTAATTTAAGCCATTTCAGGCAGTGTATATTTTGGAAGCAACAAAGGAAAATATCAAAGGTGGAAAGAGGGATTTTCTCCCTCTTCTTACTTGTAAACTTTTAAATGTTCTTGCATTCCGGAATTTCAAATCTCGAAACTTCAACGAATTCAGAACTCTGCCGCCAGACTTGTTACGCGTTCATCTACACGGCAACACATAACCCCCATACTCCGCAATCTCCACTGGTTACCTGTCAATAAGCGCATCATTTTCAAAATTCTACTTGTCACGTACAAATGCATCCACGGCTCGTCACCGTCATACCTTCGCGAAATCACAGAACCATTACGCACCCTTCGCTCCAGCTCGGCACTGCTACTCAAGGTTCCTGCCATTCGAACCAAGACGTATGGACATCGGTCCTTCACACACTCATCACCTGCTCTATGGAACTCTCTCCCACAACACATCAAGACTGCTAGAACTGAACTTGAATTCAAAACTGTACTGAAGACCTACCTGTTTAACATTTAACTCTTTGTTATTGTATGTAAAGCGCATCGAGACACTGTGTGATGCGCTATATAAGAACTGTTATATTATTATTATTATTATTAATGTGAGTCGGAAGCGAAGGTAAAGGTTATAATTTGTTTCCCTTCATTTTGATTTTCCTCCAGTGCAGCCTGTACACATCAGCAATAAGTTTTAAAGCAGACTGTCAAGAGATTGTTGAATGCTTGATTGGGGGCAATCATGTATGGACATAGGGATGTACGCATCCTACTTATAGGAGATTGTAAGTATTAAGAAATAGGCCTACATTGACATTGACATAACCACTGTGTTCATTTATTTGCCAATTAGTTGAAGGGTGTCATGGCCGAGCGGTTTAGAGCATCGAATTTAAGTCCTGGTGGTTAAGTTGTCGGAGTTTGAATCCCAGTCGTGACACTTGTGTCATTGAGCAAAATGCTTTGTTATAATTGTTTATCTTCACACAGGGGTATAAATGGTTAACGTCAATGGTAGATGTTGATAGTGTATTTGAAAAAGCCTTTGGAGCACCAAACATGACTCCCAGGGAGCTGAGAAAGATTAATAAAGGAATGCTGTTTGCCGAATGGCCAGGGCACTAATGTAAAGCGAGCCAAGCCCTTTATTACAGTTAACAATCTATCCCCCTACAAATCCAGTTATTTTGTTTGAGAAAGAGAACTTTACAATAAAAAGGTTTCAAGTGAAAATCGTTTGGAAGTTAACTGTTTTGTGCAAAACAAAGCTGTATGTCTGAATTTAGATAATCACAATTTAAATAATTTTGTTTTGTCTAGCTGGAGTAGGGAAAACTTCACTGATCCTGACGCTAGTGAGCGATGAATTCCCAGAGGATGAGGTGAGTTGATTGCCAGCCAGAGCGGTGGTTTTGAAATTTGTCACCCCACTTTTGTATTTCATTCGCTTTTTTTTCTTACAAGCGAGCCATTTGGACACCCCTGTTTAGAATGGTGACAACCTTCTTTATTGAAAGAGTTGAAACCAACGAAGAATGTTCAGCTTTGCACAACCTACTAGTGTTAAAGAACTACCCCAACTCATTTAGAGATAGTCATTACATGGTGTTACCACAAACCTTTCATAGCCTACTTTATGTTTTACAAATGTATGGACATGTCTAGTATAGGTGAGCAATTTAGCATCCTGTCTTTTTAATAAGGCATTTGTGAGTTAGATTTGAATTAGGCTTGGTGCAATGCGTTGTTCACTAACATGTGAATGTTGGAATTACTCAGACTGCTACCAGTGTTGGTATGCCCCATGGTTCAGGGCAAGCTTTTTTATTGCAACCTCCAGATCAGCAAAGACATGTATCCTTGTGCCATACATTTCTTTGGAAATTTGGTACAAGGAGGTGAATAAGAAATATTGCACAAGGGAAAAATCTTGTATTAAGCATAAACCAAATGCATTTAAAAAGCATACTAAAATGTTTTTCATTCTTTTAAGAGTTTTACAATTAAACTCAGGGGTTTTGATTTTTTGTACCTAAGAGTTCATGAGTTTTGGGGTGGTGGTAAACTGAATCCCAAGGGTTGGTGACCCTTTGGCTGAAAATGTTCACTTCAAGTTTTCTTTTTCTTTGATCAGATTCCTGCCAGGGCGGAGGAGATCACAATTCCTCCAGATGTCACACCAGAGAAAGTCCCGACACACATTGTGGACTACTCATGTGAGTACAATCAAACACAGTTTCAAGCCTTGCACCTCGCTCTTGAAGGTCAATTGGAATGAATTTATAAACAATTTAAACCCTTTTTTCTTTGCAGCGAGAGAGCAGAGCGATGAAATCCTAATGGAGGAAATTGCCAGAGTAAGTGGTTTTTCCTTTTTCAAGATTCTAACAACCTTTGCCCACCCCACACCCTGATCATTGTAAAAAACACTACTTAGGTTGGGGGGGGGGGGAAGGAAAGTACTAGATCTTGTGTGTTGTTTTAATACACATACAAAAAACAGTCACTTATTGTAAAAAGTTCACCCCTTTGCTCCTGGTTTGATTTGCAGCATATTTTTCAACAGCACCTTGTAAAACACTTCATGGTGCTATGTAAAGGAATTGGTCTTATACTTCAAAAGGCAGCTCCACATACCTTGTAAGAAAAATCATAAGCGCTTTGAGAAGTCCATTGGGAATGATGAACTCCTTATATAAAAATCATTACTATTGTTATTTAATCAGGTGATCCCCTGGCTGCCGCTTCCCAGATTGTATCATAATTTGGGTGTGATCCCTGGCTACACAGTGGTTAACGGTTGTATCGCATCTGACTGGCACCCCTGATCGAAGATATTGACAAAAATAGGGAGACCGCCAATATAGGGTTAGATAGCTCAGTTGGTAGAGCGCCGGAACAATAATCCGGAGGTCGTTGGTTCGAGTCCCTCTCTAGTCAATTCTATGTTCAACCCCCAAAATCAATTAAATCAAAGAGCATTCAAGTAGCAAAATTGCTTCTTCTCCCAAACAGGCCGATGTGATATGCATCGTCTACGCCGTCAACCATCGTGAGAGCATTGATAGCATCACAGACTACTGGTTACCACTGGCAAGGAATACCCTAGGTGCTGACCATAGCACCCCTATCATCCTGGTGGGTAACAAGTCAGACCAGGCGGATGCCAACAGTCTGGAAGGGGTGGTCCCGATTATGAACGACTACTCGGAGATTGAGACTTGTGTTGAGGTAAGAGTTGTCCTGTCGTCGGAGAATTGTTTTGTTTGTTCTTCTTTGTAGGGTTTGCAATTACTGAAATTGCAGCATGATATGTTTCAGCCAGTTTGATTTGAAATGATCTTGGTTAAGCTTGGGCGATATCGATGTATTTTATTCACGATATATCGCCGACAATATGTCGCGATATTCGATATTATCGCGATATTCGATATAATCGCAATTAATTAAATTTGACATCATCAGTCTTCAAACTCCCAGTGAAAGTTGTAGAAGAGACAGTCATAGCATAAGAGGGGTGTTCTAATGACCTATTATTTTACTCCAAACCTATGGGGTGCAAGATGTCTCAGCTAGGAAATACATCGAGATATTGCGATATTTAATCGATATCGCGATATAGATCGCGATATATCGATATTTCGATTAAAACCAAATCGATCCGATATCGAAATCGTTTCCAAATTAATATCGCGATATTCGATAATATCGTGATATTGCCCAAGCTTAATCTTGGTTATTGATAAATCATGTAGGTCCTGGGGTGGCAGAGCTTTCTTTGTCGCAGCCGCAGCCCTCCGGTTATGGAACTCACTTCCAAATCATGTTCAGACTTCCCCATCGCTTGAGACTTTCAAAAACAGGTTGAAAATGCATCTAATGCAACTCGCTTATGGTCAGAGTCATGTGTAAATGCTTGTTCTGTTGGTTCATTGCTAAATCTTATGATTGTGGACATGATGTATGTTGATTTTGTTTTTATGATCTATTTGGCTCTGTATATGCGGATTGTGTGCATTATAAATGTTCTGTATCCTATTTTTATAATAATAAATGGTGCAGTTATGGCCAAGTTTGCACGAGGACCATTGATCGACTAGAGGTTGATTTTGCCCAGTACCAGCACTTGTTTTTGAGCATGAGTAACCAGTTAATATCAGCTACTAGCGGACAAATGGTCTCACATGACCATGTCCCCAGACAACAGCTTTGTCAAAAACAGTGACTCTGACTGCAGCTATGGCTAGATCATTGTACCCAGTATCCACAGCCGAAGATGCTCAAGCCGGATCTATTGTGACTTGTATTATGATTCAAATTTAGCCAAAGTAAAAACAAAAATATCCCACTGTTATCACAGATTTAGTTGCGCTATTCCTCTTACATGCCCCTTTTTGATCGTTCATCTATTTTTTTTGCAGTGTTCTTCGAAGAACCTAAAAAACATCTCAGAGGTGTTCTTCTACGCTCAGAAGGCCGTGCTGCACCCAACTGGTCCCCTGTACTCAGCAGAGGACAAAGAGCTCAAACCTGAATGCAAGAGGGCGCTGTGTAGGATATTTACGATATGCGATCTGGACAACGATGGCGTATTGAACGATTATGAGCTTAACCTATTTCAGGTGGGTACTAAGACATGTTTTTAAAAAACAGTCATGTGTTAGCATTTAACCCCCAAAAATTAGCCTGTTCCTTTTTACCGGTCTTTTCTAACATCTTTTGTTCCTGTTTTCTTGTTTTTTATGTGTGTGTTTTTGTACACAGAGGCGATGTTTCAATGCACCGTTGCAGCCCCAGGCTCTGGATGATGTCAAAGCAGTGGTTAGGAAAAACATCCCAGAAGGAGTCGTCAATAACGGACTCTCACAAATAGGTAAGGCCAACAGGCTGCCATCTTGTTGGTCTCTCATTCAAAGCAATTTTTAAACTCTTTTTATTGATATATGTGTATTTTTTATGAGAGATCGCTTAACATCACAAGGCCTTGGATGGTCGCTTTAGGGAGAGGGCTACACTTTACTGATTTGGTCTGTCGACCCAAACCAACTGTCACTGTATACTCTACTATATGGGGCCAGGTATGAGATTGTTCAGACCTTTGGCTGAATTCAGACTTTTTATGTGGGCCTGGTGAAGAAAATCAGGCAATATTTGTTTCCACAAATAAAGAAATTCTGCTCATTATTTTGTCTACTTCTCTAGTGCTTTGGACTCTGTTTCCAAAAGCTCCTTGGAATCTATAACCCCAGGGAATACCAAACAGTAGAAATGCCATCATTTCAACATACCTTCGAATGTGTATCCAAGTTTCAGACTTTTTCATTAGTAATGACTCTCACCCCTGAGGGGCTGACACAGGGTTACCTCCTTCACAGTTCATAAGGATGTAGGCTTGTTTGCTTGATTAGTGTTTGTCAACGTTCAATTATCAACATCTTGATTGATTTTTCCCTGCTTTTTTTGTTTGTGACCGGCAGGTTTTTTATTCCTTCACACATTATTCATTCAACGAGGTAGACACGAGACCACATGGACTGTGCTTAGGAAGTTTGGTTATACGGATCATCTCAAACTCACTGCAGATTATCTACGACCAAGGTACGTATGCAGAGCTGTAAATATACCCTCGACAAGTTGACTATCAAAGCTTTATTTTTTTAATTATTATTATTATTATTTTTTTTTTTTTGGGGGGGGGGGGAGTGGGGCATGGGGGACAGAGACAACCATGTTTGATTTTTTTTAATTGACTTTAGGGGAAGGGGTGTGGAGGGTAGGGAATATAAGAATAGATGGGATTATCTCAGAGGATATTGGTTATATTTACAAAAATAAAAATAAAACAATAATAATAAAAAACCTAAAATTCTGGAAAAACCCATCATGATTAAATAGCCTGAAAAGTCTATTAGAGTCTATACACTATTTTGTACATGTTGATAAGCACTTGCAATTAATCAAATAGTCTTACTCTTTTCCAAGGACCAAATATCATGCCTGTGTTATTTGTTTAACCCCATCAAAACTATTAGAAGACTTCATGGTTCTGTGACGACGATTCTTTCGTCCCAAAGTTGACAATTGCAAATTCTATATTTGTAATTCCAGTTCAACCTTTTCTCTTTTGTGTGTTTCAGGTTACGAGTTGGTCGAGGCAGCTCAACGGAGCTGAGTCATCTAGGCTACCAGTTTCTAACCTCACTTTTCGAAAAATATGATCAGGTAAAAAATCTTGTGTAACGGACAATAGTAATAATAATAAAGGATCAAAGGCGCTTTCAATGTGCATAAGGAGCTCTCAATGCGCTTAACAAACCACATACTCTAACATGTATGTGTCCCGTGCTCCAACCACCAGGACTTCTTTCACTTTCACCTGCCAAATATTAGCCAGGTCTTGGTACTTCAGGATCTTTACACTTATCACATGAATTCACAATGCTTAGATCTTGAATCACTGGCTTGATATGTTGAAAGTTTTTATCACAGCTTTTCACAATTTTGACTGTTATAAAACTTTGAGGTAAATTCTTTGGGATTAACTTTTGTTGCCTCTCAGGACAAGGATGGTGCCTTATCCCCATCAGAGCTGCAGAATTTCTTCCAGACGTGTCCAGTCATGCCGTGGGGTCCTGACGTCAACATGACGGTGTGCACCAACGAGAAAGGCTGGATTACACTGCAAGGATGCTTAGCTCAATGGACGTAAGTATCATGGTGTTAAGTCCTTGTCACAATTTCATAAAGCCTGTAAGCACAAAAAATGTGCTAAGCACAGAATAGTGTTGCTTAACAGAAATAATTTTTTGGGGCCTGATTTTCTGTGAATTTACGTTGATGTGTGTTTGGTTATTCTTGTATTCTCAAACAGACTCACAACTCTTCTGGACGTATCGAGGACCCTTGAATATCTAGCGTACTTTGGTTACCGTTACGTTATGGCGGAGCATGAGAACCAACTCTCTGCCATCATTGGTAAGTCTTCCAAATTTCTGGCTACGGCTACAGCTATGGGTAGGGGTGGATCCCTGCATCATCATGTGTTGAAGTATACCTCGTCCTTAACAACTTCCTTAGCAACAGTCATAGCTGTAGATGTAGGTTATGGCCTTATTTTCATTATATTCTTCTATTTTGGAAAAAAAAAAGGAAATTAAGAATACCCCATGGGGACAAACAACCCCCTGGAAAAGGGACATTACAAGGATTATTTTGAATACCTGATGGCCCTCTGTGTTAGGGTGAAACAAAGTGTAGCACGCTAGATGCATGCCTGTGCATGGTACACGATGGTATGTTCTGGGTGGATGTACACGTCAGCCGTCCAACTTACTGGACAAAATGCAGGGTGCTCCAGCCTTTGAAAAGTATCTGCCTTGGGCCATTCCAGTTACTTGTGTGTGTTAAAGGAACACGTTGCCTTGGATCGGTCGAGTTGGTCTTTGGAAAGCGTTTGTAACCGTTTGTTATAAAATGCATATGGTTAGAAAGATGTTGAAAAAGTAGAATACAATGATCCACACAAACATGCCTCGAAATAACACGGTTTTCCTTTTACCTCGTCGACTAACACTGTCAGCCATTTATGGGAGTCAAATTTTTGACTCCCATAAATGGCCAACCGTGTAAAAGGAAAACCGTGCAATTTCGAGACAAATTTGTGTGGATCATTGTATTCTACTTTTTAAACATCTTTCCAACCATATGCATTTCACTACAAACGGTTCCAAACGCTTTTTAAAGACCAACTCGTCCGATCCAAGGCAACGTGTTCCTTAAACATGTAATACTGGGCTTGCACCCTAAGGTTTGCTGAGCTTCTCACACACTGACAGATTTCAATCAAATCGTTCCCGAAATATTTTTAAAATTGGGTTGATGTTGGAGGAAAAATCTCCCCTTACCTTAACCAATATTTTCCCTCCATAGTATCAAGAGCCAAGAGGATCGATCTCGAGAAGCGGCAGACGTCTCGTAACGTCTTCCAGTGCAATGTGATCGGTCCAAGAGGGGCAGGAAAGACTGCGTTCTTGCAGGGAGTGAACAATCGGACCGTAGACTCCAGCAGTCACTCCATGAGGGAACATCTGTCTGCATACACCATCAATACTGTACAGGTGTATGGTCAAGAGAAACACTTATTGGTGAGATATTTTGCCTGTATTTATCCTCTTTTGCTTGCATTTTCCTGTACTCGTGTTAACCTGCCATAACATGTGTTCTGGATTGACCTAAACTACCTGTTTTTATCTAAATTTACCTACATTTATTTAAAGGCAGTTCACACTATTGGTAATTGTCAAAGACTAGCCTTCACAGTTGGTGTCTCTCAACATATGCATAAAGTAACAAACCTGTGAAAATTTGAGCTCAATCGGTCATCAAAGTTGCGAGATAATAATGAAAGAAGAAACGCCCTTGTCACACGAAGTTGTGTGTGTTTAGTTGGTTGATTTCGAGACCTCAAGTTCTAAACTTGAGGTCTCAAAATCAAATTCGTGGAAAATTACTTCTTTCTCCAAAACTACGGCACTTCAGAGGGAGCTGTTTCTCACAATGTTTTATACCACCAACCTCTCCCCATTACTTGTCACCAAGAAAGGTTTTATGCTAATAATTATTTTGAGTAATAACCAATAGTGTCCACAGCCTTTTAATATACCTACATTTACCTGTGTTTACCTGTATTTCTGCATTTACCCATATTTATCTGAATGCGCCTGTACATTACCTTCATCCACCTGTTTCCTGTGTTAACCTGTTTTACCTGTATATACATGTACCTGTAATTGCCTGTACTTACCCCTTTACCTGTGTTTACCTGTACTTGCCTTCAATTACCTGCATTTACCTGTATTTATCTGTTTTCGGTATTTACCTTCATATACCTGTATTTACCTAAATTTACCTGCATTTTACCTGCATTTTACCTGCATTTACATGTGTTTAACTGTAATTGCCTGTATTTACCTGTACATGTAGTTGCCTGTATTTACCTTGTTTTGTAGTTTTTGTGGTTTTCAATTTACATACATGTACTAGAACCCTTACTACTGGAGGGTGCAAAACACAGCTTTCAGTTTTGATGTTTTCATATCAGTTTACAATACGAGTGACAAAAAGTATAGTCTATTCAATGAGACTCGTAAATTTGGTTACTGTTTGCTTTTACAAAGATCAGAACAAGATTTGTGTTTGGCGTCACCATACTGTAGGTTAAAACTACTGATATTACTTTTTTTATTGTTTCTGTTTTTTTAGTTTGGGTTTGAACAAAGACAAATTTACTGAGCTATCCAGCCTTTTGGTAGCGTTCTCCCGATTAGTCAATATCTTTGTTCAGGGGTGCCAGTCAGTTTCCTTTGTGGATAAATAACTTGTTTTATGGTTGTTGTTCTGATAGCTTCACGAGATTGACGTTGGTCTCCAAGATGAACTGACATCAGAAGACTTGGAATGTGACGTAGTGTGTCTCATGTATGATATATCAGATCCAAGGACGTTTGAGTATTGTGCTAAGAGCTTCAAGGTAACTTCATTCGGTGTTTGGGCTTTTTTTTTTTCTCTCTTCTGCTTCCTCCCCTCGACTCTCCAAGATTACCTTTTACTTCTCTTTTGTTTTCATCTCAAATCGCATCTCTGTGATTGTGATGTGCGCTCTACAAAAATGGTTCGGTATTATTTCTCTATATCATAACCCTTCATGGATTAGCTCCATCCCACAAACAAGGACAAATGAATACATGTATCTTGTTATTGGTGTGACTATTATTATAACTCAAAATTTAAACTGAGCTAAGCCTTGAAACACATCAGACAATAGGCCATATGCCAAAGAGCCATCGTGAGAATATACTCGCTATGCATATTTGGAAACCGGTAACAGTTAAAAAAAGCTGTAAGTATGGACGCCCTACTGTAGTTGACATGAATCATTGCAAAGTTTTATAAATGGTTGCTACATTGCTAAAAAAAATTAAAATTCTTTTGCCCACTTATCATGCGCATTGGCTATTGAACATCAATATGAAGTGAGCATGAACTTGATGTCAGTAACGCTTCTTAGACTCAACATTTTGGGCCATGACAAAACTTATATCTTTTTCAATAACCACATTAATTCAAAGTAAGATAATTCACAAAATCTCAAAGTTTCCTTTACCAATAATATCTTTTTCATAACCCCATCACTTCAAAGTGAAATACTTCTCAAAATGCTTTATACTATCCAAAGCTACTGTACGTCTAAACAAAACTTTTGATCGCCATTAATTTTGTGAGTGATTACCAACTTTATACCTTCCCTTTTAATAGCAACATTTTGAGAACAGCAGCATCCCGTGCCTGTTTGTGGCCTCTAAGAGTGACATGCACCCAGTACGGCAGAACTACACTCTCCAGCCGGCCCAGTTCTGTGCAAGCCACAATCTACCCCCTCCCCAGACCTACTCCAGTAAAGGGAGACCCAATAAAGATATCTACATCAAGCTGGCTACACTAGCTGCATACCCGTGAGTACAGTGTTCTTTGGATTTTATCGATAGCTTAACTTTTGTTTGGGGGGGGGGGGGGGTTTGGCGGGCTGTACACAAAAAGTCCATTCTTCTGTAAGATTACTGTGGTCCAGAGGGTAGACTGCAGGACTTGCAATTACAAGGTTATGGGTTCGAATTTTCCAAAGGTAATTATGGTCCAGTGGTTAGACTGCAGTTATTGCTATCACAAGGTTTTGGGTTTAAATCCCACCAAGCTAACCATGGTCCAGTGGTTAGACTGCAGGACTTGCAATTTCAAGGTTGTTGGTTCGAATCCTACCGAACTATCATCTGATTTCACAACGACTTTTGATTTTAGTCTTGATTTGTAAATTTTTGCTTTGAATTATGGCTGCAGCTTTTGTGGACTTGAATACTATTCCTAGTTCTGTATTTGCATTGCATGGCGGTGTTTATACCATTTAGCAAATTGAATGAAAAATTGTAATCATTACTAGACAAGGCTATATTCCCAGAAAAATCTACCCCCCCCTTCCCAACCCTCTTCCTTTCAATCAAGTCTGTCTCAGTGCATTTTTAATATGATAATTGTGCTCATATATTTGACATTTGGAGACAAAGTTCAGTTCTTGCATTTATTTATGTTCTCTTAAACCCTTAACCCCGAGACTGATATTTTTTATCGGTGGAATTTTTGTCAGATTTGTCCCCTGAGAAAAGAATGCAGAACCTTAAACAGTTAATAACAATGACTTCTATTGTAATGCTCATAGAATTGTGAACTCTTACTCAGATACTACACACGCGCTCCCACGCTGTCCATCACATCATAAAGGGTGCTGTTTTTGTTACATTGATGTGACAGCCAGCGCAAACGCGCATAGAGTAACTGGGTTAAGAGTTCATAATCTATGTATAGCATGCCTGCTGTGTTTATGATAATAGTCCACTTCAAGTGTTTTGCTCAAGGACACAAGCATCATGACTGTGATTCGAACCCACACACTGATGACTCGGTCACCAGAACTTTAGTCCAACAACCTAGACCGATCAGCCATAACATGTCTTTTTTATTTTAAAACCACATTTTTGACTCTCATTATAAAAAAAAGAGGCTTTTCAGGTAAACAAATTCTCATTAAAACTAAATAGTTCATAAAAAAATATCATGCTAAAGACTTACTGGTAGTTTCAAAGTACATATGAAAAGGGGGGGGGGATGGTGTGAGGGGGACGGGCTTGGGGGAGGGGTTTCTTAAAGAACCATACATTTGTAAAGTCCTCTCTTGTTGATGTCTGCAATAGACTTTGTGCATTTTCATACAAAATCAGGTGATGTCCTTGTTGCTTTCATTGTACACTTTGTTGTCAATTTGTAAACGATGCTGATTTAACCACTCTGATGATTCAACCATCAGACCTCGAACCAAATGAGTAGACCATTACTCATTAGGTTTCTATACACAAAATAATGAATGGGTTTTGAAATATTTCTCATAAGACTCTTATTAAGAGTCCACCCGTTTCCCGTCACCAACCGAAATTAGATAAACACAGATCGTCATCTGACCCAGTTTCTCCCCCAGACTTCCTTTGATCACACTTGGTCCAGGTATTCACTGATCACCCCCTTTGATATGATTTTCTGTTAAGTTTTTTTTCTGACACTCTCTCCTTCCCTTCCCCTTGGTATATCTACATTTCCTCTCTTTGTCTACAGCCTCGTTAAGGGGGTACTGGTTGAGCACCCCGCTGCCTTGTGGATCAGGGACAAACTGATGCTAGCTTCGGGTCCTCTTGCTTCAAGGTTCTCATGTCGCTTCACTCTCTGTTACGCCTCCCCTCCCACTGCCCCTACACCTGCACTGTAACCCCCTTCCTTACTTCACAAAAAAACGTGATTATATCCAACTGCTTCTTCTATTGTTCGTGTGTTCCCCTAATCACTACCAAAAAAAAAAAAAAAAAAAAAAAAACAACAACAACTCTGAAAGATACAATATTCACGTTTACAAACATAGGAGTCAAAGTACATGAATAAGCTTTAAACTACCCATACTAGTGGTTTAAACACGCTCTATGATATATTTTCACTAAGACAAAGAGCACACATACATGTACCTCTACTTTCCATCACACAAGGGCCAATCCCAGGCTAAACAGTGAAAAACAAGTGTCTGTAAAACTCGCCTGCTGCTAGCTTGGCCCATTTTCAAAACCATGGCCTTTGGCTTTGGCTGCGAACTTGGCTGCGGCTGTGGCTGCGGCTGTGGCCATGGCTGTGTTTATGTGTGCCATCTCTTTGAATCCCCAAACTGAAAGTGTATGTTCTTAAACTTACTGATGGAGCCATAGCCTAAGCCTAAACTTTGGTTGTAAATAAAAAGTACATGGGCCTCATCTCTAGAACTTCTTCCCCCTCGACTCTCCCACACTGTTTTTCCCTTCTTCTTTTTTTTGCTGTTTGTTCCGTTGGAGAATGTGCAACCAGATTGTCCTGTGAATGACAGTGTTCGATTCTGTACTCTGTTTTGCATCCTGTACAGTAGTGTGACGGGTATTGTGATGAATATTGAGTTGGCATGACAACCCCTTCTCGTCAAATTGTGATTCTTATTTTTTTTTTTTTCCTAATAGTCAGCAGATGGAAGTCAGAGAGACATTCCCAATTAATGATAAAAAATAAATTTAAATTAATAAACAACAAGAGAAACTGACTAGGTAAATGTTTCAAAAAAGGTGGGGTTTGTTAAAGAGAAATTTAGCAGAGCAGGATTTGACCCAATGACCTCCGGATTAACGTGCCGGTGCTCTACCAACTGAGCTATCTAGCCCTGTGTTTGCGGTCTCCCTAATGTAAATATTTTGTAGGGGGGGTGCTAATCAGAAGCCATACATCCAGGTACTTTCTTTGTTCAATCACAAAACTAAATTGAAACAAATAAATAGCAAAACTCAGCAATTGTGATAGGGAAGAGTGTTTACCAAAATAGGAGAATTTTACACAATTTTAATGTGAGTTTAGAGACCTTCTCTCGGACTATTGGAAAAAATAATGATTGCATCACACAACTGAATTTGATTGTGGAGCTCCCTATTGATCAGGTTTTAAAAAAAATTAAATAAATTAATTTTGCATGCATTTTGTCGTTGAATTTTACCAAGCTTTTGATTTCAGA
The DNA here is from genome assembly GCF_902459465.1 of Asterias rubens. Taxonomy (NCBI): domain Eukaryota; kingdom Metazoa; phylum Echinodermata; class Asteroidea; order Forcipulatida; family Asteriidae; genus Asterias; species Asterias rubens. The sequence continues at coordinate 12,294,149 of NC_047068.1, read as the reverse complement.
ATTACTTTTGCATGTTGAAAAATTGTTGATATTATTTTCTCCTTGTTGTTGCACATAATGGAGCTCTCATTTGACTGTAAAGCTACTTAAGATTAAAAGGTTGAATCAAGCGAGATTAGACTGGTGCCAGTTGAAATATCTTTAATACGTTTAACTAGACTTGTTCCTAGACTGCATGATTGCTATGTGTCTCACTTTGCAGGCATGAAATTGTAACACAAAAACAAAAGATGAAATGAAAAAAAAATCAATGATTTTGTATAGTATTTTTCAATTTTGAATGGTTAAACTGAGAATAAAAAAAGAAGAAATCAGCTGATCGGGAGAAAAGTTGCATGCCTGACTTTGTATGAGATGTAAAGATTCAAACATGGTAGATGCACAAAAGTTTCATCAAATTTAACACCTCTCGTTGGTTAGAACTTTAATTTTTTGAACCTTTAAAATATTTTTGGTCCGAGTGGGTGGACCAAAACAAATGTAAATTTTTCTCAAAGAAGTGCCTCCTTACTAGAGGAAAGTTGCTGTGCCCCTTTAAGAACGAAATGATTTCAAGGCCAGCATTTCAACCATGCATAGCTTCAAAGCAATCTGTGCAAAATACTTGTAGCATAAATCTATGCCTTCTTCAGGAGGATAAATAAACAAATCCTAATCATTTCAAAAATATTTATAATGGTTTTGATTTCCAACCCGCTTTATTTTCTCCGCAGACATCTTAAAGGTGTGTCGCAAGAGAGTCACTCTATCTGGTTGAAGGTCGGCATCTGCGCTGCCGTCGCGGCCGTCGGAGGAATAGTCATCTACAGATACTACAAGAGTCATTGATTGGTAGCCACCATGCCTGGACACCAGGGAATAATAATAGTATGTACAGAAAAAAAAATGATGCAATTTATAAGAAACCAAAATGGTAGATGCATACCTGCCAACTGTACAGACTTAATTGGAATTGCAGTTTTTTGAGATTAAAGGCCGATGAGAGATAGCAATTAAGAAGATCAAGAAGCTCTGTCAATAGAGGGCGCCATTTGCCTGGGACAGTATATGGTTTTTTGGGGGGAGAAAAAGTGATTTTTGTACATTGTTTGAAGTACATCATTTGTATGTGTACTTGTTATAAGCATTACTCTCACCTGACTACTTGCGTCACTGTCTGTGGACTCTTAAAATTGGTGTTCCTATTTCTGAGGTTTTAATGTTGGCAGGTATGTAGATGGGGTTTATGGATACCCTCATTTAAGATGGTATACCAAGGACTGGGGGGGGGGCACACTGTTGAAGAAGAAAGGTAGAGGGACAAATGCAAAAAAAAAACGACTTTAAAATTGGAAACCTTTTCAGAATGCATGACGTAATTGTTACTCTGTGACAGATTCTAGAGGTATAGGACAACGGAATGTGTTGGGAATGTTGGTAAGCGCTTTCCCTAATGATGAATCAATCCGCTTAATGGAAATCCCTATTTTGGAAAGCAATGGTTTCAACTGGTGGTAAAGATTCCAGAGTTCTTAGGGGGAGGGGGTGCTGTGCTTTTTTTTAATCGGACCCAACTGGACTCTTAGAAGTTTGGAGTATAGTCTGTTCCGTATGTAACAGAAAGTCCTCGGCAAATGTTTTTTCAAAGTCCGGGGTGCGTTTTGGATTGACAAGATCTAATTGACCTACCGGTAGTCGTTTGACAAATGTACTGTATTTAATCCAGCCAAATGGTCTGCGCTCAAGCTGGGGCTTACATCAATGAGTTCCGGAGCAGGGGGATGGGGAAGGTATGTTTATTGTCAACGTGGCCCAATCATTTTAGCCAGTATTGTAGCGTGGCGAATGTCTCTCATTCTGATGAATTTGTTATTGTTTCAAATTTTAGTTTGATATGTGGTTCACTGCAATCAAACAATGCCCGTGTTTCCATGAAGGTTATGTCCAGACAAGTGGCTTTGCTGTGGCTGTGGCTGTGGTTGATTGCTTCAGCTGCAGTACAGTAATCCAGCTGTAGCCATATCCACAGAGAGTCTTTCAGACATTGCTTATAGTAATTTGTATTCATAAATGGGCTTAAATTTAGTAATCCAATAGACCATTCGTTTCTGTTTAATCATTACTGTTTGCAAGACATGGCTACTGCTGTTTGTTTTGACATAATTTTTCCCGGTAAAAAACTTCTTTATTGGGGAAAAATTATATGAAAACAGAGATTTTGTTTTGTTTTCTAAGTGTATATATACATGTACTTTGCTAAAACACTGGAAACATTCAAAAATGTCAAATCAGGGCACGGCCTTCAGTTTGACCTTTTGGAAGAAGGTCAAATCTTGTGGGCATTTTGGTGCAAATCACTTGCGACTACTGGTCTTGAAAGGGTTGAGCCTAGCAGTGAATATCAGCAAGAAGGCTCTAAAGCAGTCACAGTAAGTTCGCATGCAGCTTTGCATGAAAGTATAAACTCGTCGGCTCACTATAAGTTCATTAATTGCAATTTCACATCTGTAACGATCAAAGGTCTTTAAGGGAAAAAAAGCCTATACATTTGGGGAAAAAAATAATCAAAATCAACAAATAAATGTTTTACTTAAAGAAAATGAAAGATTCTTTTTTTGCCAAATATATATACTTTGAAGACCACTCCTTAGAGTAATAAACTTCATTTACCAGATACCAAGTCATGCCATTTGTGCCCTTGAGCAAGGCACTAAACAATAAATGCTTTGTCAAAAGTTGGGAAGAGCCAGGCTCCTAGTGGATGATACCCATGCCTTCATCCTTATGGACTGTAAATCCTGTTTCAGCCCCATGAGTAGGTGTCAACAGGCCCCTTGGTGGCATTTGATTTGGGTTGACGGCCCAAATCAGTGTAGACCCCACCAGGCTCCTAGTGAATGATATCCATGCCTACACCCGTATGTACTGTTTCAGCTTTGTGATATTAGGCGATCTCTCAATAAAAGAAATAAATTTAAAAAAAAAATGATTCAGGAAATAAAGAAAAATTCATACAAACTGCAGTAATGACTTTATAGTCCCGAGCAGACGAGCTGGCTACTATTATTGCATCCCAATACGTGCGATACGTTTTAATTATTTTATATTACTGATCTGCTAATTTCATAGTGCAGATGGCACCTAAGGATTTATGTACAGATTTTTGAGTTGGAGAATTGCCAAGAGTTGCCATAAGTTAGAATTGTATCTAAGTTATGAGAAAACGCATGCAGGTGAAATCAATTGACTGTTTTAGATGTTATTTAAAAAAAAAAACTATAAACCTAAAATCAGTTTGTTTTAAAAAAGAGTAGGTAATTGCACTTGCAGCGTCATTGAAAATATTATATAGGAAACACAATTATCAGGGATAACAATTGCGGATAAATTTGCGGATATTGCAGATAATTTTTTAATGTTCTGTTTCTTGGATGATTGTTGTTTTTAACTCTCCTATTGTCGGACCATTTAGTATCATCCACTGTACTTTTGAATGAGAAAAAAATTGATAAGTTTATCACAGTTTGAATTGTCTCTGAAAGGAGTTTGCATGTATATTAAACAGTTTCATATGACTGAGTGCATTTTTGCAGGATTTATTTAATAACGACAGAAGTAAAGTCGGTCTGGCAGAATACACAAAATGAAAAAAGCATTAAAAGGTAGATCAGAGGAACAATCAGACAGGTAGTGGTTGATAAAGAAAGCTTTTATTTTGCTCACCACTTCAACCCATAACATTGCCTTTATTCACCGTGGCCAAATGGTTAGAACGACTTGCAATCACAAGGTTGTGGGCACGAAGCCGGCCATGGTAAACACCATTTTTACAATGCCCATAAAGTATTGTCTGTTGTTACCGAATTACAATTTCTTGATTTGTGCAATTCATAATCACATACATCAATAACCAGTGTTTGTATGAGAGAGTTTGGCTGTTGCCAACTTGGCGTTTGTGTCACCTTGTTGGAGCTTCGCCTAGTTCCTTTGACGGGAAAGATCATCTTAACAACAAACAATCATCCAGTCAGACATAAAAGTGGGGACTGTTTAGAGTGCTTGTTTTTAAGGTTGTATGTTTTAAATACTTGGGTATCAGAAGTAACAGACCTTACACACATGACTTCATTTGAGTAGGGAGCTCTTGGCTAGAGGGCAAGTAAAGGATGCTCATTGCCTTACCCTATGCGGCTCGCGCTTTCCATTGTTTCATCATCGTCTTATCTCTAAGATGTCGTGTGACGACGTCAATGCATAATGTCTTCAGGAGACCTTTTTAGGGGTGCATGGTGGCAATAGGTTTACACACATGCAACCAGTATTTTGTGAATTCTGGGGTATATGGTGACAGTATGATTTCGCACGTTCACCCATTGCTTCTTAATTGTGCAACGTGTGATGTGTGCATGCAAGGGGGGGGGGGGGGGTCGAAACTTGGGTTCACCAGTTCCAAGGTTTTGCAGGGTTTTAAATGTTTTTACCATCATCTGCGGGTACATTATTTCATACCTACCCAACTGTCACATTTGAGAAAAAAATTGACATTCTTATGATGTGTTAAGTACAATAAATTTTAGCAGATTCCTGAGGCAATAGACCTTTATCATGGTGCAGACATCTTGAGTTTCTCCTATTGATATCAATGTTACCAAACTGAGGCTGGAAGAACAAAATAGTCTGGTTTCTATTTGCAAAATGGTTATTAGCATTCATTATTGTTATTAGATACGAAAACATGACCAAGATGGAGGCATCATGATTATGGTCTATAACAGCTAGAGGATGGGATATCTCTCTTGAAGATTGTTTCTGTAAAAAAAAAAAAATAAGTAACTACTTTTTGATCTTTTTGCAATATAATATTTCACAAAAGTAGTTTTTTGGATGATGTACACGTGAGAGTCAAAACCTTCACCTCATCTAGGTGACCTAACTATTTTACACATTTTCCTTTGTTTTTAAAATTTCTGATTATGTATTTAATCCAAGTAACTTTGAAATAAACCGGACATTTTCAGATCAAAATATTGTCTGTCGAGAATGATTTGAAGCTTTGCTTGGTTGACGAAGGTAATGAGTACTAGGAATATGATCCTTTAATATTAACCTTATTATGGAAGAAGTGGAAGTCCGAAACAGAAACTTGACCAGAAAAAAAACTAATAGAAGTGGAATTGTATCCCAATAAAAACTGTTTTAATATCAAATAAGGCAGTTTATTTAATCTGATTGTTACATATTAATGGTAATTACAGATCCCTAAAAAGGCACAGGGACCTCTTAAAGACACTGGACACTATTGGTAATTGTCAAAGACCAGTCTTCTCACTTGGTGTATCTCAACAAATGCATAAAATAACAAAGCTGTGAAAATTTGAGCTCAATCGGTCATCAAAGTTGCGAGATAATAATGAAAGAAAAAACACCCTTGTCACACAGAGTTGTGTGCGTTCAGATGCTTGATTTCGAGACCTCAAATTCTAAATCTGAGGTCTCGAAATCAAATTCATGGAAAATTACATTACTTCAAAGGGAGCTGTTTCTCACAATGTTTTATACTATCAACCTCTCCCCATTACTCGTTACCAAGTAAAGGTCTTATGCTAACAACTATTTTGAGTAATTACCAATAGTGTCCACTGCCTTTAAGTACATTATAAAATTATTTGGTTTTGTCCTAACAAAAAAATCACAGGCATATTACTTTGGTGGGATTCGAACCAACGACCTTTGTCAAGAGCAGATGTTCCACCAATCAGACCACCAAGACAGGCTGGCAGCCTAAGTAATTGTTCACCTTTGGGATGCTGGGCATATTTACAGGGGTTAAGGTGTTTTGGAGATGCTGGGTCCACATTGTGTCAAAAACCTGTAGTTTTTCTTTCTGATGATGCACAGTGTCTATAAACCTTCTGAATTGTAACATCTGAAGGGGTACTGGGTCTTGAATATGGGCGAACCCAGGCCACCAAGCCATTTTACAGGAATGTTCATATTCAGCAAATCTCATTCTTGTAGAGTCGGGTAAACCTCCTGAATTGTAATATCTGGGGGGATCCGGGTCTAGAATAAGGGCAAACATGGGCCAGCAAACCAGTTTTCAGAAATGTTCACATATTCGCCAAATCTCATTTCTTTCTGTAGTGGGCAAACCATTGATCAAGTTAAACACCCCCCCCCCCAAGCCTTAGTCACAGGTTCATATATCCCATGCATTTCCTCATTCAAAAAATATTACAAACATATTTAGAAAAATGTCAAACTATAGTTATAGTTTAAAAAAAAAAACATTTCAGTTTATGCAATTAATATCACTTGCTTCATTTTCATACAAAATACATAAACAGGAGACTAATCAAAAAAAATTGTGTATTGCTGTTGGCACCAGCACACCAATAAAATAATAACAATAACAATAATAGTGGTTATTTTTAATGTGGCATGTCTGTTATAAATTACAATCCTGGCGCCGTAATGCCAAATTTTACGCGACCATAATACAATACCTTGCAACAGACACAGCCAGCATTATGGAGTAGGGTCGGGGGAAGCAAAGCAAATTTTTTGTCCCCATTTTAAAGGGACACATGGCTTGGATCGGTTAAGTTGGTCTATGAAAAGCGCTTATAACCTTTTGTTATAAAATGTAATGGTTAGAACAATGTTTTGAAAGTAGAATACTATGATACGCAATTATGCCTCGAAATTGCACTATTTTCCTTTCACTTTGCGAAATAACTGGGTAGGCCATTTTTTTAGGGAAAGATTTAACGCAAAAATTTGACGAGTCCCGTCTGAATGATTGAGCAACTCGCCTGATCTTAACGTATCCCTGAAAGGTTAAGGGTCTTTATGACCCAATTTGCATAAGACTTCTACTTTTGAGCATGTTTTCATCGGCAGAGCTATACGTCGGTTTATGAATGGACAATGCAAGCTGTTTTTCTCGTAATTTAAACCAAAAAACATCAAAACAATTTTGACAACATAAATTGTGTCATCACTTTAACTAATTATATAAATGCTATACAAAAAGTAATTATACAATGAAATAGAGAAAATGAGATGTCAATTGCATAGGAATATATAGCTATTTTGTTGCAAATTTAAAAACTTAAAAACATCTGTTCATTTTGTTGTCCTTTTCCGAAAATAGTTCATTAATTACCTTTATCCGTAGAAAATTATTTTGTATGCAACGTTTTTGACTCTTGTGAAACAAATTGGTTTTAAATTAACAAAAGCTGTGCCACAAAAGTGTACAGTTCCATAAGTTTCACATCATGGTGTCATGTTGTAACCTCACCAACCAAATATAACCGCAGCCGTTCACAACAGCAAGTGCAGCACCGGCCCACGTAATCGCAAACGACCAACCGAAGTATAAGAGGTCATACGGCGATAGGCCAAGCTCATCAACCGTCCACTCCGAGAGAAGCTGGTCACTGCGGACTGTGAAGACAATTAGACCGGCGGTGAGAACGGCGCCTGTGGGGAGAGAGACAATGTGTGAATCACTGAGGGTAATTAACCCTCGGGTTGATATATACGGTGACCGTCGGTCTGGTCATGTTTACGGATGACCGATCTATTGGGGACGGACACCATGGCTCCAAGGATAAAAACACACAAGGCTTGTCATTAATTTTTAAATGATATAGTTTTTCATTACCACTCTTTATGTTTTGCGTAAGGTTACCTCTTTTGGTAAGGAGTAAAGAAAATTGAAATGGTATATAATTTCAAAATTGCTTAAGCAAATGATAAACCATATAAATATGATGATTGGAGTGACGTATTACTCTAACCTTGTCAAATCTACTTTGTTTGGAAAAGGAAATTATATATTGCAACTAAATATCAATTATACACAATGTCCCACAACGACAAGTTATTAAAAAGATGGGAGTTATATTAAATGGAGGAATGATTGCAATCCCAACCATGTCAAGCTCGTTCCCACGGGTCAGGAATCCACACTCAGTCATGTTATAAACGCTGGCAACGAGTGTGAGGAATAAGGGGAAATCCCAGACTGAGCAATATTTGGAGAAACACGTGCACGATGTCACGGACCTCATTGGACAACACTTTCGGTTGCCACTTTTCATGAATGAAGTGGACGGGATCAAATCGTTGAATCATTTGACTGGCTGGTCTGTAAATATTGTGTAGGCACCTGGTGGATACAATGGGAAACCTTTCTGCCAATCACCAAGAGAGGGCGCTCTTCACCAGGTAATGTCAACAACTTAGGAATAGGAGAAGCATGAGTGACGGTCACTGACAGCAAAATACCTTGTGTTTTGCGTGTTTTGATTTTGTATTTTAGATTAGCCAAACTGTTTTTTGTTTTTCATAACACATTGCCATCATAACCAAACTGTTCTGGACCAGGACGTACTGGACACGAGTTCCCCAAGGATAACAAGCGGTGTGCATGAGTTTTTGGGAGTGCTTCTTCTAGGGCAATTAGCAAAAATTCCAAAATGCTGACCTACCAAAAATTGAGAAGGAATCTGAAGTTTAGTTGTATGACAATGTATCTGATTTAATTTTCAAGAGGCTGAGAGACTTCTAAATATTTTTTGAGTATTTTTTAATTTTTAGCATTTACCATTGTTTGCTATAGAAGTTGTGCACTCTTACCTTTCAAAAAGTCTCAAGGAGAACATTAACTGTAAATCTCCAGAATAAGAAAAGCCGGGAAGGGCAGAGAAAATCGTCTCAAACATGTGCTATGTCAAACGTCATTTTTGTAAAGAAAATATGAATTTGTAAGAGTGGAAATAAAGACACAAGACACAGGTGTGGTATTTGATTTACTCTTAATAGTGAAATATACCGTTTAGTTATTTATGTGAGGTGTGTACTCCATGGAATAAAACTCCAAACGAACGGCAGCATTATGTTTCATGGGTATACAGCATTCGCTGTTGTATTCAACACAACAGCTTTATGCATCAGTGATTGCCAAACAAAGGCCCCCGTTGAGCCCACGAAGCCGTTTGCGGGTTGCGGGGCCATTTGCGAGGCCCCGCAAATCTCTTGCGTGGTCCCCGTTAATTTTCTCGTGGGCCCCCTACCCCACGGTGATTTTGCGGGGGTCCCCGCCACGTACTCGTTGCCCCTCGCGGGTTACCCTCGGGGGTTTGGAATTACTTGTAGCTGGTGCTGGTACCAACCGCACGTAATTCAAAGCCCCCGAGGGTAACCCGCGAGGGGCAACGAGTACGTGGCGGGGACCCCCGCAAAATACCGCGGGGGTGAGGGGGCCCAACGAACAAAACTATACTAACGAGGGTAGGTCCGACCTTGTTAGCTTGTAAACAAATGTTCCCCAACTCGAATGCCGCAATATTAAAAGACAGAATACGGACATTCTACCATTTAAAAGAAAAATATTAAATGCATTTTCCCACAACGGCAAAAAAAAAAAAAAAAGGGTACGTCGACATTATAGCTTGTAAAAAAATCCAAACTCGAATGCCGGCACTATTAAAAGACGGAAACGGACATTCTACCATTGACAAAAAATTGTAAAAAAATATAACAAGGGGAGGTCCGACATTCTTAACTTTAAAAAAATGTTCCCCAACTCGAATGCCAGCAATATTATCAGTCGGAATACAGCGCCATTTTACCATTAAAATAATTGTTCATTGTCCCAGGAGGGCAAAAATAAACTAGGAGGGGAGGGTCGGACATTCTTAACTTGTAACAAAATGTACCCCAACTCGAATGCCGCATTATTAAAAGACTGAAACGGACATTCTTCAAAGTCTCAAGCGGCATTAAAGAATTCTTTTGTGTACAATTATTCAGGCCGCCTTCCCTATTATCATTGAAGGTATTCATGCTACCCATGCTTGAAGTTATTACTAGACTTGTTGCGGGGACTTTGTTTGGCCCCGCAAAACTTGCCACTCGCAAGTACCACCGCTCGCATGGTACCCCGTTCCGTCCCCGCAAATACCCGCGGGGGTGCGGGGGTCCCCCGTACCTGCCACGCAGTTTACTCGCGGGTACCCGTTCCAAACTCGCGGGGGTTTGGAATACTTGTGGCTGGTACTGTAATAGGAAACCAAGTTGATTGATCTAGTTGCATTTTTGTTATGTTTAGATTCTTATGGGAAATGGGATTTTTGTAATCCTTTTTTCTGACTAACCTTTCTTAGAAGGTACAAAGTGCATGATGTACTGTGTCAATACCATCTCGTATGAAGATGCTCCTGGCTTTATGAGAAGTAAACTCTGAAGTAAGATGCTCAACTGTGCAAAGAAATAGACTTTTTTGAAGTGCATCATTCAAAACAATTTTAATTCCATACTCAAATGTGTTGTTTTGAATTACAACTGGGGTTTGCTTCTCTAGTGGAAACAAGTTTTTTTTTTTCCAGATCTAAACTTTTTTCTGCAGAAATTGAAAAAAAGAAAAGAAACTAAAACAAAAATGATATACAAGTTAATTTTAATTTTACGTAGATAATTGAAATGCATTACAAACCCACATGTTGTAATACAAAACATGGACCATAGTTTAGGATACACAGCATACGCGGACCCACACATTTCAAGTTAAAACTTGATAGGTAGCTGGAACACTGTGTCTGACTTAATACTGATAAGTTCAATAGTTCAGAACAAAAGAAGAAATTTTGCCATTCCTTAACTAGTTTATGTACAATTAGACTTGGCTTAAGCAAGGTCATGACTAGCAAGTGTACATCTTCAGATTCCCTAAAACAAGAGAGGCTTCCTGCCATTGAGTCTACACATTCTTCAAACAATAAATCAATTTAATATTCATTCATGAACAATGAATCAGATTTTACATTCATAAATACCTCAGACAGTTTCGCTATTCCTAATGGTGGAGAGCGAGTCACGTGGGGGTGTTTAAACGGTTGATAAAGACCAGCAGGACCTGTTTATAACCGGTTGTTTTCGGACCTGTTTAGATGCATATACGCGCTAGTCTGGTGCAAGACGTTTCATATTTCTCGAAAATTGGGAAACGTCTTGCACCAAGACTAACTACGCGCACATTGCGTATCTTAAACTGCCCCAGTCATAAAAATGCAACACACGTATAGAGCTCAAGGCACCAGAAAACGGATAAGTTAACAGAGATTCTTACTTTATTACGCCTTTTCAGCACAAAGGCATTTATGAATGGGAATAAAAGAGTAGTGACTCGTTCTTAAACTGCTGTGGCTCGGGCCTTTATCAACCCTTTTATTCCCCTTATTTGTAACAAATCTTGTCAATATAACTATAAGCCAATCATTGAAAGTATCTTACCTAAGCTTGTGTATACTTCCCTCATCACATGATGGGAATTAGAGGAGAACATCTTGGCATGAAAATGTAAACTTGTTTCCTTAAAAAAAAAAAAAAGTAAACCATACAACCACGCATTACACTCAAGTCACAGTCATCTTTGCTCCGTCAAATCAAGTCATCTTTGCTCAAGTCAAGTCAAGTTTCAAGTCATCTTTGCTCAAGTCAAGTCTCAAGTCATCTTTGCTCAAGTCAAATAAATCAAGTCATCTTTGCTCAAGTCAAGTCAAGTCTCAAGTCATCTTTGCTCAAGTCAAGTCAAATCAAGTCAAGTCAAATCAAGTCATCTTTGCTCAAGTCAAGTCAAGTCAAGTCATCTTTGCTCTAGTCAAGTCTTGAAGTCAAATCAAGTCATCTTGGCTCAAGTCAAGTCGCAAGTCATCTTTGCTCAAGTCAAGTCAAGTCAAGTCAAGTCATCTTTGCTCAAGTCAAGTCAAGACACAAGTCATTTTTGCTCAAGTCAAGTCGCAAGTCATCTTTGCTCAAGTCAAGTCAAGTCAAGTCAAGTCATCTTTGCTCAAGTCAAGTCAAGTCATCTTTGCTCAAGTCAAGTCAAGACACAAGTCATTTTTGCTCAAGTCAAGTCAAAGTCATCTTTGCTCAAGTCAAGTCAAGTCGTCTTTGCTTGATTGTTTTTTTGGCAGGACTTGGAAAAGAATACAATCAAGACACAAGTCAAGACACAAGTCATTTTTGCTCAAGTCAAGTTAAAGCCATTATACACTTTCGGTACAGAAAAAAAATATTTTTACAGGGTTAACAGAAGGTATTGGTGAACGACTTATCTTGAAATATTATTTCATGAAATGCTTACTTTTTGAGAAAACATTAAAACAATGTCAATTTTCAATGGCGAGAATTACGGATTTATTTTAAACACATGTCATGACACTGGCAAACGTGGGGAAACGAGGGTGGGTTTTACCGCTAGTTTTTCACAGGTTTGTTATTTTATATATAAGTTGTGGTACACAAAGTGTGAGCCTTGGACAATATTGTTTTAATACCAAAAGTGTCAAATGGCTTTAAGTCAAGTCGTCTTTGCTCAAGTAAAGTCAAGTAAAGTCAATTCATTTTTGCTCAAGTCAAGTCAAGTCAAGTCATCTTTGCTCAAGTCAAGTCAAGCCGCAAGTCATCTTTGCTCAAGTCAAGTAAAGTCAAGTCATATTGGCTCAAGTCAAGTAAAGTCAAGTCATCTTTGCTCAAGTCAAGTCAAACCAAGTCATTTTTGCTCAAGTCAAGTCAGTCAAGTCGTTTCGCTCAAGTCAAGTCAAATCAAGTCATCCTTAGTCAAGTCAAGTCATCTTTGCTCAAGTGAAGTGAAGTCAAGTCAAGTCAAGTCATCTGTTTGTTTGAAGTCAAGTCACATCAAGTCATCCTTGCTCAAGTCAATTCAAGTCATCTTTGCTCATGTCAAGTCAAGTCATCCTTGCTCAAGTCAAGTCAAGTCATCTTTGCTCAAGTCAAGTCATCTTTTTATCAAGTCATCCTTGCTCAAGTCAAGTCAAGTCATCTTTTGCTCAAGTCAGTCAAGTCAAAGTCATCTTCGCTCAAGTCAAGTCAAGTCAAGTCATCCTTTGCTTGATTGTTTTTTTGGCAGAACTTGGGAAAAGAATACATTCCTTAAACAAATACAGCGTTATCTGTGTATTTACTTGCTAATGTTGTGAATATTCTCAGCAGTTACAAAAGGGGAAACTTACAGATAAGACATCATCAGAATCAGATAAAGCTAAGAGTAGACCAGACGGAGACTATCCCAATGCTCACAGGCTAAAATGTCAGATGGTGGTAGCTTACATAAACCAGTCAGAGTCTCACGTCTCATCTAAAACAAAGACAATGTGGAAATTATCACAGGCCAATACTAAACACTAGTAAAAGAATTTAAGTCACCTGGGCCCAGATTCATAGAGCTGCTAAGCACAAAAATATGTTTAACATGAAATTTCTTCCTTGATAAAAAACAGGATTATCAACCAAATTTCCATTTGTTGCATATTAGTTTTTACTGGTATTCAGCTGTTGTTTGCTTATCCTGAAAATCACATGGAAATTTGATTGATAATCCTGTTTTTATCAAGGCCAAAATATCATGCTAAGCAATTTTTGTGCTTAGCAGCTCTATGAAATTTGGCCCTGGAAATATATATTTTTTTGGTCAAACATAAGAGTAGATGTTTATGAACATAAAACAAGTTTTTTAGTAATTGTTCGTCACGATTTATATGTAAAAAAATAATAAAGTTGTGTGGGTTGACTCCGCCTATCCACTTGTGTGACGGTGATTGAAGCAAACTTTGCCTCGATCGAACATTGAACCCACCCTTGTAAGTCCAAGTTGGAGTTTGTACAATTCTAAAACAGTTTTGTTCTTGCATTTTTCTGGCAATGCTGACCATGTGCACTGCTGCTGGATGCAGCAAAACAACTAAAGATTGGGTAAGTCTGCAACTGTTTCCTGCAGATCCCAAGTATAGGTGGTTGTGGGCCGCGAAAGTCAGACTCACATGGTCCGGTCCGCATCTTTTTTAGCACTGTGCAGCGAACACTTCGATCTGTCGTGTTTCGAATCCGGAATGCACCACACATTTGACATGAAGAGAAAAGTTATTCTAAAGCATGACGCCATCCCAATAATTTTTCCAGCTAGTTTGAAGTCAAAGAAGATACCTGAAAGGCGTGATAAATCTAGAGGTGCATTTGTCAAACGTGAAAAAATTGGGGTAAAGGCCCAGTCCCACTGCAGCGATAACGACGCAAAGAGAACCCATTCCATTGGTTGAACGAGCGTGTGCGTATTCTGCGTGGAGCAACACAACCAATAGAATGTGTTTTCTTTGTGTCGTGATTGTTATCGTTATCACGTTATCGTTTTCGTAGTGTACGGGGCCAGACTACATTTTCTCTTCAAATATCACGCCTCAATTTATGTCAGGAACAGCGCCCTCTCTGGTCGGGGCCTACTCTTAAATTTGTAGATAAAATAAAAACTTATTTTTCAGAACCTTAGTTCTTATTCCACATATCAAAACACATATTTTAGTGACAAAAAATTAATTTTGACAAAATACCACTTCCAGGTGACTTTAAATTAATGATTGAAACCAACAGGTCCATTCAGAATGTGCATCTTCAAAGCAAGTTAGAGCTGGTAAAAGATTTTCACTTTCCCTTCTATTCAATGGGGGAAATTAAAGCTTTCTTGCCAGTAAGCATTTTGTTCAACACAAAATGTTGCAGCTTAGTTCAGTTGTTAGATATTCTTCTTCTTGGGTGATTGCACATCTCTGTCAGCTGATGTTCAGAATGTTTTGGGCACAGTACATGTAAAGCCAAATGGTCATGATTTGAAAGTTCAGTATTGACCCCTTTCACACACATCACACGCGGCAACTGTGCTATGCTCACCAATTTGGTGGTCAATAGGTTTACTGTAAACGCTGGGTCGCCTAAAATGCACGCTTCACTGAATAACGCACACTGACATTGACCACCAAAATGGCGCATCAAAGATTATTCTGATGATGGCGTCCGGTGAATTGGGTCAAAAGCAGCATTCTACTGCACAAGGGAAATTATTCTTACCTCAAGAGGCTTGTCAGGCGCCAACTGTTCAGCTATAGAGGCAAAATGTTCTTGATTCATGAAGGTAAACGAATCCTGCAGGCCCAAAACAACAACCAACCAAAACCATGAGTTGACAAGTTAGTTGAAATTGTAAATTAAAATTATAATTGGGAAATTAATTGGTTTAGGAAGTTTACTTTCCATGAAAATTAACAAATTCTCTCAACAATTGTATTTTCTATTACTGGTTTGGTGTTTTAGGAAGAAAAAAACACAACCAAAACTATATTATAATAATAATAGTAATAAAACACATTTATAGCGCCAAAATCCATTAAAAATTCTCCCATGCGCTTAACAACAATAAAAACTATGTCAAAATACACAAGAATCAGACGTTTTACATACAAGTAAAAGAGATAATGTAAGCGAACCTGATTAAATGAGGAATCTAATGATGAGCTGTCATCACTCAGGCAGAAGCTGCTTCTCTTTTGGCTTGATGCTTGCCCATACATCCCTGCCATATTACCAAACATACTACTTTGAACTGGACGATGTTCTTCATCAAACATCTTAACAAGTCTCTCTACAGCATCCTTGGTGCCATGCTTCAGAGATTGCAGCAGGTCCAAACACCTTCAAGGGATAAATTTTAACAGTCAATTACAATGGTAGTGAACACGAAGGAAAGAAATAAACTTGATGATGTGGGATGACAAGAAATAAACCATTTTTAGAATTTTTCTTTTTTAAATCATGACTTTGTAGTGTCTTTCAAAATAAGTGACACTGGTTTTCATTTCAGGTAGTAGAATGGCATTAAAGCAAAACATGAAAAGATTTTAAAAAAACTTTAAAAACTCCAGGAACTTTCTCTTGAAACAGCTTCATTTGTCATGATGGAAATGTTACTAGATCTCCAGTGACTAAGTTTAGAGATTGAATGATGGAGCACATGGTCCATATTTATATGTTGGAAATTACATAAGTGATGGATTTTTAGTTTGAAGTTTCAATTGTCTGGAGAAAAAAATACATAAAAAAAAAATCAGGTTACCATGCTTTCATCAGGAAAATATTGAATTTGATACTTGCTATGTATGTACCATGTTTACTGTTTTTTTTTGCTAGATATAAAATAACATTCATTAATACCTCAGACAGTTTCACTACTCCTATTGGTGGAGAGCGCATCACGTGGGTGTGTTTAAACCTTTGTTTATGACCAGTAAAAAGTGTTGAAACATGAACGGACACGCGAGTTTGCACCTGTGCTTATAAGACAGTTTCTTCATTCCTATTTGTCGAGAGCAACGGCCTAATGGACACATCAGGCGATACGCGCGACGCGCACAGCATTCCCTTCTAAGGAGATATTTATCCGAACGCAGCGGAGGGCCTTACCATTTCATAGCTCGAGGGTGTTGGGTTGAAAGAAATCATTGAACAATTGTAATTTTTGCATTTATTTTACTTTTTTACCAAAAAGTGTTGATGTTGTTTGATCGAAAAGGTATTTATGAATGGGAATCAATATGTGTTGAATGAATGGGTTTTCAAATTATGGTTTAAACCACGGAGGAAAGAAGAGAAGGAGCTCGAACAAAGGGACTTCAAAAGTCGAACCCGTGGTACCGCAACCGTTTAACGACACCTCGTAATCACCCACCTACCTTACACAGGCGACCTGGCGTATGTGAGTTTGCGCGTGCGCACTTGGTTCGTCACTCAACTATGGTGTCGTATGTCGTATGGATATAACAGAAAAACAACTTTTTTGAGACCTGATAAAAATTGTGTACACTTGTGCTCACCAAATCGAAAAACACAATTAAATACCAACCACCCTCGTGTGCTAATACCCAAATTTTGAACCACCGCTAGTGACCAGAAAGTCACAAAAAATGTAAAAATATGCCATGATGTTTCCGTGAAACACCACAAACAGTAAATGAAAACGTGTATATTCACAATTCTTGTCTCCAATGATTCAACTTTACACGCAGGCAAGAGCGCAGACTGGCGGTACCACACATTCTGTACAAAGAGATTTAATCCTACTTGTTAATTGGCCGTCCAGCTGGAGGTCTCCTATCTTTTTCCACTGGCCAGACAGGGGCATTGTCAGAGTATTCTGCGGTTTTGCGGGTCGTTCAAGCTCCTTCTCTTCCTTCCTCCATGTTTAAACCCACCGAGGCCTGGTTCTTGATAATTTACCTTGACTTCGTTTTGGTAAAATTATCAAGAACCAGACCTCGTTGGGACTAAACCACTAGTTGAAAACCTCTTCACCACACATTGATTCCCTTATTAAAGGGTCTATGTACTTTTTGGGGACAAAAAAACACAATGTCCACAGATTTACATTAAACTTACCCAGTTTTAAAATAATGATAGATAACTTCCCTGAAAATATTATTGCTGAGGTTCTGTAGTTTTTGAGAAATAAGTAAAACAATGTCATGAAAATCATTTTCGTCTCACTGATCCTGAGAAGACAGTTATTCTAGCATGTAAAAATGTATTTTCATTACATTGTTTTACTCATTTTCTCAAAACTACATGTACAGCACCTCAACATCTAATATTTTTAGGGAAGCTTTCTACTATCATTATCTTCAAACGGTGTAAGTTTAATGTACATCTGTGGAAATTGTGTTTTGTGTTACAAAAAGTACCCAAATCCTTGATGGTTAAGTTGAAAGTGTTTGCGTTTATAATTACTTCCCTTAATCCAATAACACTTCTAACACAACTTTAGTGTACATAATTTAATGACTTGACAGGGCATGGAGAAAATCATCGGATTACTGCAATCTGAGATCATAGTACAATGTTTCAATGTTGTCATTTATTGTGTCTCAAATTAAGTTTATTTTAAAGGATAAACATAACTTTTGAATGATATAATATAGTCAATATTATTGACTAATACTTTGCTTTTACTAAAAAATTGAAGCTTTGAGCTTGAATCGACACATCAACTATGGATTACATTGATGTTGAATGGAATATTGTGCGACAAAATGTCAAGTGAATGAACTAATCCAATTAAAATCATCACTAAACTCCCATCAAATGTAAATTCCTTTCAATATTTATACTGTTTAAAAAAAACCCAGCAAAAGTAAGCATGGTCGTCAATACATGATTGTGCAGAATATGCAGTCCTATTTATACTACAGTCAGTACTATGTCCCAGATAAACACAGGGAAACATTTGTTTTTTTAAGTACAGTAGATTTACTAAGAAGTTTTTTACAAAAGTGACAATAGGTTTTCTTGGACCAGCAAAGTCTTCGGATGATGCTCTTTCAATGGCGTTTTGGTGTGACCCACTAGCAGGTAGCACAGGGTAAATGATTCAATATCCAATACAATAACAAAACAGCTGGACAACACTTACGCCTGGTCATTGATGACATGATCAGTAATTGTTTGTACTATAACTTCTTCTCTTCCCTTGCTCTGAACACCAACAGATCGACGCTCAATTTCCTCTTCAATCAAAGGTCCTAACACCTCTTCTATTCGACCACGTATGTATTTCACAAGCTCATATCTACATGGCATCAAATTAAATAGTTAGAAAAAATGCATTATTGGAGGAACAGTCATTAAAGTATTCAAGCAGTACCCTACGTAATGTTTCACCCATTCATACCATTAGTCAGGAATCCCTAAAGTGAAATTTTTGAGACATTTGAGAGCTTCATATATGTAGGCCTTAGGTGCATTTTTTATTGAAATATCCATAAAGTCAAGGCTCATTTTGGGGTTCTAGGGGACCAGGGCTGATTTCACTAACGTCTATGTTTGCGATCATCGCTAACACACTTGCGATGAGATCGCAAACCTCAAGCGTTTCACTTAAGTCATCGCATTTGCGGAGGCGTTAAAAGGAAATAAAGTTTTTGTACGAGGCTAAAAATAGTGACCTTTGACCCTCCGCAACAAAATCGCCAGTCGTCGCTTGAAAAATGAAATGGCATTGTGCAGTTTATATGTAAATCGTTGTCATTTTGGTGCATACCAACTATTGTTGAACGATGTTTAGGCATTCATTTACAAGGGTTGAGGCATTTATAGGCCTATGGCCTGTTATAATTTTAGATTTTAATAAAAAGTTTTTCGTAAATCTGTTGTAATGGTTGGATTGATGAGAATTCTGACATATCTGTCTAATAATACTAAGATTGACACTGTCAATTTGCCAA
Source organism: Asterias rubens (assembly GCF_902459465.1). Classification (NCBI taxonomy): domain Eukaryota; kingdom Metazoa; phylum Echinodermata; class Asteroidea; order Forcipulatida; family Asteriidae; genus Asterias; species Asterias rubens. Next base: position 12,275,037 of record NC_047068.1, on the reverse strand, counting down.
TACATTACACATTTTTTGTTAAAATGATGGTTAAAATAATCGAACCCAGATAGTATCTCCTTTTTACCAATAAGGGGGCTCTTTGCTGCAGTTGCGTCGCTGATAGTTGTCATCAGCAATCTGAGTCTACCAGGTAAAAGACAGCAAGACTAAAATAATGTAGCGCCACTCATTTTACTCTAAATCACGGACAAATTATAAGCTATAACTATAAGCACAGAACGGCGCAATGTATCATAAGTTTGTGATGAACTTTTACTTTGCGACCACTAACATGTCATCCCCAGATTGTCATCGCTAAATAAAACTTTGCGATGAGTATATTCATCGCTAAGTTTTAGTGAAATCGTCGGCTAAAAATCCATCGCTAAGTTGCGATGGATTTTAGATTTAGCGATCGATTTTGGCGTTTGCGATGACCAAAACGCATTAGTGAAATCGGCCCCCGTACTTACCCAAGGAACTACCCAACATGTGCCCATCCAGTCTCAGGGGTCTCAATGTTTGGCTAGAAGCTACCCACAGGTGTACCAACAACCCAAAAGCGAGCCTTCATTAAATTGACTCGTACTATTAACGTCATGAATTATAAAGTTATAATGATCATATGCATTTGAGTAGTAGTTATTGTAGTTTTTTCTTAAATACAGGTATTATTCCTGGTAAATCCCCAAACTTTTGTACATTGTTCATTATACAATGTACGAATACATACATAAAACAGAAAAATACAAACCTGTGAAAATTTTCATCTGTCTCTTCCAAGTGTAAGACCATTTCCTCAGCAGCTGCCATGTTACTTGCAGCTCTTAATGTTGATTTGATGCTACTAATAGTTGACGAATGCTCGGAAGAAGATCTTCCTCCCCTCCTAATGGATCTGCCATTATCCTAAAGTTAAGGAGAATCAAACTTTACAAGTCAAAGTCAAACTCTATACCACAATGAAGGTTCTCCTTTCTCAATTAATAAGATACATCCAATTTATGGAGTCATAATTTTGACTCAATAAAATGGCCGACCGTGTTTAAATCGCAAAGTGAAAGGAAACCATGCAATTACGAGACACTATTTGTGTGGATCATCGTATTCTACGTTTAAAACATCTTTCTAGCCATATCAACTTCATGAAAAACAGTTTCAAACGCTTCTCATGGAACAACTCGACCGATCCAAGGCAACATGTTCCTTTATGGTAATTAATAATCCTCTCCCCTTTTTCTTGTCATGGCCTTCTAGCTCGTTAACAACAAAATTTCAGAAATTTCCCTTGTACAACTCCTCAAAGAAATTCGTCCATCCATATTTGCATGTTTGCAGAGACATCAGATTGTCTGCTGACCACCTGACAATCCTTTAACCACAAATTCATTAAAATGGTCGTTGATGGAAAAGGGATAATTCATGGCACGTTTCGAAATTTTTGTGTGGAAAAAAATACTGCAGGCGATCAAAATTTTGGTGGACTCGCCCAGCGATTGAGGCAAAAGTTAAGGGAAACCCATGGGTGGCATGGTTGGCTCGTGCCTAAAGCGCTCGTCTCTCACCAAGGTGACCCTGGTGCGATTCCCGGCCAGGGCCATAATGTGAGTTGAGTTGTTTGATGGTTCTCTGCTGTGCCACTAAGTTTTTCCAGACCATCCGATTTTCCTCCCTCGGAAAAAATCAAACACCTTCGATCTTGGCTGTGCTCTGTGGTCATGATGGGTTGCTGTGGCTGGCAGCCAAAAGCGCCCTTGCATGCCTGCTTCTCGAACGCGTTGTAGTCGCGTCCTTCGCAGTTCAGCTCTTAGCTGCGAGTAAGGATGATACATTTGTAAGCCCCCCCCCCCCCAAGTACTACTAGTAGTAAAATGCTTTACTGTTTTTGATGATTTGAAGCTTGAAAGTTTGTGATGCAGAGTCTTTTTTGTGAAAATAATGAAATTTTGTGAAACTAATTAATTTTTTCTGCGGTATCTTTCAGAGCATGCGGGCAGTGGACACAAATCTATCATTTTCA